>NC_137613.1:6107767-6637767 GCF_963280865.1 Gymnoscopelus braueri
AACCAGGACACCAGTTAACCTTCAAACCTAGCATCTGTCTAAACCAGTGGTTCTCAATCTGTGGGCCATGAAGTGTGCCCCCAAATAACTGGCAAAACGCTAAGATTTGAATGATAATATAACATTAAATTATGTTTAAAAAATAATAATTAAGAATAACAACAAGAAAATAGCTAGATAAGATAACAGTAGAAAGACCAAGCTACTGTACTTCTGTGCTGACAGCTTTTCAATAACAATGATAGTGTGTGTGTGTGTGTGTGTGTGTGTGTGTGTGTGTGTGTGTGTGTGTGTGTGTGTGTGTGTGTGCGTGTGTGCGTGCGTGTGTGCTTGTCCTAGCCTTGACGACCATGCAGACTTAGGTTCAAATGTAATTCAGATAGCATGTTATTAGACAGATTTGTTTAGCTGTGGTATCCTATAGTTTCAATGTACAGATGATCATTTTTTGATAGTATATTGTTTAGACTTGGTTTACATGTGTGATCCTAGATTACTGAGGCACTACACACTGTCTCTCTGCATTCTATGTATGTGTTGCTTATACCGTGCTTATTGTAAGTGAGTAAGTATCACTCTGGATAAAGTGTGTGTCTGCTAAATGCCTACATTGTAATGCTGTGTGTTTTCCTAGGAGAGGGCACGCCTCCAGACACGCGCTTCATCGAGGACGGTGTGTGTGAGCTGCTGAAGACGCGGCGCGTGCTGAAGTGCTCGTACCCTTATGGCTTCTTCCTGCTGCAGGGCAGCACGCAGAAAGAGATCTTTGAACTCATGCAGGTACGGCACACATGCACACACGTCTGTCTTGAGCCCTATTTATTTGTATGTATTTTTACGCATCTTTAACCTGTTAAATTCGGGAACGCATCTCTGTCATTTTAGATTTTAGTCACATCCAATTTACTTTGGGCTATTCAAAAATAGCAGATCTACAAGCTCATAGCGCGTCACTTCGTGCCGCGCTATGAGCTTGTAGATCTGCTATTTTTGAAAAATCGTGAAAATGTGTGCAAATCTTTGAATATATATATATTTTTTAAAGCGAACATTTGTAACTACAATCTTTGCTTCTGAGGGGGGGGGGGGTCCCTGGAACAACATATTTTACAAATGTTCGCTTTAAAAAAATATACATTCAAAGATTTGCACAAATGTCCAGGATTCTTCAAAAATAGCAGATCTACAAGCGCATTGGGCGGCACCGAGCGCCGCCCAATGCGCTTGTAGATTTTTGAATAGCCAAAGAAATTTGAAAATGACACGGATGCGTATTGAATGGGTTATATGTAGTGTAGCCAATCATTTTTCACCCCTTTTTCTCCCCAATTTAGTCGTTATGCCAATTAATTCCTCCCCACACACATGTCTGTGTTGTCACTGCTGTCGTATCCTACTGACTAATAGGGGCGGCCATAGCTGAGTGGTTAGTGAGCCCGCCTAGGGAACCAGCTGGCCCTGGTTGCCCCAGGTTCGATTCCAGGCTATCCCAGCATATGTGCCGATGATATGAAATTTGTCCCTGAGCAAGACTCTTAACCCCAATTGCTCACAGGTTCTCATTGGAAACAAGACCGCAAGGACTTTCATGAACGTCCTGTTAAAAGGAATTATCCTTATCCTTATCCTGACTCACCTGCCAGTGAGGAGCCTCCACCAGGAGGACGTAGAGCCTTCGTCCTACTCCTCCCGCCCAACACTCCCCGCTGACAGGCTCCGCCCCCCAGCCCGTAGGAGCACGTGCAATGACTATTATCACCCTCCTCCTCCCCGCCCGGCTTCCCTCCCCTGAACACGGGCCAATTGTGTTCGTGTAGATTCTAGACGCTCGACAAAGCCGGACGCACCACGGTGGACTCGAACCCACGACCTCCGTGGTGGTGGGCAGGGACTTTACCACTGCGCCACCCGAGCGCCGTTGAGCCCAATGCATACTTGTACATTAGTGTTGTTGAGAAGGCCCCCCTTATACAGGAGCCTTCCCTAATATCAATATATTGATGATCAATGAAACGGCTATGCTCTAGGGCAGTGTTTATCAACCTTTTTTGTGCCAAGGCACACCTGGCATAGCCAAAAGATCCCAGGGCACACCTAGATATGCGGTATATATATATGTATATATAATTATATATATATATATATACGGTATATATATATACACACACACTAGGGGTGTGCCGATACACTAATTTCACGAAACGATACGATATTGGGCACACAACTTCGATACGATACGCACTTTTTTATTATGAAAATATATGGGGGAGAAAAAAAGCAAATGCAAACAAATAATTCTGTTTTTGCATTATTCAGACATGCAAACTTGTAGCTTTTCAGCTTCCACTAGCCATTTTGAATCCAAATAGGGCAATAGTGTGACACCTGACCCGAAAAAAAACAGCATGTTGTCACACTTTTCACCTCGGGGCTGTTTGCATGCCTGATTATTATTATTGTAATTTTTTTTTTCTTTTTTTTTTTTTCAAAATGATATTTTTTCAAACCTTCTTCAAACGGCGCGGCACACCTCAGCAGTAGCCCCGGCCCAAAATCGGGACGTTTGCCAGGGTTGATAAACACTGCTCTAGGGTCGTCCTTATATAGCGAGTACATCCTACTGCTATATAAGGTTGAGTCAACGCCGGATAAGCCAGATCAGAGATATTCCAGTTCAGCAACTAATAAGTATAACTAACTAAGAAAGAGTAAGGGCCTTACAAACCATTTACTCAACCTTCTGATCCACTTACCAGCTTTGACTACTAGAGCTCCCACGAGAGATACCGTTCTGACCGACGGCGCTCAGGGCAACCTGCTACCAGCTATCCACCCATACGAACAATCCTACAACTAGTTCATCTTAACAAGTGTAGTGCACCGAAAATAGAAGACCTACAAGCTCACAACACGTCGCGGATGCGACGCGTTGTGAGCTTGTACGTCCACGCTAGAACCGTGGCTTTTCTAATATTGCAGCCATGCAGGCGAATATTTTATTGTGGGCTTATGACGTTTTCTGTCCAGTGACTTTGCGTTGTTTTACTGACTAGAACTGCACACAAGTTGAGTAAGAATGCATTCACAGCACAAGAAAAAAACACATTCCCGAGCCTCCAGATGTGTGCTTGATTTATCTCACCTGACACACCTCACAAAATATACTCAGCATGAATATTAACTATCCTATAAAACCTGATAAAAACAAGTCCCAGAACTTTATAAAGCGACAGCATCAGCACTCACAATGTAAACATGGCAGTGTGAACGGCATGATGCATGGACTTCCAAAAAGTATTTGTCACAACGAAAAGTTTGTTTTTTCACCACAAGATGGCACTATGACTCTAAATATTCACCACATTAGGCTGGGCTCCATGGATAGATAACCTTATATTGTATAATCGTATTATTTAGGTAGATCTATTGCAACTGTTTGTTTTTTGTTTGTTTTTCCAGGGGGGGGGGGGGGGGGATTCATCTTGAGTTGGATATACTTGTACAAAAATAATCTCTGTCCAGTTATCTGGAACATTTTATTCCAAGATTTGTTTGAGAGAGAGTGAGAGAAGGTTGTGTAATCTGCAGTGCAGTTTTGGAGAAAATCTAAGCTTAATCAGTGTTTTGTTATGAACATCTAAACATCTTGTTTTATCCTGAACAACATGTGAACAACGTAACCCAAAGAAGGGTGCTCTCATTATAGGACAGTAAGGACACACCGGCTGTCCTATTGTTGGAGCACCACCGATATAGCAACATACTGTTAGGATTTAGAAAACATTTCTAGATATGTATTTGGCCGCGGACCCCCATCTCAAAATGTTTTGTTCCAGGGACCCCCCCAGAAGCAAAGATTTGAGTTACAAAAGTTCGCTTTTAAAATATTTATATTCAAAGAATTTGCACTTAATCTTCTGTGCCGCGCTATGAGCTTGTATATCTGCTATTTTTGAATAGCCCAAACAAATCTTAAAGGAGAGATCCGGACATTTTAAGTGTTATCTTTGATGTGTCGCTAATCACTCACCAACATTGAAAGGGACGTTGAGTTATTCCAGAGAGTCCCCTGTCGTCCAGTCTGGCGACCCCCTCCGTTGGCATAATGGGAGCCCGTGTAAGAGTGAAAATCGTCTATTATAACCGATGCAAAGTTAGTTTTTTCTCTACTACTGCTCATCGTGGAGTCTCATGATACTCAAACATGCAGTGAATGTCGCGCACGAGCTATCGTTCGTGCAGAACGAGATGACGCTGGTTGCTTGTTTCTTCCACAGACGCCAGGTTCTGTGAGAGAAACAAGCAACCAGCGATTTGCACACATTTTCAAGATTTTTCAAAAATAGCAGATCTACAAGCTCATAGCACGGCACTCGGTGCCGCGCTATGAGCTTGTATATCTGCTATTTTTGAATAGCCCAAAGTGTAAAATAATGCTTTTTTACCTCAAATCAAAAAATGACACAGTTCCAGGTCTTAATGGGTTAAAATGACACAGATGCGTTCCCGGTCTTAATGGGTTAACCCATGTGTTTTCCAGACGGACCTGGAGATGGTGGTGGAGGACCTGGCTCAGAAGGTCAACCGGCCGTACCTGCGGACGCCGCGCCACAAGATCATCAGCGCGGCGCGCCTCGTCCAGCAGAAGAGGCAGGAGTTCCTGGCCTCGGTGGCGCGCGGCGTGGCCCCCAACGACTCGCCCGAGGCCCCCCGCAGGAAGTACGCACACACTACGACCCGTATCATACGCACATGTGTTTCATTCTCTAACACCAGGGGTCTTCAACAGGGGGTCCGGGGACCCCTAGGGGGTCCTCAGAGTTACTACAGGGGGAGTAGAACATTTTCTCTCTCTTCTAGTTTTTGAGTGGTGCTAGCCACTCCAAGGAGTGACTTTGTCTGTGTGTGTGTGTGTGTGTGTGTGTGTGTCTGTCTGTGTGTCTGTGTGTATGAGCACAGCCTCAACAGCCTCAACAGCTGCGGCTGATTGCAACACAAAGACGCAACCAGTTACACTAATTATACACACACACACACACACACACACACACACACACACACACACACACACACACACACACACACACACACACTTTTGAGTAAAAATACTTAACATGAGTAAAAATACTTAAAATGAGTAAAAATACTTAAATATTAGTAAAGATACTTTAAAGTTCCTAAACTGAGTAAAAATACTTAAAATGAGTAAAAATACTTAAATCGAGTAAAAATACTTAAAATGAGTAAAAATACTTAAAAGATGTTAAAATGAGTCAAAACACGTAAAAATCAGTAAAAACATTTTAAAGTACTTAAAATTAGTAAAAATACTTTGAAGTCATCAAAGTCTGTAAAAAGTAACTAACGAAATGAACTCATGAAAGGCACCACTCTCTTCACACTGGGTGTGATTTTTTTTACACTAACCACTTGAACTCCAGCATCCCTATTCTGGGGGGGACATTCACAGAAAATAGCCGATCTACAGGCTGACAACGCGTCGTGCTGCGACGCGTTGTCAGCCTGTAGATCGGCTATTTTTGGTGAAGAAGTTTGGTGTAGAGCAGAGCATGTGAGTGGAGCGGGGGGGAAATGCCACTCGTCGCTCCACGGGGCTGTTGCCACGCTCGCTATCTGCTCATGTTGATTCCCCCCCCGCTCCGCTCCCCCCCGCTCCGTCGCTCACGTTGATTTGCGCACCTCTCGCTCCTCGCTCCGCTCAGACCAGGCCGCTCGGCAGCAAGAAAAAATCACACCCAGTGTGAAGAGAGTGGTGCCTTTCATGAGTTCATTTCGTTAGTTACTTTTTACAGACTTTGATGACTTCAAAGTATTTTTACTAATTTTAAGTACTTTAAAATGTTTTTATTGATTTTTACGTGTTTTTACTCATTTTAACATCTTTTAAGTATTTTTACTAATTTAAAGTATTTTTACTAATTTAAAGTATTTTTACTCAGTTTGGGAACTTTAAAGTATCTTTACTAATATTTAAGTATTTTTACTCATTTTAAGTATTTTTACTCATTTTAAGTATTTTTACTCATTAAGTATTTTTACTCAAAAGTGTGTGTTGTGTGTGAGTGTGTGTGTGTGTGTGTGTGCGTGTGTATAATTAGTGTAACTGGTTGCATCTTTGTGTTGCAATCAGCCGCAGCTGTTGAGGCTGTGCTCAAACATACATAGAGGCCGTGCTCATACACACAGACACACAGACAGACACCAGGACAAAGTCACTCCTTGGAGTGGCTAGCACCACTCAAAAATTCATTTGAATGAAATCTTGATCAAGGACGTGCGCTGTGCACTTCTGGATGTCTGTCTGTCTGAGTCGGTGCGACCGGGCATGCTCAAACATGCGGTGGGCGGCCCCCGCCGGTGCGGCTTGGAGAGGCAGGCGGTCCTCGCTCCGAGTGGCGCTCCAACCTTTTTATAAACCCGCTCCCCGCTACGTTACAAATCGTCTCGCTCCGCTCACATGCTCTGGTTTAGAGGCAAAAGAACCACCAAGTACAGAGGCAAATGTCAAGTTTTGAGGGTTTATAAGTGGTTACATGTCTAGAAAATAATCATCATGAATCCAAAATATAAAAAAGTGTGTAAATAAACCAAATAAACAAAGACAAACTATTTACACAACCCTGATGCTAGTGCTGTCAATGGAGTCTATGGAGCTATGAAAAAGTTGAAATCTGTGACACAATTTTATACAATGTTGTTGGGGGGTCCCTCCTTCATCTCTCGCTCAGGTAATGGGTCCTTAGCCTCTCAGCTAAGGGGTCCTTAGCCTGAAAAACGTTGAAGACCGACTGGCATTCAATGTGTTAATGACATGTCCAGAATAGAGACACAAGGGTGTGTTTAATTCACAACGGGGCGATGAGGAGATTTTAGCTGCACAGCACCTTATTTATCGGTAAAGACAACCATTGTGTCATGATAGCTTTTAGTGTTTAGAAATATCATCATTATCAACTACAGATAATACCCGCAAACACAGATATTTACAAGCAACTTTACAGAAAAAGAGTCCCAAAGTCGCTTATAATAAGCGGACATGGCAACACTGGACATGGCATGTGGAGTAGGTAGTGTGCTATGGAACACCAGCATAGTGAGGTCAAACGAGGTGATAACGGTCACATATTTCAGCTCAACCACGTCTGTGCGTGTAGCTCAGTAAGTAAATATTCTTGTTTATGTTTTTCTGTAGTTTCCCTGGAGGATCTTGGGACTGGGAGTACCTTGGTTTTGCCTCTCCTGAGGTAAGACGTGCGCACGCACACACACACACACACACACACACACACACACACACACACACACACACACACACACACACACACACACACACACACACACACTCAGATACAAAGATACAAATATGCTATCACTGTGTATCTACTGTATGTATCTTTTGCATCTGCCGTGCAGTGGTGGAAAAAGTACTCAAATGTTTTACTTAAGTAAAAGTATCAATACTGCAATGCAGAAGTACTCCGTTACAAGTAAATGTCCGGAATTCAAAATGTACTACTTAAAGTACCAAAAGTAAAAGTACAAAAATGTTTGAAAATAGCAGATCTACAAGCTCACAACGCGTCGCGATGCGACGCGTTGTGAGCTTGTAGATCGGCTATTTTCAAATTGCCTATGTATAAAATAGGGCTGAAGTGGTTAATGTATGTTTTATAATGTAATCATTTGTATCTGCAAAGTAACTAGTAACTAAAGTTTTCAAATAATTGTAGTGGAGTAAAAGTACAATATTTGCCTCTGTGATGTAGTGGAGTAGAAGTAAAAGTATTGGATATTAGAAATACTCAAGTAAAGTACAAATGCCTCAAAAAAGTACAGTACCTAAGTAAATGTACTTAGTTACTTTCCACCACTGCGTGTGAACGCAGCATAACGGCTACAGACTCCCTCCCTCCATGCTAAGCTGTCCTATGCTGTTCCTTAAACATCCAGCAGGTGTCGTGCATGAGTGACGTGCGTCACACACTCTGTCCCTGTCACATGCATGTGGTTCAACCAGCACCCTGTGGCTCTGATATATCTGTTAAATATATGTAAATATATATCTATGATATATTTACTGTTATTTATTATTATGATTAATAATTATAATTATTATTTATTATTATATAATGTTATTGTACTGCTGAGGTCTTTCCACAGAACCACAATTCACGGTTGAAATGTTTGTTGCGTGGAAGTTACACCTATCGATTATTTTCCTGGCGATTCTTCGATTGATTACTTTTTCAATTAATCAAATAATTGAGAAGCCCAATTGTATTTATTTTCTATTTTTTATATATCAACGAATCAACGCAAAAACAAATCTAGTGTGATTAACCACTTATTTCGTACTTGAAAATGGGTGAAAATTGCCTTTCTACAAGCTCACAACGCATTGCATCACAACACGTTCTTTTTGCTATTAGAAATGTTTTGGAAATTTCCATCTATAATGACATGACCAAAATAGGGATGCCACGTTGAGAGTGGTTAACTGTTGCTGCCCTGTAGGACTTCGCGGTCCATTTACGCTGCTCAACTAAACGATTATTTCATTATAATCCAATAAATTGAACAGTTAAATTAAAGGTCCTTACACACCGGGGCGATTTTTTTCATGCGAATAATACTTTAAAAAAAAAAACCTTATAAAGTCAATGCAAGCTTCCACACCAGTTTCGCGGAGCGAAAAAAGCGTCTTTTAATTATTCGGAACGAGTCCGAATTTTGCGTATATTCGCATATTCGCCGGTGTGTAACCACCTTAAGAGTTGCACCCCTAGTAGGAGCACATTTGAAACGCTGTAACTCCCACCATAGAACAGCACATGACACCCACTAGGTGTGATGAAGGGGCTTTAAATTCAAATGAATTACATTTAATTAAAGCTAATTAATTAGGGCCACAGCTGACCCGCTCTGCTTATATGTGTGTTAAGATGCTGGCACGTCACTCAGTACTGGGAGACGGAGAGCAGAGAGAGAGACACACACAGGTAACACACACACACACACACACACACACACACACACACACACACACACACACACACACACACACACACACACACACACACACACACACACACACACATACACACACAGAGGTATGTCATTATTCTCCACACGTAGAGACAATACTCATTCAAGTTTTCTCTTCAACAAACTTAATCTGGTCACAACTTGAGATGCATCACAAGTGTTTGGCCAGTAGGATAACTTCAGAAACACTTGATACCGACACTTTATGTATCTATCCATTTTTTACAATTACTATTACAGGTCTGGGGATGCAGTTATTACAGCATGAGAAAAGTTGCGTCCGATCCCAGACGCCAGCAGTGCAAATGTCTCTTCATTAACCAATGCGTACAGTATATTATATATTGTATATATCAGTGTAATCCCTGCGTGCGACTAACGTCTCTTGCGAGCTTTGCTGAACCGATCCCGCACTGCAGCATGCGCCGCTTAAGAGGCATAAAACCCACATTCTGTAGAAGAGACACATGTGTTGTTTTCATGTTATGTTCACTGGTGGCTAACGTTGTGTTGTTTTGTTGGTAGGAGTACGCTGACTTCCAGTACCGCCGCAGACACAGGCAACGTCGTCTGCACAGCGTCCGCAGCAACAACAACACACCAGAGACCAGCAGGAGAGCCGACAACACAGGTACACAAGCAGGTGTAAAACACATGGAACTAGAAAATGTGCTCCTCGGAGCACAGGTCTCCGCCAGGCGAGTACTGTTCCTGATTAATCCTGTCTTACCTATTTATATTACATATTGTGATGTCACGTGAAGCTTGACCAATGTTAGCTTGGCTGAGACGGACACACACACACACAGAGGGTAAAACATACTCTCCACCATGCCTTCGGCCTGGCGGAGACAATTATAACATAATATGTTGAATATTATGCGGCTTGGTTGAATGCTTTGTTCTGATTGGTCAATCACTGAATTCAGCTGTCTCTGTTATTTTTGGGCGGTGTAGCCGCCCCTATAAGTGGGGTTGGGACATCTCATTAGTATTAGTTTCCTGCACTGTGATTGGCCCAGCTGGCCCAGTTAGCTGTACTGTGATTGGCTGACTCTATTGGCTGACTCTATTCAGCACTGTGATTGGCTAGCGAGACACATGATGACATTAATAACCTATAAATAAGATTATGGACTTCCAAAAAACAAGTTTCCATCACTATGATGACCAATAAAGATTCTTTTCAATAAATGTATTTCTTCTGGCAACAGGGTTATCATTCCATTCCATCCTTTGAAAATGGCTAAGTTATCATGTGCCCTGAAAGCTGTTGTATATGCTTGTATTCGTTGCTGTCGGGCAGCAACCAGCTAACTACATTTTTCCGCTTTTGCATTTTTTCCCATAAATCAGTGCTATTGAACACCCTTTACGTCTGTGTGTTGGTTAAACAAATATTGAACCAATGAAAAGTATTAAAAAAACGCTTCTGACAAAACCAGCTAACTCCATTGCATCCTCAAACTTTCTGCTAAACCAGCTAACTCCACCAAAGGGGGGTGGAGTTAGAGGAGGGTGGAGTTAGAGTGGGTGGAGTTAGCTGGTTTTGCTGACTCCAGGCTCCAACTTTTGACCTCCAACCTCATTGTGCGCTTGGACGTCCATTCAGCTGTTCTTATCAATGATAAGACTCCACTTTTTGTTTTGTTTTTGTCATTTCCTGGAAAATTGACATTTTGGAGTTAGCTGGTTTCTGCCCGACAGCAGAGATATACACTCTGTTTATACACGTTGACCTGTCAACATACCAAGATGGCAGCCAACATACTGCTTTATGAATGACCGTAAGCACAGGAAGAGCAATGCTCTGTGGGTAATAATAACAGTCATGGATGCTTCATTGTGTTTGTGTTTGCCGTGTGATTTCTCAGAATCAGGGCCGGAGAGGAGCGAGGGCCGCAGGCGAGCGCTGGCCTCCCTGGACGAGGACGACCCCAACATCCTGCTGGCCATCCAGCTGTCCCTGCAGGAGGCCCGCAGGGACAGAGAGCCGGACGGAGGGCCGGACAGAGACCGAGACCGAGACAGAGACACGGACGGGAGGCCGGAGCCCGAGAGAGCGGCCGACAGAGCGGCGGCAGACCCGGGCTCAGACCCCTCCTCGCGCTCCTCCCCCGGCGGCACAGACGGCGGCGGCGCTTCAGGGGCCCGGCGCCCCTCCTCCTCCTCCTCCTCCACCTCCTCCCCCTTCCTCCCCCCGTCCCACCACGCGCTCCCGGAGCCCCCCCGCCCCCCGGCCAGGACCGACTCCTCCCCGCGGCCCCCCGCCGCGGCCCCCCGCGGCCCCCGCCTCCCTCTGCCTCCCCCTCCTCCCCCCTGCCTCACGGCCGAGCTGCTGAAGCTGGGCGACGGCCTGATGAAGCTGGGCGACATCACCACGCCGTACCACCTGGACGACGCCACGCCCTGCCTCCTGCACCGCGCCGACCACGGCCACGGCGCTCCTCCCTACGCCGCGGAGCCGGGCGACTACGGCGACCGCGGCCTGGATCCGGGCCGGTACTCTCTGGACCACATGGGCTCAGAGCCCTGCTACTCCGGCCCTGAGCCCCAGACTCAGACTCACTGCCGCTCCGGTGCGTATTCGGTCAAAGCGGAACACGCCCACGGTGCTCCTTCCTACACACTGGAAAGCTCCCCCGACCCAAACCCCACCCTCACAGACTCGTACACCGCGGACCGCCCGACCGCCGCCTACGAACCCGACGGCTCTTGCGCCGCTACGCCGGAGTGCCCCGGCTCTTACACCCCGCAACACACTCCTCCTCCTCCTCCTCCTCCTCCTTCTCCTCCTCCTCCTCCTCCTCCTCCTCCTCCTCCTCCTCCTCACGCCCCCGAGCGTGGCTCCCCGGTCCTCCTCCCCGGCTCCCCGGTCCTCCTCCCCCGCCCCCTGCCTCCCACCCAGCTGTGCCTCCCCCTGTCCCCGGACCGGAACCAGGAGCTGGAGGGGGACGAGGAGGAGGAGGAGGAGGAGGTGCTGTTGTCTCCCGTGATCCCTCCGGGCGGGGCATTCACGCCCAGCGACCCCCAGAGCCTGGAGCCCCTGGACCCGGTGGCCAGCGCTCAGCTGCTGGACAACATCATGGCCTGGTTCAGCCAGAACATCAACCCCCAGAACAGCCCCCAGAGCCTGGCCCTCATCCCCTCCCCCCCCCCCACCACCACCGAGAGCAACGACGACTCGTCCCCCGAGAGCCAGGGCCGGATCCAGGTCTCCGGGGTTGCCCCCTCGGAGGGCAACCCCGGAGCGGTGCCCGCTGCCGAAGCCACCCTGGAGCGCGAGGAGGAGGAGGAGGAGCGCTGCGCGGACGCGGGGAGCGTGGCGGAGCCAGGGCCGGATGCAGCCGACTCGACGCACTACCCGCTCACGCTCTCGCACGCACACTGCGAGGGAGACGGCGCCGCCGCCGCCGCACAGCAGGACGACCGGGACACGGAGACACACACACACCACCACGCCCCTCAGCTGGACGAGGACCAATCGCCGGAGGAGGAGGAGGAGGAGTGGGTGGAGCAAGTACATTTAGTGTGATCACCAACTTCCAACGGGATGTAGCAAGAGCGAGAGAGAGAGAGAGAGACCGGGGATGAAGCGGAGCGAACGACGGAGAAAAAAATAAGGTGGAAATATTTGTGGGAAGACTGGGAGGTGAGGAGTGAGAGAGTGAGAGTGAACTGTGGTTATTTGTATCATAGTGTACGTAAAAGAGGACGTGACCGCGAGACGTACGCTTCGTCCATTAAAGATGATGTCATGAGCGGTGTGTTGAAAAGAAGAGAAAAAAGATGTGCTTTGACAATAAAAACAAACAAACAAAAAACTAAAGAAAAACTAAAGAGTTGTCGACAAACTGAGAGTGAGTGCATCGTTAGAAAACTACTGCTATCACACCTGCATAGTTCATGTTTATCACGTTTGATTTGATTTTCTGATTTTGTATTCTTATTTTTTTATTTATTCACTCGTCTCCTGTGGTTTTGAGTATTCGACCACTGAGGGGGGGGGTGACATCTTGGTGCCGATCACGTCCCGATTTCTGCACGCGCCTCTCGCACCTTTTTGAACCGCGACACGAGGGCTGTGGTCCACAAGCTGGGTGGACACTTATCCACCACGCCCACGCGGTCGTCATGGTGACACGGCAAAAAGGTCTCTTTAACCCATTAAGACCTGAGGTTCCGATTCTACAAATGTCTTCTAAATCCTAACAGTTTTTTGAGAAAAAAAAAACGTATGTTTCTACATCAGTGGCTCTCAAACGTTTTCATGTCAAGGACCCCCAAAATGTATATGCATTTGGCCGCGGACCCCCATCTCAAAATATTTTGTTCCAGGGACCCCCCAGGAGCAAAGATATGAGTTACAAATGTTTGCTTTAAAACAATATATATTCAAAGATTTTCCCCAATTTTCTCGATTTTTCAAAAATAGCAGATCTACAAGCTCATAGCGCGGGCACTCGGTGCCGCGCTATGAGCTTGTGTATCTGCTATTTTTTATCCCAAGCTGCCACACGGAGACATACTGTAAGTAGTCCCGCCTGGCTAAAGCGCAACACACACACTCCTTCTGACGTCGGCGGGTTCGGGACAGGCTTTCCGAACTATAGTTGTCCTTGGACAAACTAAGTGGGTTTCCTTTTCCTTTTGCCCCGATCGCTGTATAGCCTGGCACGGCCCAGACAAATGTCACCGCGGAGATATTAGTCTGGAATCTGTGTGTGGAACCTTGGGGGGCCAGCGAAGTCCAATCACTACCGTACCGAGCGGGGCCAGACTAATCTAACCCAGGGGCTTCTTTCTTTTTTGTTTGTCGCGCTGGCGTATTTTCAGTCTGGTTTCCAGGCTACGATCGCTGAGCTTAACCCATTAACACCTTTACCGCCGGGCCCGTAGTTCTACGGGCCGTTAAATCCAACGGTTAAGCGCCGAGCCCGTAGTCCTACGGGCTGCGGTCTTTTCGCGCATGCGCGGTCCGGGTGCACTTTCGGAATTTTTTTGATCCACTTCCGTTTCCGGTTTGATGACAGGAAATAGAATTATTTGGGATCCGGTTTCGACGATCACGCCCGCTCCCATTCTACAGACGAAACTGAAACTCAATTCTCTTCCTGTAGTTTTTTCTCCTCGCATTTCACTGTTTAACGTAATCCGCTCTAACTACAGTCATGGAAGTCCGTTTGACATGCGGTCTTCACTGGGAGATACAGGGAGATCACGCGGATGTAAACAGACCGTTCACGGCTCAATCTTAAGGATTTTAACAAGATCTATGGCGACATGAAAAAAACAAAAAAACAACAAAAACACCTTGGCAGGTGAGTACATTATTATGAGATTAACCTCTGGCGGTGGATGTGTTAAGACCCGAAGCCGATTCTACAAATGTCTTCTAAATCCCAACGGTATTCTGAAAAACGTAGGTGTCTATGTGTGAGTGGTGCTCAAACTTTTTTTATGTCAAGGACCCCCAAAACGATACGAATTTGGCCGCGGAACCCCACCTTAAAATATTTTGTTCCAGGGAGGGACCCCCAGAAGCTCGGTGCCGCGCTACGAGCTTGTATATCTGCTATTTTTGAATAGTGTTTTTGAATAGTCTTAATGGGCGAAAGTCAGCAGCTCCACCCACTATGACATCAAGTGAGCAGCTCCACCCACTATGACATCATCAAGGCGGCAGTCAAAACCGGCTCATGTTCCGTTTGTTGTTGTTGTCTTTGTAGATCAGTGGTTCTCAACCTTTTTCTGGGTCAGAAGCTCACTTGGAAAATCACGCGTGCAGCCCCACCCATTATGGGTGGGCCCGCGTGCAGCCCCACCCATAATGGGTGGGCCCGCGTGCATTTCCCAGAGCATGTTTCTTTTTCAAGGTTTTTGCATTATTTTATATTATTATTATTATCAAAACCGTTGTGTTTTTTGCCAGTTATTTGGTGGCCCACCAGTGGGGCCCCGGGGCCACAGCTTGAGAACCACTCATGTTCAGTGAATAGAAGGTCAAAGGTCACAAGTGTGAAGAACTATGGTTGTACACATTAAAATCCTTTTAGTGTTCATTTAATTCTTAAAGGGAGAGTTCACCCCCAAAATGACTTTTTTCTTATGGATTAGTCACCCGGCAGCGCTTCCGGTAGGAGCAAAGAGTTCTCCTTTGTGTCTCCTACCAGAACCGCTGCCTACCGGTCCGCTGGTCATCACATTATTGGCTTAGGAATGAGACAAAAACAATAAAAATCCATGAATTCAAGTCTCCATGGGACATTTTTTGGGGGGTGAACTATCCCTTTAAACGTGATTTGGACCATTATTACGGGTCAATTTCTACGATTGAATGAACACTCTAGATGTTACGGTGCAGTAATCACATCATTCAGGCTGGCTTTTCTTGTGCCAAGTATGTTTCGACACTAACACTTATTTAAATGGACTTTCTTTATTCTATTTTATTTTGTGATCATATCTATTCCACTACTGATGGAGTGTGTTATTCATTGATAACGGTTGAACCATGGATGATGATGAGTTGGGTTTTCACTGATGGTTTGATATCACAAATTTTTTTAGGTCTGTGTGCCTTTTTTTTTTTAATTGTTTCAATCATTGCTGAGTATATTTATTAATTGTGTTACATTTTTGTACCAAACTCCAAGCTTCATGGAGGTCCTACTGATGATGAATGATCAGTAGCTGAATACTCGCCCACTTTGGGGTGACTGTTGCCATAACCCCCCCCCCCCACACACACACACAGTGTTGCCAGATGTAGGATAATTATCGTATTTGTACGATCATTTTACCCTCTGCACCATGTACGATCAATAATTCCTAAAATTCCCAAATGTACGATCATTTCACCATATCACAAAAAAAAAGTGTGTGAATTTACTAAATTCCCTGGCTGCTGATTCGGGATCCGATTTGGCTTTTCAAAATAACTCAGGAATTCACTAAATCTGACCCTAGATCTGTACTTGGAGTAGGGGTGTGCCGATATATCGTCCCGCGATATATCGCGATACGTTTTCGTGACGATATGTATTGTTTTGGGGGAAAAAAAAAAAAAAAAAAATATTACAATAATAATAATCAGGCATATAAACAGCCCCGAGGTGAAAAGGGTGACAACATGTTGTTTTTTTTCGGGTCAGGTGTCACACTATTGCCCTTTTTGGATTCAAAACGGCTATTGTAGCTGAAAAGCTACAAGTTTGCATGTCTGAATAATGCAAAAACAGAATTATTTGTTTGCATTTGCTTTTTTATATATATTATTTGCTTTATATATATTTTCATAATAAAAAAGTGCGTATCGTATCGAAATCGTATCGAAGTTGTGAGCCCAATATCATATCGTATCGTTTGGTGAAATTAGTGTATCGGCACACCCCTAACTTGGAGGCATTAAAAACACCGGTCCATCTTTCCAGTCCAGTTTCAGGCTTTTATTTGTGTAAGGTTCAGGAAGTTGCCTGCTTCCACGCAGCAGCTATGTGATGCGTTTTTGTCACGTATAGGGTTGTTTCTTACACTAAATACGTACTTCTTTGTGAAATGACATATTTACACCTGTTATTTCTCCTTTTTGGCTGTGTTTTCTTTCAAATACGATCATTTTAAGCCTCCGGTACGATAATCCAACATTTCCCATCTGGCAACACTGCTACACACACTTCATTCATTGTGCCACTTCATTGGGTTTGCCTGGGAGATTAGAGGCAAATGTCACAAAGTATCATCCAGATTATTAGCTACTGTAGCCACTAACTCTGTTAGATTTTACTGACTGATCAAAGACCAGTGGTGGAAACTTAAGTTTACTTAAGTTAAAGTATCAATACTGCAATGTAGAAATACTCCGATACAATTTACATGTCCGGAATTCAAAAGTTACTTGAGTAAAAATGCAAGAGTATTGGTATCAAAATGTACTTAAAGTACCAAAAGTAGAAAGTACTCATTATGCAGAGTGTCATATTTCAAGTTCTCTTTCTTCTTTTGAAAATAGCAGATCTACAAGCTCACAATGCGTCGCATCGCGACGCATTGTGAGCTTGTAGATCGGCTATTTTCAAATGGCCGAAATGTATATAGGGCTGAAGTGGTTAATGTATTTTTTGTAATAATAATCAAAATATACAAAGTAACTAGTAACTAAAGATTTCAAATAATTGTAGTGGAGTACAAGTCAAAATATTGGAAATTGGAAGTACAAATACCTCAAAATTTTACTTAAGTACTTAGTTACTTTCCACCACTTTCAAAGACGTCTCTAAAATGTTCATGAAATGAGTAGCTAATTAATGTTACCACTGTTCATTAAGCACCACTACATGTCAATGGATTCCATTATAGGGACCATGCTATGTGACGTGGCACACTGAACCTCATTACCTCTGTCTTCAAATTAATCATTTACAACAAACGACTATGTTGAATCACTGCCTCCCTGTGTCGCCCTATTATGCTGTCAATCATTTGGCGAGCAGAGGAATGGTATTGTTGAGGTTATTAGTGTGACTTTTTCCTTCTTTCCCTGGCTGCTATGCAGCCAGGGAATACTGTAGGTGTAGAGGCCATACTGTAGGTGTAGAGGGTGAAACTATAGACACAATACTTCCCTCTCCTTTTGTTGGACCCCCTCTATAGTTAGTTAATGTCGGCAGCAGAATATATAGTTTTATATGCAATCAAAACGGTTCCCATTTTCATTTCATTTGGGTTGAATTTGCATCGTCAGAGAAAGTGAAATGGATTCGGTAACAAGTCCTATCCCTGTTAAACATTCAGTAACTATTCCACAGTCATATCTCTGTTAAACATTCAGTAACTATTCCACATTCATATCCCTGTTAAACATTCAGTAACTATTCCACATTCATATCCCTGTTAAACATTCAGTAACTATTCCACATTCATATCCCTGTTAAACATTCAGTAACTATTCCACATTCATATCCCTGTTAAACATTCAGTAACTATTCCACATTCATATCCCTGTTAAACATTCAGTAACTATTCCACAGTCATATCCCTGTTAAACATTCAGTAACTATTCCACAGTCATATCCCTGTTAAACATTCAGTAACTATTCCACATTCATATCCCTGTTAAACATTCAGTAACTATTCCACATCCATATCCCTGTTAAACATTCAGTAACTATTCCACAGTCATATCCCTGTTAAACATTCAGTAACTATTCCACATTCATTTCCCTGTTAAACACAATGATGTTCAAAGCACAGAGGAGGAACAGCAAGAGAGCAGCAGGTTGCCAACCCTCTCTCCCTTGAAATAAGAAATCGTCCCTTATTTGGAAACTAAACGACGTGTCCCTTTATTGAACTGATGACACACTTTGTTGCTTATTTTTGGGAAGTAACATATGACACAAGCAAACAGCTCATATACATATACTAATAATACAGGTTGTGAACTACTCGCATTGTGAGGTGGTGAGGTTGTAGTTTGGCTGTTTTCACAATATTTATCTGGAAAAAAAGCAAACAAAATGTAATGCATCAACGCCTACAATGCTTGTCGAGGTGGGGGGTCCCCAGTTAAAATATGATTATTTTGGGGGATCCACAGTTCAAATATGATTATTTTGGGGGATCCACAGTTAAAATATTATTTGGTAACCCTTGGTCTGGGGGCAGATGCTGTGATTCCATCAAACAGACCAAACTGCAAGGTGCTGTTCTTAATTTCTGTGTTTTTTTACATCTGGTCAGCAGATGTTGCCAAGAGAAAAGAGAAAGCATCTCTAGGGCTGGAGTATTAGATATTATTTATCACATGGAATCATTATTTTGTTGTTATATGGTGCAATCTGTGGCGGCACACTTGAATCACTGATGTCTGAATCGTGTCTTTGTTTTTGCACACCCATGTTCATTTGTTTGAGCACTATTGAATACTGTCAGAGAAGTTGTAGAAGACTCTGAGTTACAGTATGTTTGTTTATTATTGCATTAAGCAACGGGGCTCTGTCATTTTGTACTCAAAACCTTTCTTTTTTATATATATATATACAGTATATATACTGCAACAATCCATACACCAATGACCATACAATTTCAGAAAAGTTAATTGCACTTTCTCAGATTATACTTGATACATTCCCAATCAGTCCATAAGAAAGGAGGCAGTGTTTGATGT
Source organism: Gymnoscopelus braueri (assembly GCF_963280865.1). Taxonomy (NCBI): domain Eukaryota; kingdom Metazoa; phylum Chordata; class Actinopteri; order Myctophiformes; family Myctophidae; genus Gymnoscopelus; species Gymnoscopelus braueri. The sequence continues at coordinate 6,127,002 of NC_137613.1, forward strand.
GTGGTCAATGCTGTAAATGAAAGTGTCAGTGCAAAGTTTACTCTCAATAAAAAAAATACAAAATAAAAAGAATTGAAAAGTGTATTGCTTGGAGTGGTTATTTAACCCTCTCCTCAGAGACACTGTTGTTGTCTCCGCCAGGCCGAAAGACATGGCCGAGACGATGTTTTGCACATCGTCCGTCCGTCCGTCCGTCCGTCCGTGTGTCTGTGTGTCTGTCTATGAACAGCTAATCTCCGGCACTGTTAGCCCGGTCGCTTTGAAACTGTGCACACATACTCCCTGGATGCCAAAGCCGAACCTCTGCCCCACATTTTTCAGATTGGCCTGTTATACCGCCACCAGGAGGCCGATTTCTGCCTAAGAAGAAATTGCACCCTTTTCTGTGTTGCAGATTAAACTTTTTCATAGATTTCATAGATAGCTTTATAGATTTGTTTGACAGCAACTATCATCAGTGTTGTGTTGGATTCATGTTAATGTGTATTTTCAGACATTAAGCCACTTAAATCGTCATTACTTAGTAAATTTGACCTTTCACTCTTTACTTAGTCTGCTCTTTTTTCCCCTCTACACCAAAACCTCTTTGCCAAAAAAAAAGCCGATCTACAAGCTCACAAGTGCGAGGCGTTGTGAGCTTGTAGATCTGCTATTTGTGGCTAAAGTTCTCCTCAGAATAGGGATGCTATAGGGTTCAAGTGGTTAATGTAAAAAAATATTTTCTATCACACAAAGGTTTGGTGGCCCCCCTATAGGTGTCCCGGACCCCTGTTGGAGACCCCTGAGTACCCGGTTGTACCCATCTGTCTGTATCCCTTTTGTGCCCATATACTGTATATATGTATCTGTTTGTCTACCTGTGTCCATTGTATGAACACACTCTCCTCATCCTATGCAGGGCATTCCAGGCAAGTGCCCTTCCGGACCGTTCCGTTGAAGCTGTCCAGGCCCCGAGATATTTGACAGTGGACAGTACTGTACTTAAGTACAATTTTGAGGTATTTGTACTTTACTTGAGTATTTCCAGTTTTCAGTATTTTTACTTCTACTCCACTGACATCTCAGAGGCAAATATTGTACTTTTACTCCACTACAATTATTTGAAAACCTTTGTAACTAGTTACTTTGTAGATTTTGATTATTATTACAAAACATACATTAACCACTTCAGCCCTATATACATTTCGGCCATTTGAAAATAGCAGATCTACAAGCTCACAATGCTTCACTCACAATGAGATCTGCTATTTTCAAAAGATTTGTATACATTTTACACATATGGAAACTTGTGAAAAGGGACATTCTGCATAATGACTACCTCTAGCACTGTCCCTGTCACTGTTTAATATGTGATGAGAGGTTACTTATGTTTTTGTGTTTATTTGTGGAGCATACCTAGCTAGGGGTTGAGCAGCTGAATGTGTGGGATGGCAGCTTCCTTCATTTGTACTGTAGCATGTTGTAATCTAACCTCACCAAACAGGTTATGTTATCTCTCTGTAACCTTGTAGGCTCTGCTCTGGCATTTTTTCTGACATGTTTGTCAATGTTTGTCTGCCACTATTTGGGAATCACTGCTCTAGCAGACTTAAAAAAGCACAGGGATTTGTAATGAATTAAATAGTCTACTCTTGTTCTGTTGTATTGCCCAGTGTGTGTATTACGGAACGATGTGCACGCTCTCTCTCGCCCCTTTCTCTTGCTTAACCCCCCTACACCCCTCTCTCTCGCTCTAATGCCCAGGTGCTGCTATGGAGAGGCATTTGTTTCTGTCATGACTTTAGCCCAACCCAAAGCTCAGTCGACAATACGATATGATATGATTATTGAATGCACAAAGAAACAAACAGTTTTATCAGATATAGCCTACTCCAGTCCAGTCTAGCCTACAGAATCCTTTAGGAGCTGTGTGACAGAACAGTGTGGGAACCAGCAGTCTCCCCCAAGAGATATTGTAAACATTCTGATCAGACATTCTGGTCAGAATGTTTGTAACCTCGCGTCACCAGGCTTTCACCAGGCACCATAAAAGAAATATATATTTGTAGTCTACTCTTCATCTGAGCGTCTCTTCAAGCCTACTGTTAGCTGTCTGTATTTGTGTATTCCCTCCACACACATTCACGACACATTCTTTGATGTATTATTGTGTCCTTGCTTACTGTAAGTTGTCTGCTAAATGCCTAAACTGTAAACGACAGATCAATTTAAGAGAGGTGAGGTTAAGATGGTTTGGATGACATGTGAAGAGGAGGGATGAGGGCTACATTAGGAGAAGGATGCAGAAGATGGAGCTGCTAAGTAAGAGGAGAAGAGGAAGGCCAAAGAGGAGGTTTATAGATGTGGTGAGAGAGGACGTGCAGGTGGCTGGAGTGACTGAGGAAGATGTAGAAAACAAAAGCAGATGAAACAGATGATCTGCTGTGGCGACCCTGGTGGGAATTAGCTGAATTCTTCTGTACTGTGAAAATCTTTCAGTTGTATAATTTTTATTCTTTTCAAATGTTGTTTCATAATGTGTTTATTTTGCTGTCTTAATGCTTTTATGTAAAGCACATTGAACTGCCTTGTTGTTAAAATGTGTTTTAGCCTTTTGCGTGTGCGTGTGCGTGTGCGTGTGTGTGTGTGCAGGCTGGGTGTGGTCAGAATCATCAGAAATATAAAACGTCTCCTTCCTGATTTCGTCACTTCTCTCTTCTCTCCTCAACCATAGAGACGTCTACCTGCGCAGGTGAGTTTATACTGATCAATATTATCATGTATGAAGCTTAAGATATTTACTGATTAATAACATCCTACTGTACTATTATAAATATTTCTATCCTACTTCCTAGTACAGTAACCTACTGTCCTACTGTCCTATAAGGCACCATTAGTTTAGTACAATTTCACAATTTAGTGACTCTCGTGAACCGAAGGTGCACAGACCGGCGCAAACATGAAGAATGTGCATTTAAATTGTTTAAAAAGCTTTTAGACTTATTAAATGTGTCTCTCTAATAGACTATATATTTAGTTGATTTTACGCTGCCTAAGGCCATTAACAGCACACTGAGCACTATAACTATAAAAAATATAATTTTAAAAATCGTTCTAAGTCAAGTGGATGGCAGAGTTCACACCGACCATACAAAATTATTCAATGGTGAACGATATAGTTATTGTTATCTTTATAGTTATAGTGCTGCTCAGTGTGAATGTCACTTTAGACCAGGAAACATACCTCTCTCCTCTCCTGTACCACAATGACCTTCCAGGTTGGCTATGATATAATATCACATCTGTACAGGGTCTTGAGACTATCTGGGCCGTAGATCTGCCTTTGCTCCATGCAGATCTGCAGAATTGAGGCTTTGTAAATCAAGGCTTTGTCATTTCAGTTGTGTGAATGTAAGCTCACAACCTCAGCCTGATGACATAAAAGTCCAATATCTCCCCAGAGCTATAGGGAATTGCCTTTGACTTAGTGGTTAAGTTGTTGGCAGGGGTCATCACCATGGCAGCTTGTGATGGACATTTTCATCAATATTTCATTTTTGCCACGGACATGCAAAATAATAATTTTACCAAAAACACATGGGCCTAGCCCTAAATGTATACAAATGAACTCCTAATGTATCATAGGGTCTATTCTAATGTGCTGCACATTTTAAAACAATAGTATGTCTGCATTAACTACTGAGCCATAAAATATATGTACATGGTGAGTGATTAATGAAGGGCATGCCAGGATTTTAATTGAATGCAGTATCAAAATAGTTTAATGTGAAGGCACCTAACTTTGATCAGAGGTGAGCTAAGTTTTAGGTTGGAGAAGGACCCAGGCTGTGGATGGAGGGTTTCCATGGATAATGATTGTGGAGTGTTGTTATTATTGTCATTGTCATTAGTGGACACTTTGAAACACTGTCTCTCAATTAACGACAACCAGCTTTACTTGTCCAGTTCTGCCTTGGTAGCAAATAGCTCCTTCTGAACAGATGACATGCCTTCTGTTTTTGCTCTTTTTCTGCACCATTTTTTCACTGTGGTCAGTGGTGGCTTATCTAACGGGCTTGAGGTGCTGAAGCACAGGACACCAACCTTGGGGGGAAAACGCCTAAATTTAGAAGCAGGGCTGCTAAAGGAGCGCTACAACATTGAAACGCGCCGGTGAAGCGTCATTCTTTTTCTCCTGGGGGCACCGAACTGGGTCCAAGCACCGGGCACCACGAAGGGTTAATCCGCCCCTGACTGTGGTCCCTTGCATGCCGTTGACTTTAATTATTTAATTGTTTGACCACACCACATACACTCCATGAATCCGTCTTAAAAAAAAGAAAGAAAACAACAAAGGATTGAAAGCACATTTTGCTATATTTTCGCAGAATTGAGGCAGCTATTAGCAATCATTTCTTCTGGCTGTCTTGTTGTCTTCACCTGATGCAATTGTGTGTACAGGTACATGTGCAATACTACAAATCTCCTGCAACATGTTAATGAGCGTGTTACTTTACGAGTCACCAAAGTTATTCAAACACATTTTTATGTGTTTTTACATTCTAATAAAGTAAATATATAGGCTATAATTAGATTTCTTTTTGACATATAGTTGATGAGTGATGGCAGGATTTAATGGAGTAGTGCAGTGTAACAACTTACACAAGGTTGCAGATTTACAAATGATATATTTACAAATACACAAATATTTATACAAATCAGAATAGTTTTATTTAAATGCCGGCTTACAAGTCTTCAGGGTGTGGGAAGCAGACTCTTGTGTAATCTCAGTGTTGATTTGATTGATTTAATTGCGTGCAACCAACAAACAAATAAGGTTAAAAAGACAATCAAGGATAAACAAAAACAAAATTCAGTATTGTCATAGACTTATTTACACTGTGGGTCCCCTATTGTGTTCTAGAAATGTATTGGATGTTTGCCAGGAGTTTGTTGATTTACACATTTATTAAAGTTGAAGTTGGTCTGTTCCAAATGCTTTATCCACAGAAGCTGTGACCAGATAGCCTGGTAAACCCTCCCTCCGGAGGGTTTACCAGGCTAGTGACCAGAGTGCTCACCTCTGATCAAAGTTAGGCGCCTTCCCATACACACTATTGTGACACTGCATTCAATGTCATGCCCTGTCATGCCCTTCATTAATCACTCATCATGTACTGGTATGTGGGGCATACCCAGTGGTGTAAAGTAACTAAGTACATTTACTCAAGTACTGTACTTTAAGTACTTAAGTACAATTTTGAGATATTTGTTCTTTACTTGAGTATTTCCAATTTCCAATACTTTTACTTCTACTCCACTACATCTCAGAGGCAAATGTTGTACTTTTACTCCACTACAATTATTTTAAAACTTTAGTTACTGGCTACTTTTCAGATATACATTTTTTTATTATAAAACATACATTAACCACTTTAGCCTTATTTTATACCTAGGCTATTTGAAAATAGCAGATCTACAAGCTCACAACGCATCGCGACGCGTTGTGAGCTTGTAGATCTGCTATTTTCAAATATTTTTGTACTTTTACTTTTGGTACCTTAAGTACATTTTGATGCCAATACTTTTGCACTTTTACTCAAGTATTTTTTTTATTCCAGACGTTTACTTGTAACGGAGTACTTCTACATTGCAGTATTGGTACTTTTACTTAGTAAAGCAATTGAGTACTTTTTCCACCACTGGGCATACCTTAGACGTTCTCAGCAACATAGAAACCTGTTCACCTGAATGAAAACCACAATAATTGAAGGTACCGTGCAGAACAAACAAATAGCATCGCTGGTAGAACTTGATCTCCTCCTGTTCTCAAGTAACACTGTCCTTTGACAAGCCAATCTCTATAAACCTGACATACCAATTTCAGTGCATGCCATTATGGGCAAAAAAATGTATCGAGTCAACAACAGAGTCACATACAAAAGCAAGAAATCACTGACATTGACAATGAACCTGCTTTTACTACAGATACATATGACCTTGAGCAACAATGAGATAAGAGTGGTACAGAATACTGATCAAAAGTGAGTAACAAACAAACAAAAAAAAAATGACGTAATAATGAGAGACATCAAAGAAGTGTCATCAGTACAGACAGTGCTTCCATCGCAAAAGGGCCTCTTAGCTGCCAAGGTGAGTGGGTGCGTATTATGCATCATATGGCTACGGTATTATAGAGATTGCTGGCTTTTCAAAGGACAGGGTTACTTGAAGACAGAAGGAGATCAAGTTCTACCAGCTAAACCATTGGTTTGGTTTGGCAAGGTACGGTAGCTAGTTGTGATTTCCATTAAGGTGATCAGGTATTCTCTGTTGATGAGAAAGTCCACGGCATGCAACAATGGAAAACAGATACACACTACAAGCTACACTTGATTTGATTTGATTTATTAGACGTAATAATTACATGTTAAATGCTTCTCACGGAAACGTCAAGGATAAAATGCCAATGGAACACTAGAACAAGGAAACTTGAGAGACAAAAAAGTACATGGTGAGTGATTAATGAAGGGTATGCCAGGATTTTAATTGAATGCAGTATCAAAATAGTTTAATGCAAAGGCACCTAACTTTGATCAGAGGTGAGCTAAGTTTTAGGTTGGAGGAGGTCCCAGGCTGTGGATGGGGGGTTTCCATGGATAATGATTGTTGAGTGTTATTATAGTTGTTATTGTCATTAGTGGACACACTGAAACACTGTCTCTCAACTAACGACAACCAGCTTTATTTGTCCAGTTCTGCCCTCCTTTACCTTGGTAGCAAATAGCTCCTTCTGAACAGATGACATGACTTCTGTTTTTCTGTATAATGAAGAAAATACATAGGCTATATTTAGATTTTTTTAGCTGTCCTACTGTCTGTCTCTCCTACACTATCTCCCTGCTAGCTGTCCTACTGTCTGTCTCTCCTACACTGTCTCCCTGTTAGCTGTCCTACTGTCTGTCTGTCTCTCCTACACTGTCTCCCTGTTAGCTGTCCTGCTGTCTGTCTGTCTCTCCTACACTGTCTCCCTGTTAGCTGTCCTACTGTCTGTCTCTCCTACACTGTCTCCCTGTTAGCTGTCCTACTGTCTGTCTCTCCTACACTGTCTCCCTGTTAGCTGTCCTACTGTCTGTCTCTCCTACACTGTCTCCCTGTTAGCTGTCCTACTGTCTGTCTCTCCTACACTGTCTCCCTGTTAGCTGTCCTACTGTCTGTCTCTCCTACACTGTCTCCCTGTTAGCTGTCCTACTGTCTGTCTCTCCTACACTGTCTCCCTGTTAGCTGTCCTACTGTCTGTCTCACCTACAGTCTCATTCTCCTTGAGCAAGAAAGGAGCATAAAGGATATCATTTTTTAACTCCCTTTACAGATTGGGTTAGGGTCAAACCGATATTGCACAATGTACTGTATACAAGGTATCTGTACATGATGACTATTACTGCTATAGTATTTATCGATGCTCTCGGGCAAAAACCTCATATCTCCATATTTAAACTTTTAGTTTTTTTGTAAATTAAAGGTAGGGTAAGTGATTTACTTTGGTTAAAATAAGTGCTAAATAGCTCTATATTCTGATAGTACTCGTTGCTATAGAGTGTTTGTTCAGTAAAAGTCTCTATGTCTCTTCAGCTCTTTATTAAACAGAAAATGCATTTTCAGTGCTCTCTCCTGATTGGCTTAAATGTTGTCACCTACCTAAAAATGTACGATATTCTGTTTACTAAAGAGCTGGAGAGACCCCTGTGACCGAAAAAACGCTCTGTAGCAATGATTACTATCAGAATATAGTACTTTAACCTTTTTAACAGAACAAAAAAGATTACCAAAAAATATCACTTACCCTACCTTTAATGCCCTACTTCATCATACTTCAGTGTCATACAGAAGTAGCAAAATAGACCAAACTACAACACAAAGCATCACATCGTGACATTGTGTTTAAATTGGTATTTCAGTACAGTAGAGTTTAAAAGTCTAATTGTTGTATTTCTGTCTTCCTCCCTCCTATCTCTGTTGTTCTCTTAGGTGGTTAAAGTTCGCCATCTAGTGGACAATTTGTGGAATCTCTGACTGTAAATCACAGGTATGTTCTTATGCTACATTTGGATATTTGTACAGATCCTCTTCATAAAAGCCTGATCAGTTAATGTGTTTGTGTTCTATCTAATGTAATATTATGCACAGTACCAGTATGTACTGTGAATGGCTTTACTTTCATTGACCTCTGTGTCTGTTAATCCAACACAAATCCTGATGTTGGGCCTGTCATTCTAGGTGCAAACATTTTCGAGATTGTAGATCGGCTATTTTTGCCGCTACTGGAGAGGTTTTTTAACTATGCACAACAACGTACATGAGGTATGTGCACTGTCCAGAAACTGAACACAATGGTTGTTGTGTCTGAAAGCAGTCACTAGTTCAGTAAACACACTGATGTACTTAAGCACAACTCTGCATCACACATTTACATGATTTCATACACAGACACTTGGCAATGATTTAACTTATAATACACTGCCACACACGCACGCACGCACGTACACGCAAGTAAAAGGTTAAAACATGGAGCAAATTGAAAGGAGTAAAAGTATGCAAATGGTGAAGAAATGCAAAAAAATACCAAACACACAATTATAGGGCAACACATTTAAGTTCCTTCCCTTGTAGTAGGCTGACATCCAAGTGTGAAAAACAGGTGAAAAAGCCTTTATTTTGTAATGGCTTTGCTTGGCAAAAAAAAAACGCACATGTGACCAACGCGTTTCGGCTCAAGGGCCTTTATCAGGGTCCAATGATCATTTACATGTGTTGACCTACAATTGAACCCTCTTATAACTATGGACCCACGCAGCGCTTCCTTGTTTGTTTATTAAACACAATTATAGAGGTGTGAAGTAACCAACCTTCCACCATCCAGACAGCCACACACACCACCAGTCTATTATCAACTTCTTGGTGTAAGAAGGCTGACATAGAACATAACAAAAATAAACTAATAAATAGTAAAGCTAATAATGCCAAGACAAGAATAGAACAAAAATAAAACAACTGCATCAACAATAAAAACTAAACAGCAGTGGCAGTCAGTGTAAGTATTAGTTAAAGGGATAGTTCACCCAAAACTTTTTTTTCCTATGATTAGTCACCCCATGAAGACATAGCAATAGTTTTTGTCGCATTCCTAAGCCAATAATTTGATGACCAGCGGACCGTAGGCAGCGGTTCCGGTAGGAGATACAAAGGAGTCTTTGTGTGTCCTTCCGGAACCGCAGCCGGTCATCAAATTATTGGCTTAGGAATGTGACAAAAACTGAAATATCCATGAATTCAAGTCTTCATGGGGTGAGTAATCCATAGGAAAAAAAGTCATTTTGGGGGTGAACTATCCCTTTTAAAGGTATATTATTTGGTTAAAATAAGTGTTAAATATATCTGTATTCTGATAGTACTCATTGATATAGAATGTTTGTTCAGTAACAGAAGTCTCCCTGTCTTTCCAGCTCTTTGGTAAGCAGAAAATGCATTTTCAGGTGGGGATACCTATTTGATCCAATCAGGAGAGAGAACTCGCACAGGATAAAGATTAAATAAGTGAAATTGGAAGTGATGACACAAATAAATGAGCAGACAAAACAAAACAGAAACACTATAAAATTTAAGCTGATAAATGGGTACTCTCTCCTGATTGGCTGGTGATTGGTCACCTACCTGAAAATGTATTTTCTGTTTAATAAAGAGCTGGAGAGACTGGAAAAAAAAAAGTATTGTAATGTATTGTAAAAATGTATTTTGGCAGTGCCTTCATTGTGTCGTAATGACTGATTTTACACTTGGTTGCATGCTGAAAATAGCCCAAGCTCACAACGCGTCATGCTGCAACGTGTTGTGAGCTTGTAGATCTTCTATTTTCAGAGCGCAACACCCGAGGGCAACCAAACATAAAATGACTTGTCTTTTAGTTCTACTGGATCTCTTCTCCACTCGTCCCTCACCAACATTTTAGTCTAGTTTTTATTTGTTGACAAAATTGTCAGTATATTTAGTCTTAGTTTTTAGTCACCGTATCTTAGTTTATATTTACTTTTCGTCAGCGAAAAAAGGTAGTCGACAAAAACAAATCGTCATAGTTTTAGTCGACAAAGTTAACACTATAAGCGGTTGATCACTGTAACTATGATCACTGTAAGTGGTTTACATAGTGTGACACACTATGTAAACCAATGACGAGTGTACTTACTGTAGGGCAATGACACCAGTGTACTTTGATTTGCATGTACAGTAAAGTAGCCATATATTATAGAAATCATCGATCCACACTCTCATCAGGATGTTTCCTTTACACAAGTTTACGTCAGTTTAAATTCACACTTACGCACGCACGTACGCACGCACGCACGCACGCACGCACGCACGCACGCACGCACGCACGCACGCACGCACGCGCTGCTCTGAGAAGTCAGACCATTCATACATGCAGTAGTGTTTAATCTATAGTATATGGCTTTGTTTTCACTGACCTGTTGGTCTACTCTATTATGTAAATACATTAAATTAATGCAAATACTTTTTTTAGAACCATAATGTAGAAAGTCATGCTGAAAGCATAAAGAGAATGAATCTGAACTGTTACCATCCTCTGTTTATTCCAGAAATCAATCTCGGACCTAAGAAAAGCTCTGGGTGAGCTCTGGGTGGAGCCGAAAGATGACCCTGATGCTAGTACATCAACAACACCACGAAAATGGCTCCCAGTCAGTAAAATATGGAGGCAAAAGTTAGAGAAGCTTGCAAAGATTGATGACAGTAAAGTTGTCAAAGTTAAGAGTCTTGTGTTTGTGAAAGATAAGGAATTCTGCATAGCACAGGGAAGTATGGGAACTGAGGTCTTCTTGGGGTTAACAACTGATGGGACTGAAGTCGCCGTTAAGACAATGCCTAAATCCTTCTGCCAAGCGCTGAAGCATGAGGAACACTTTTTACGTCTTCCAGAGCTTGATGATCCTTTGATAGTGCAATATGTTGACTTTGCAGAGGATGAGCACTTTGGTTACCTTGCTCTTCAGTTATGTGAATGCACACTGGCAGAATACATCAAAACACTTCCAGAACAGGGGAGGAAACAGCTTGCAGAACAGTTTCTCAATAGCTTAAAAATTCTTCATTGTCACACTCCTCAAATTCTCCATCGGGATATAAAGCCTCAGAATGTCTTGATTGGTAAGATACAAAATAAAACATATGTAATATCAGAAATACTAAGCGACTTAATGAATTTTCTTTATTCCTTTATATAGATTTCTTTTTATAATTTTTTTTTTTTTTATCATTTTGGCCTGCAGATATTCATGGAAAGGCAAAATTGGCAGATTTTGGAATAAGCCGAAAATTACCCGAAGGACAAACCAACCTACTAACAAATGTTGCAGGAACAAAATGCTGGAAGGCAAAGGAGACTCTGGATCAATACAGTAAAATCCCATATAGAAGAAGCACTGACATCCAGGTTGTTGTTTTTTTTATTCTGTGTAAAACTATTGAATTAATGAGAATAATATTCTCATTAATTAAATTAAATCTCAAAATGTTCTTACTCATTTTCATGCACATTTTTAAGGTGGCTGGAATGTTGATATATTACATCCTTTCTGGAGGACACCATCCATTTGGCGAAGGCGCTAGATGTGAGGTCAACATTTTGGATGGCAAGTACGATCTGAAAGATGTTCAGGATGTGGTTGCTAAGGATCTCATTGAGCAGACGATCAACAAAGACCCAAAGAAAAGACCTACAGTGAAGGAATGTTTGGCTCATCCCTTTTTTTGGTCAAATGAGAAGTATGATAGAAACTGTTCTGTTCCACATACAGTATTATTTATTAATTCACTAATCTTTAAACATTATTTCAGCTCATCTTAATCAGTTAGATCTGACGGTATGTTTTAAGACTATGCCTAATATAATAAGCCGCTCTCACAGCTCCTCCAGCATGATGCGCACCGAGTCCAAGGACGGCCTTCAGGGGAAGAACACGGGCTCCAACACCTCCATCAACACGCTGGGGGTGGAGGGGAAGGGCGAGGGCAAGCCGCTGGACTTCCTCAAGAAACAGACGCACAGCACGCACAGCGGCGGCCTGGGCCTGAAGATGGCCACGGAGGAGGACGAGGAGCTGGACGAGGAGACGGAGACGTGGCTAAAAGCCACGGAACCGGCTGAAAAAAAGGCAGACGTTTCTGACAAGCCTCTTATAATAAAACCCCCGACGACCAAGATCCCGTCCGTGTCCGTCAACCCGCCACCGGAGCCTGAACCCAAGAAGCCGGACGCCGCCGCGTCCAAGCCGCCGGCGGAGCCGGCGGCTTGGACTTGGACTTGCCGGCTTGGACTTGCCGGCTCGGGCCACAAGAGGCCCGCCCTGGGCCAGGCTTACGCCTGCCAGAGCTCCCCCACTCAGCCCCACGCCCCGGAGAAGCACCCATTCCCCAAAGAACATCATCATCCCGCTCCGGAGCGTGACGCGGTCCCCAGCGTCAGGCAGGGTCTGAGGAGCTGGAGGATAAACTCGTATCTCAGCGCCTACGAGGACGATCAGCTGGAGGAAGGCCTGGTGCAGCCCATGCAGGAGACGGGTTTGGACGCGGACTCCTTCCGCACGCCCATCAACCTGCTCCTGCAAAAGTTGGAGACGCACAGCGGCGGCCTGGGCCTGAAGACGGCCACGGAGGAGGACGAGGAGCTGGACCCGCTCCGCACCTCCACCATCGTGGCGGTGGCGGTGGCGGCGGTGGCGCAGATCCTGGAGAAGAGGAGGTCCATGTCCCGCGAGCCGTTCGAGTGGAAGAAGAAGGCAGAGGAGATGGAGAAGGAAAGGACAAAAGAGAGGGAGTTAGAGAGAGATAAAGAGCGAAGAGCGTCGCTGAGAGAAGAAAGTGAACCGAAAGAGGAACCTCCCAAACCCAGCAGGGAGGTATGGTCCCTGCCGAGCGGGGAGGTACGGTCCCCGCCGAGCGGGGAGACCACGAGCACGTCTTCAGAACAACAACAACCTTCGTCTCTGAACATGAACGACCCGTCCGGTCGACTGCAGTATTTCAAAGAGCTGGCCGCCAAGAGGAAAGCGGCCGCCAAGAGGAAAGAGGAAAGCTCCAGGATGGAGACGGAGACGTCGTAGCTCATAGCACGGCACTAGAGCTTGTAGATCTACTGTTTATTAAAAATCATGAAAATGTTTGCAAATCTTTGAATATTCTCAAACATTTGTAACTTAAATCTTTGCTTCATGGGGGGGTCCCTAGAACAAAACATTTTGAGATGGGGGTCCGCAGCCAAACACATATCTGAAAATGTTTTCTAAATCCTAACAGTATGTTGCTATATCAGTGGTGCTCCAACTTTTCCATGTCAAGGACCCCCAAAATTATATGTATTTGGCCGCAGACCCCCATCTCAAACTATGTTGTGCCAGGGACAGGAGAAGCATGTTTTTTTTTTTGCAGATCTACAAGCTCATAGCGCGGCAGTGGCACCGAGTGCCGCGCTATGAGCTTGTAGATCTGAAGAAAAATGTTTGTCTTATTGTTTTTTAAGACAAACACAATACTGTACATTTTGATCAGAAACAGAGTAAACATGTAATTGCTTTATATATACATGCACGCGCATCAACCCGCTCCTCCAGCGGAGCTCCCGCCTGCGCGAGCTCGCTCATCTTCTCCTCCTCCAAGGTGGAGACGCACAGCGGCGGCCTGGGCCTGAAGACGGCCACGGAGGAGGACGAGGAGCTGGACCCGCTCCGCACCTCCACCATCGTGGCGCAGATCCTGGAGAAGAGGAGGTCCATGTCCCGCGAGCCGTTCGAGTGGAAGAAGAAGGCAGAGGAGATGGAGAAGCACGAGCACGTCTTCAGAACAACAGTCCTCGTCTCTGAACATGAACGACCCCGCTACTCGACTGCAGTATTTCAAAGAGCTGGCCGCCCAGAGGAAAGCGTCTGACTTTTATTTCTGACTTTTCTTTACTTTTTAGATGTTTGTTTTTGTATAATCCAGCTGTTCCCAAACATTTTAGGCTTCGTACCGACGTACCCCCTTCTACGTCCTGACAGGCATGCCCCCCGATCCCCCACACCTTTAAAAAGCAACAACAAAAAAAGCTTCATTGCCTATTTAATGCCACTTTAAAGTTTAATCATTAAAGAAATAATATTAAATTAGCGCAGAAGTGCAATTGGCTGCATTTATTGATTTGTTGACATTATTTTTTTTAATTAAAATAGTAAATTAAACAAAATAAATGTTTTAATTGGATGTTTGAAAAATCCCTCTTGAAATGTTTTTGTCAAAACGCTGGATTTTTTAATAAAATGTCATTGCATCGTGGCTGTGAGTGTGTGACTCTGCTTTTTCCTTTACAAATGACATTGTCATGTCTTTATGGAGAGATATTAATGTGATCTTTTTGTCTTGTGTTGAGACATCATATCCAGTGATTGTGTTCTTTATAGAGAGATATTAATCTGATCTTTATGTCTTGTGTTGAGACATCATATCCAGTGATTGTGTTCTTTATAGAGGGATATTAATCTGATCTTTCAGCTGCCTAGGAAAACAGAGCCCAGATAAATGGACAAAGTTAAAACAAGCTGACAAATGGAGTGATTGATTGATTGATTGAATACTTTATTAGCAGTTTGCAAAAAAAAGCACAGGAAAGTCCAGTTCAATACAGGTCTGCTAAGAGTGATAAAAAAGTGATGACCGGTCAATTCCCGCATAAAGGGAGTTACAGAAGTGTTTCCCAAACAGGGGGTCAAGACCCATTTTTGGGTTGCGAAACCATTTTTATGGGTCATGAGAAAATATCCCATAATTTTTCGTTTCCTACATTTTGCTTTTTATTATTATTATTCCAAAAGGGCATTTGGCTCGATCCATAGAGCGAGGCACGATGATGAAAATCCTTAAGGCCTATGGTGTCCCTCCCAACCTACTTCCGGGCAATAGAGACCATGTATGCAGGCACTATAGGGTCAAGGTGGTGACTCCAGATGGCAACAGTGAGGGGTTTGACATCCTGGCTGGTGTACTGCAAGGGGACACACCCTTGGCCCCCTTCCTCTTCATCATAGTCCTGGACTATGATTCTCAGGAAGGCCATCAGTGGACGAGAGCAGGATCTTGGCTTCACTCTTAACACCAAGGAGGTCGAGACGACCGGTCCATTTGGTTCCATTTGTACACTCTCTGAAAGTTACAGACCCTTAAGGGTCCATTTAGTTCCATTTGTACACTCTCTGACTCTAAGAGTTGCAGACCCTTAAGGGTCCATTTGGTTCCATCTGTACACTCTCTGAGAGTTACAAACCCTTAAGGGTCCATTTAGTTCCATTTGTACACTCTCTGACTCTAAGAGTTGCAGACCCTTAAGGGTCCATTTGGTTCCATGTGTACACTCTCTGAGAGTTACAGACCCGTAAGGGTCCATTTGGTTCCATTTGCACACTCTCTGAGAGTTACAGACCCGTAAGGGTCCATTTGGTTCCATTTGCACACTCACTGAGAGTTACAAACATACAAGGGTCCATTTGGTTCCTAACTATCAATCATTTTGCTGGGGACCCCCTGGAACCCCCTCAAGGACCCCCCACCTTCTCCACTCTACAGGTCTGTCTTCCAAAGAGTTCCACAGTGTTCCTGTGGGGGGCAGCATTGCGCTTCTGTAACCGTACAACCTGTGGCTACAACACCAAAACAAGAAGGACAAAATAGCAGAAGTAGTAGAAGAAGAACCACAGGATGTTTTTAACTCTCTGATCAGCAGCTCTAAACTAAAGCACTGATCAGTGATTTAGTTTGATATATAAACCCATATAAACAGTTTATAAGCCTTATTATCAGTGTGGTGTTTCAGCATGTTTCATCCTCCAGGACTACACTGTCAGGTAGGAACTATAAAACACAGAGAAACTAACACTGTCTTTAACTAACACTGTCAGATATGAACTATAACACTCTTTAACTACAGGGTTGTTGTCACTTTCCTTGCTCCAGTGCAGTACGTGGTGGAAAAGGTACTCAAAATGATTTACTTAAAGTAAAAGTATCAATACTGCAATTTAGTAGAAATATTACAAGTAAAAGTCCGGAAGTAAAAAGTACAAAAGTATTGGCATCAAAATGTACTTAAAAAGTACTAGCCATGGTTACCATGACCCTCGTCTGTCACAAGCGTCATGGCGCAACTTGACCCCACGGCCATGGATGTAACAAGTTGAAACGCCTGGGTCTAAGTACCTGTATCTTCCGTATTGTTCAATAAAAAGCATTTTAAACCGATTGGTGGCCATTTTTTCTGAATTGTCTCCATATCTTTTAACTACGCGACCCTATCGGTTTGGATGTGTATTGCACGCTGATACACTATAACTCTATGAAAATATGGCCGCCGATGGGATTAAAATGCTTTGTATTGAACAATACGGAAGATACGGGTACTTACACCCTCCCTTTTTAACTTGTTACATCCATGGCCGTGGGGTCAGCACTTTATATTGAAATCTGAACATTTATGTAGATGTACGGGTTGTAAATGGAGACATTTCTAGAATCAGGAACAAGTAGCGCCATGACTGTCATGATATGATAGTCAAAAGTACCAAAAGTAGAAAGTGATCATTATGCAGAATGTCCCATTTCACAAGTTTACAAATGTATAAAACGGATACAAATCTTTGGAAAATAGCAGATCTACAAGCTCACAATGTGTCGCATTGTGAGCTTGTAGATCTGCTATTTTCAAATGGCCAAAATGTATAGGGGCTGAAGTGGTTAATGTATGTATTGTAATAATAATCTACAAAGTAACTAGTAACTAAAGTTTTCTAATGATTGTAGTGGAAGTAAAAGTACAACATTTGGATCCAGAAGCAACGATTTGAGATTAAAAAAAATATCAAAGATTTGCACAAAACAAGATTTTTCTAAAATAGCAGATCTACAAGCTCATAGTGATGTGGCTATTTTTGATTAACACTACAACGTCATGCAATGCGGTGTGAGCTTGTAGATCTGCTATTTCCACTATTCATGTTTTTATAAAGTATAAACCTATTACATTTGTCAGTCATTTCTTTGTATAATTACTAGGTCATTTGTCATGTCTTCCCTGTGCAACTTCAAAGCCTAAAAGAAATGTAATTTTTATTCATAATGTGTTCCAGTGTTCAACGACAAAAACACAATTCAATCGTTAATCGCAAATATTTGTGGGACAATTAATCGTCACGTAAAATGTCATAATCGTGACAGTTGATGTTGGCTCCTGCCTCCATCAAGTTAACATGAACACATTTTGCACACACACACATATGAGAGAGCTCTCGCCCCTCCCAAAGGAATCTTAAGGGAGGAGGGAATAGAGGCACGGGAGTGATTCTCTTATCAATTCCCCAAAGTGAGTCAAAAGATGGCCTTGACTGAGCGAGCAGCCAGCAAGGCATAAATAAACAGTCTATTGTCAGAACTCCATGTTACTAAAAGACACATGCAATATAAAAACACAATGAAGAAGTGTAGCATGTCAGGTTCTATCACATTCTGGGTGACTGGATCCCTGACTATTATTCAATTCCTGTAAAGCTGATATAGAGCATTGTTTGTTTCCTGTTCCTGTATAGCTGATATAGAGCATTGTTTGTTTCCTGTTCCTGTATAGCTGATATAGAGCACTGTTTGTTTCCTGTCAGATTTGCCTTGAGGACTGGAATCACCCCAATCCAAATTTCTTCCACGAACATCTGAAGACTAAGAAACATAGAAAGGTATGTAATCACCCTCCCCGAGCGGGGAGAGATATATATTTTTTGGTATTATTATAATTTTTTTAATACATGAAAAAAAAAACTGTAAAAAAAGAAGTAGTGAAAATAGCAGATCTGAAAGATGCGACATGTTGTGATCTTTTTCACTAGTCATTACTGAACCTGTCTGCTGTTCTCTACCCACAGAACAAGGGAAAAGTATTTCAGAAAGGTAAGGCCCTCTCTTATACATTTGATAAAGGGTTCACTCGAGTGGCACAGTGCTAAAGTGTCTGCTCACCACCGGCGGAGGATGGAATCCACCGCGCTGCATCCGGCTTTGTGGAGTGACCATACCAACACAATGTGTCCCGTGTTCGGGGGAGGGAAGCCGGGCGGGGAGGGTGACAATAGTCACTGACTCACTGATAATAGCATAGAGCAGTGGTTCTCAACCAGTAGTCCGGGGACCACCAGTGGTCCTTGGGTGTGTGTGGGGGGGGGGGTTTACCAGGGGGTCCCCAGTGAAATTAGTTAACATAGCATCACAATCATTTTAACCACTTAGCTTTGGCTATTCAAAAATAGCAGATATACGTTAAAAATGTTTTTTTTACAAATATATATATATATATATTCAAACACATTTTCAAGATTTTTCAAAAATAGCAGATGTTGGCTCCTGCCTCGATCAAGTTAACATGAACAGATTTTGCACAGACACACACACACACACACACACACACACACACACACACACACACACACACACACACACACACACACACACACACACACACACACACACACACACACACACACACACACACACACACACACATATGAGGGAGTTCTCGCCCCTCCCAAAGGAATCTTAAGGGAGGAGGGAATAGGGCACCGGAGTGATTCTCTTATCAATTCCTAGACAGTCCTTAGATCCTGTCGATCCTCCCTAGCTGGCCTGTCACTATAGTAGCAAAAGTAGCAGATTTAAACCCTGCACCTGGGTGCATGTTTTATCCCATTTGACTGGTTGGTATGTCTCAATGCAGCCAAATTGTCCAGCTGTACGTGCATGCAGGCACGTACTTCTACACAGTTACATGCCGGGCTCTATTTTCAGTAAATTCCATCATACGGAGTGCAGTCAGCCTGAGTCCAGACATCAGACAGGCCTATATTCAACGTAATGGGGCGGCCATAGCTGAATGGTTAAAGAGCCCAGCCTATAGGAAGCCAGAGGTCCC
The DNA here is from genome assembly GCF_963280865.1 of Gymnoscopelus braueri. NCBI lineage: Eukaryota > Metazoa > Chordata > Actinopteri > Myctophiformes > Myctophidae > Gymnoscopelus > Gymnoscopelus braueri. Next base: position 6,146,029 of record NC_137613.1, read on the forward strand.
AGGTTTGATTCCAGGCCTCAGAAATGTGTTCCTGAGCAATACGCTTAACCCCTAACTGCTCCCAGAGGCGCTGTCCCCGTAGCTCCCCAATGCTCCTCACTGAGGATGGTTAAATGCAGATACCTCATTTCACTGTGTATGCAGATATACAGTAACACATACCACCAAGGAGTGTGGATTATTATTATTACTATTATTACTATTACTATTATTATTATTATTGTTATTATTATTATTATTATTATTATTATTATTATTATTATTATTATTATTATTACTATTATTATTATTTGAATTGACCTCTGATCTGTTTGTTTTCTCTCTGGATGCTCTTTTCCTCCTGGAGTTCAGATGGTGTTAAGTCGGGTAAGATCCTATCCCTTTACAAACATTTGTTTTTACCATTTAGAGAGAGAGAGGGTAAGTGGTTTTCTTTGGTTAAAATAAGTGTTAAATATATCTATGTTCTGATAGTACTCATCGATATAGAGTGTTTGTTCAGTAACAGGAGTCTCCATGTGTCTCCAGCTCTTTAGTAAACAGAAAATACATTTTCAGGTCGGGATACCAATTGTATCCAATCAGGATAGAGAATTCAGACAGGATACAGATTAAACAAGTGAAAAAAAAGTGATGACACTAAGAAATGAGCAGATACAACATTGGAACTGGAACACTATAAAAATGAAGCTGATAAATGGGTGCTCTTTCCCGATTGGCTGAAATGTTGTCACCTACCTGAAAATGTTTTTAAGAGCTGGGGAGACGGGGGACGGACACACACACACACACACACACACACACACACACACACACACACACACACACACACACACACACACACACACACACACACACACACACACACACACACACACACACACACACACACACACACACACACACACACACACACACACCCCTGTGACTGATCAAACACTCTATAGCAATGATTACTATCACAATATAGTGCTTTAACCTTTTAACAAAGCAATATCACTTACCCTACCTTTTAGGTGGTTAATCACAAACTTATTGACGCAAGTAAACGGTCTATTGTTTTAATATTGTGCATTGATGCTGATGTTTATCCTTGTCTTAACTCTCTTCCAGTCTATTTGGACCACATTCCCTCTCTGCGGCAGTCCCCAAGAGACCCATATTTAGGTTAGTACTGTGTGCTGACAAATACACATCCGTGGACAAATACGTATCATTTTGCGGGTCCTTGACATGAAACATGTTTGAGAACCACTGATATATAGCAACATAAGTAAAAAAAAAACTATTTGGATTTAGAAGACATTTGTAGAATCCCCAGAAGCAAAGATTTGAGTTAAAAATGTTCGCTTTGAAAAAAAAAAAAAATCATGTATATAAAGGTTTGTACAAATGTTCACGATAAAAAAAATGCAGATATACAAGAAATATACAAGAAAATTAAATAGCAGATAATGCACTCGGTGCCGCACTATGAGCTTGTAGATCTGCTATTTTTGAATAGCAAAAGAAATCTAAAAATCATACACAGATTCGTTCCCGGTCTTAACTCATTGGCCGCCATTATCGCATTAACGCGATCTAATAAATAGCGCGCTTGGCCGCCAGGATCGCGTTAATGCGATCTATGGTCTTTATTGATCTTTATGCTCTGATCACGCTATTCTGTTATGAATCAGGCTAAGTTTCGGGTTCCACTTACTTCAACCACCACTGCATCCGGTTCCATGACTTGGGTTCCGTTTTCGGTTTTACATTTTTCCCCCCAGTCATTTTCGACCATAATAGGGAAACAAACTGTTTTTCACACGCTATGAAAAACGATCGGAGACCTCCCCTCCTATAATCTATGGTCTGGGTGACGAACAGTCATCCCCGTTGTGTATCACAAAGTAATTTTCGCCGATAACAGAATCTGAGACATTTCACTTCCGGTTCATGTGTTTCACTGTGTGAGTGGGTCTGGGAGGGGGCGAGTGTGATCGAGAGGCGATCAAGCTTGGTATGTGCTGCTCCCTAGTGGTGGAACGATCAAAACGATTCAACTGTCCAGCTAGAGTTTCTATATGTGAATTAAATAACAAAATAACGAAACAAAAAAACACGAAAATCGCTTCCTACAAACCCATTGTAACATTTTAACCATGTTAGATTCATTGAAAACCCCCAGTCCTTGGTTCTGGTGACTGTAACGGAAAATCACATTTATATTCCTGTCTAATTATTGATTTACTAATATTGAATTATTATTCATCTAATTTGAGTATTACCGTTATACCGTATGACTGGATTCTCCTGAATTATTATAATTATTACTACACATTGTTCTGATTATGCCTGAATGGAGTGTTCTAGCAGGGAACGTAAACATGGAAGATAAGGAGCCATCTGCATTGGTGTTTACTGGGAAAGGAGAACTGCTTAGCCAAAATACTGCACCGGGGCCATCTGATTACATTTGTATCCTTATTGGGGTTAACCTTTCACCCTCCTGGAACTCTGTATTTGCCAGACCCAGGGGGTCGGCCTACAGGAGGCTTTGTCTGTCGGTCGGTCTCTCCCTCTTTTCCTCCCTAGCCATTCAGGAACGCTTCATATTTCAACCACCAGGGGCAACAGAGCAGGTCTGGACTTGCTACCATTTGAACCAGCAGTGAAACTTACTGCTGTTGTCCGTTGGATTACTTTTAGGCAATTTTGTTGTTCTACATAACTTATTTCAGAGGTTTATTACTACACAAGCAGCATAGTAAATTACCTAAACTTATGAAATGCTGGATTCAAAGCCCTTCTGCCCATATTCTGTGCACTGACTGACAAGGGACAGGTGAATGTAATCAGACTGGAAGGTTTGCTGGTCTAGCCTACACACCAGCAAACCAAATCTACAACCAAATACCCCTATACACAAAATGTTACACACACACAAAATGCCTAAAATGATTTATACTTTTAACTTATAAAACGGTTTGTAGGTGTGTTGCCTACTAGGAATGTGTTCCTTCTGGGTCTGGCAGAACCAGGTCTCCTGGTCTTAGTTTAGTTTTCACCAACACTGAGTTCGGTGTCAGACTCCCGTTGCCTTCCGAGGCGCTGTCCGTTTTCTTTTAGCACTACTTCCTGTAAACGCAAAATAGAGAATAAATAAGTATTACACCTATATTAGGTATCCTCTAAAAAAATATATATATATATACATATATATATATATATATATATATATACATATATATATATATATATATATATATACAACGTATCACAATTTTTATTTATTTATAATAATATCGATATTTTCGGCAGTATATCGATTAGTTATCGCGGGAGAAAGTATCGCGATATATCGCGATATCGATATATCGTCCCACCCCTAATATATATATATATATATATATATATATATATATATATATATATATATATATATATATATATATATATCCTACTATATAATTGGAGTAACCTCTGTCTGTCTTGGGTGGTGGGTCGTCGACCGGGTATGGGCTAGTATATTATAATAATTATTATTATAATAATAATTGTAATAATAATAATAATAATAATAATAATAATAATAATAAAAAAAAAGAAAAAAAAGTATACTGTATATATTTTGCATCACCATTTGCTTGTTGTCCTGTAGAGAACCCCTGCATTGTGTGGTGGTTTTCCACTTGTTCCTGGCTGGAAAATGACATTTAATTCCCTTTAAGCAGCACATCCTACTGTTCTTCATTGTAACACACAGGAATGTGTTTTATTTTCTGTATTTGTCTCCCTCCCTGCAGGCCTGCCGTCTCTGGTGACTCTGTACATGAGTTCAGAGTCTGGCTCCCTGTTCTACCTGTGTCACTCCTGTGAGGAATCAGTCTCTGACATAAGTGAACATTTCACCTCTACTGAGCACTGCCGCAACTACTACGTAAGTGTTGACCACCACCTTATACAGAGATGCGGGATTTGGGGAAACCACAGAGAAATAGATGGAGACGGCGGTCTTGTGCATCCGTTCACTGTCAACTGTTGTTGTGAAAATACGCCAATCTCAGAGACAAATATTGTACCTTTACTCCATTACAATTATTAGAAAACTTTAGTTACTAGTTACTTTGTAGATTTGTATTATTATTACAAAACATACATTAACCACTTCAGCCCTATATATATTTTGGCCATTTGAAAATAGCCGATCTACAAGCCTTGCGATGCGACGCATCGTGAGCTTGTAGATCGGCTCCGGGGGGCGTGGTTTCCCCAAATCCCCAGTGCGGTCCCAAATCACGCTACAGAGATACACATCATCTTGCATAAATGCTCTTTGTAATTGAGATTTATCTTTCCTATACTTCCCAGAACTACACCAACCCAGACATACTGAGGTTCTCCTGGATTCACAACAATCATATAGAGCTGTGTGTGGATACCGCGGCCCACAGGGACACAAAGAAGAACTGGGAGCTGCACGCAGGGAGGATGCAGGTCTGTTGGCGATGCACAGAACACTTGAATTTTATCAGAGCGCTGCATAGTATATGTGATTGTACTTTTTTTTTTACATTATGTTTATTGTTTCTGCTATCTATAATGTGTATGTGTGTAATCAGTATAATGTTGCGTGCATGTAACTGTGTGCAGGCAGGGCATATAGTCATATGGAAAAATCCCTATCACAGGTCAGAGAGCTCATCACTTTGTCTGACTGTGAGAGCATAGCTCTGGGTTAACCACTTTCAACATGATAGCACTGGATGTCATTATAGGCCAAATATTTTATTTTCAAAATCTTCAAGAATAGCGAAAACAGGAGATTTACAAATCTCACAAGGCGTCACGATGCGACGGCGGATGCGTCGTTATCTCAAGACGTAACTTTGCAAACAATATTTTCACTTGTGTCTGCTGATCACCCCTGAAGCCATAGGGGATTAGTCCTGCTAATAATGGAAACTATCAGCGCGATCAACTTACAGGTCACCACAAAACATAAATTAGCAGAGATTACATTTTACCGTCCCAAAATGTTATTAAAGGTGTTATTAACATAATAGATTACTGAAACAATTCATTTTCCAAATCCAACATGGGCAAAATAATGTCTTTGATGTTGTAACCAGAAGGAACAGTGTGGTTGATGGTTTCAATATACATGAGCTGTTTTATTCCATCTTTTCTGTGTTGTGTACAGGTTGTGGACATGCCTAGAGATTTGTTTGATACGGTGAAAGGAACCAGTTATGTCAAAGGTACATGCTGCTGCCCTCTGCTTTATTATATTGACTTTGCCTACAGAGCTAAAGTGTAAAATACTATGTACATACATTCTGTTTGGTGACGTAACTCGTAGCTCTGTTGTCATTACATCTGTTGTCTACTCTATGGGGAAGTGCTTCTTCTCAGAAAGAATGTAGTGACCTATAGGATATTATGGAATGCTGTTGTCAGAAACTGTACATTACAGTATACATATTTATTGTCTCCGCCAGGCCAAAGGCGTGGCCGAGACTATGTTTTGCATAGTGCTTCAAATCATGAACGACTTTTCATATTCCATCAACATTGCTGGCCCACAATAACCTACCTGACCTGGTGGAGACCTGTGCTCCGAGGAGCACTTTTTCTATTTAACTGTAAAATAGACTGTCACTCTAAAATAATGTAGAACACAGATCCCAGATTTTGAAGTTATATTATTTACTTGGATGTTAAAGCACAAGGTCACTTGTGGTAGAGGTTTGGGTTGTGTAGTGACAGTACCTTGTCATGATTGGTGAGATATCTAGCGCCATTGATTGGAAATAATAATAATAAAAAAAAGTTTCCTCATTGACTTGACCAATATGTAACCAAAACCCAGTATTTCTGTTTTTATCAAATTTTTTATGTCAACTTCCTGTTGATTTTTACTATTCTATGGATACAGTCCGGGTTTACTTCCCAATACAAATGTCTAAATCTACATCAAGTTGACATTTTTCATTACAAAAACTAAATCTGCTTTGTTTGCATTTGTGACTTTGAGAGCTGTGCGATGTAAGTAAATGAGGAGACTATTTTTGGATTATTAATTTAAAAAAGAAACGGCACAATGGAACAAGATATCTCGCCAATTGGATTAGTTTACACCATGACGAGGTAATTCATTACAGAACCCAAACTTCTACCAAAGTGTCCTTCTGCTTACGGACTAAAACACTTGAATTCTTGAGCGGTTACAAATTCACGATTCTTCTCACTCTTTGACAGCGATGCAGACTCTGAGTCACAATCCCTACCTTCTGGGACTGAAGAGGACCACAGGTCAGTTGATGAGCTGGTCCATGGCTTCTCCATGGGTCGCCTCATCATTTATTATTTTGTGTTCCCCTCAATGGCTTCCGGTTGCTGCCAGCAGCCACTAGTACAAAGCCCTGTTAACCTTTAGGATTTGATCCAACCCCATACCCCAGCATGCACACTTAGAATAGCTAACACAGGAATGCTTTACAAGCCTTCCCCTAAAACACCCTGGACAACGCTCCACGCGTCCCAGACTCTTCTCCCTTCTCTAAAACACCCTGGACAACGCTCCACACGTCCCAGACTCTTCTCCCTTCTCTAAAACACCCTGGACAACGCTCCACACGTCCTAGACTCTTCTCCCTTCTCTAAAACACCCTGGACAACACTCCACACGTCCCAGACTCTTCTCCCTTCTCTAAAACACCCTGGACAACGCTCCACACGTCCCAGACTCTTCTCCCTTCTCTAAAACACCCTGGACAACGCTCCACACGTCCTAGACTCTTCTCCCTTCTCTAAAACACCCTGGACAACGCTCCACACGTCCCAGACTCTTCTCCCTTCTCTGAAACACCCTGGACAACGCTCCACACGTCCTAGACTCTTCTCCCTTCTCTAAAACACCCTGGACAACGCTCCACACGTCCCAGACTCTTCTCCCTTCTCTAAAACACCCTGGACAACGCTCCACACGTCCCAGACTCTTCCCCCTTCTCTAAAACACCCTGGACAACGCTCCACGCGTCCCAGACTCTTCTCCCTTCTCTAAAACACCCTGGACAACGCTCCACGCGTCCCAGACTCTTCTCTCTTCCCTAAAACACCCTGGACAACGCTCCACGCCTCCCAGACTCTTCTCCCTCCTGGCTCCCAAGCTGTGGAATAAACTCTCCATTGCAGTCAGAACTGCAGACAGACTCGCTCCCCGTTTTCCACTGCAGTCTGAAAACTCACCTCTTCAGGCTCTACCTCACCTCCTAGTACTCCTCCATGCATGTATACTATGCTATACTGTACTAGTTATACTAGGCAGATATGACACAAAAACATGTTTATTTGTGTTTATTTTATTGGCTTGAACACAAATTAAGTTAAGAATAATATAATATTTAGATAAGATGTTGTTTAGACAGATGCTAGCGTTGATGTTTACCAGATATCCTAGTTTTCCTAGAAGCACTACTGTTCTCTATTCCATTTTACTCATGTGACTCCTTATCCTGTAGTTTGGTGAATACGGTTCATGCCGTTTACTCTTAGGGTCAGGGTTAGGGTTAGAGTTTTCTAAATGCCTAAATTGTAATTGTAATTTATGCAGTTTAATTGAACCCTTCAGTGAAAATAATAAATAGATCTCTTCTTTATCATCACAATATTTATCTATCCACAGCTGCAAGGCCAAAAAAGATGTCGATACAGACATACCTGGGAACCGCCAACAGGAAGCATCCTCTTCTAGGTCAGTGCTTTGCATCCAGTGTTGATTTTGAAAGCAAGTCATTTAGTCTTTTGAATTAAATTCTGTTTAGTGTTAGTCATATTTTAGTCACCTGAAATGTTTTACTTTTAGTCTAGTTTTAGTCAACTAAATATCATAAAGATTTTAGTCGACTAAATCTACAGCTGATTTAGTGATGCCGTCGAAATGGCTGATTTTCACTTAGCTGCATGCCGATGCATAGCTGATCTACAAGCTCACAACGCGTCGCAGTGCGACGCGTTGTGAGCTTGTAGATCAGCTACTTTCGGTGTGTGACACCCGTGCCCAACCATGATGACTTGTCTTAGTTCTACTGGATCTCTTCTCCACTCATCCCTCCCTAACATTTTAACCCATTAAGACCTGGAACGCATCTGTGTCACTTTAGATGTCTTTGGCTATACAAAAATAGCAGATATACAAGCTCATAGCGCGGCACCGAGTGCCGCGCTATTAGCTTGTAGATCTGCTATTTTTGAAAAACCGTGAAAATTATTTTTTATATTTTTTTCCGAAACACTGTTGGGATTTTAAAAAAAAAATAGTAGCGGCCTCAGGTCTTAATTAGTCATCATAGCTTAGTTTTTATTAAGTTTTCATAAGTGAGAAAAGGTAGTCGACGAAAAAAAAATCGTCATAGTTTTAGTCGACGAAATCAAACAGTGCTTTTCCTCCCTGCAGGTCTGGAGCACCTGGTGGAATGCAGCTGTGAGGAGCAGACTGACAGACGCTTATATCTCTGCACCGTCTGCAAACTCACTCTAACCGACTCTAAGATCATCAGACATCTCCTCAGCTTCTATCACATCCACCGATACATTGTAATTTTGCTACACTCTGATTGTTTATAAAAAAAAGAAAGGAAATGCTCCAGTCAACATGCTCAATAAGACAGTGGTCCTCAAACCTTTTCATGTCAAGGACCCCCAAAATTAGTGGTTTTGAAGGAAAGTAGGGTTTTACACTCCTTGTGGCTTTTGGTAGGGCATTCCACATTTTTTGTTGCATAGTAGGAGAACGAATTCAAACCCTTTTTAGTGCCAAATCTGGGTTGAACGTGATTAGTGGCGCTACCTCTGGTATTATGATTGTGGACATTTACATTTTTTGAGTAGTTTGACAGGTACATGGGTGTCTTTGTGGTGTAGTGTGTCTTGCAGACCAGGCCCATTGCAAGTTGCTGTACTCTGTCCTCTACCCTGAGCCATCCGACCCTTGCAAAGTGAGCAGGGGTTAGATGAGTTGTAGGTGTAAGGCCAAGAAGTAGCCTTACTAGTTTTTTTTGGGATGTCTGGAGCCTTGTTTTAAGGCCTTAGAGGTGTTGTGGTACATGCATAGTCGAAAAGTCCAGTAGACTTTTTAAAATCAATTAACTGATGATGGAAATATACTAATGTACTTAGGGGGCGTGGCTTTGATGCTAGGCCTTGTACGAGTGTTGTTGGGTAGCCTACTACATTGACCTGGGTGTGGTTTGTGTCTCCAGAATGCATGGCATCCCTCTACTCTGCAGTTCTACAGTTCCTACACCTACAATCACATGTTTCACAACATGATGCGGGATTTAGCTAAACAGATGGAAGAAATCCATGGAACGACCATCACTGATATGAAGGTAATGAAGTACAGTAACACTCTAGAAGTAAATGATCATCAGAAATACATTTCCTAAGATGCTCTGGTAGCAGAGGTGGGACAAAGTCCCTATGTTGCAAGTCCAAGTCGAGTCTCAAGTCGAGTCTCAAGTCTTTGCTCTCAAGTCCCGAGTCAAGTCCAAGTCAACACAGCCAAGTCCCAAGTCAAGTCCAAGTTCTCAGCTTTTTGTTTCGAGTCCCACACAAGTCCTTAGCATTTTGGTTCGAGTCCCACACAAGTCCTAACCTTTTGTTTCGAGTCCCAAACAAGTCCTAACCTTTTGTTTCGAGTCCCACACAAGTCCTAACCTTTTGTTTCGAGTCCCACACAAGTCCTAACATTTTGTTTCGAGTCCCAAACAAGTCAAAATGTTAATTCAAGATATGTAAAGATTTACATAAATCATGACCATTTTTCACAATTTGCATTTGTTTTAAAACAAGGGTTCTTCCAGGCCAACAGAACGCAGATACTGTACTTATAATTTCCTCCTTGAGGACGGGGTTTAAAAGGGCCCTTTTTAATGAATATAATGTAATTTTGTACAATCTGTATGGTAGAGTATGTTACTACAATATAACTTATACAATCAGGGTGGTTGTATTTTGTCTCCCTGCTCTTCTATTGAGACATTTAGATCATGTCAAAGGCCATGTCTCACTTAGACACAGGATCTGACACAAATTCAGTGTATCCTCTGATCAAGCAGGCAGGCTCTATTATCACAATGGTGAAATTTCAGCACTTGCACTGGAAACCGCGTTCAAATCCGGGGTAGAAGAGGAAATGTATATAGCGCTGAAGTGGTCAATGTATGTTTTGTATTAATAACCAAAATCTACAAAGTAACTGGTACCTAAAGTTTTCAAATAATTGTAGTGGAGTAAAAGTAGGCTAATATCTGCCTCTGATATGTAGTTGAGTAGAAGTAGGTAGCTGATATATTGCACTTTTACCTTAGCGCTAGGTATACTCTTGGTTGCTTGTTTTTGCAGAAAATGCACTTAAGACTTCTGGTGATTAGTAGTTTCGTTCCCTACCTATGTTGAATGCACTTACTGTAAGTCGCTTTGGATAAAAGCGTCTGCTAAATGACTGTAATGTAGAAGTAAAAGTACTGAAAATTGCAAATACTTCAGTAAAGTCAAGTACTTGAGTAAATGTACTTAGTTACTTTCCACCACTGGTTATAGTTTGCTCTTAGCACGCAGTAATGTTAATGTGAAGTATAGGTCTTGCCTTGCATACTGCTTTTCTCGTCTTGTCTTCCACCTTGTAATCTTTAAAACCGAAAGCTATAACTGCTGGAGTTGACATTTTATTCCACCTGGCTTCAGTTCCAGCAGCGACGGCAGGAGTGAAGCCGGTGTGTTGTTTGTTTGGTAACGTGCAACATGTGGGCCAGTGTTGCCAAGTATCGGGAGAGAAACAAGCGAACCAACTTCCAAAAACAAGCCAAAAACAAGCCAAAGTTTGTCCAAAAGTTAGGGTAAATAAGCAGCTTTGGCAACACTACACTAGGTGTCACTGACGGCCGGGATTTCTGACTAATAACATTATAGTTGATGCACACTTTTTAAACATTTTTGGCTTGCTTAAGTGACTTGAAAGTGACTTGAAAAGACTTGAATTTTCAAGTCAAGAGGGCTCAAGTCAAGTCAAGTCTCAAGTCTTTAGCGTTCAAGTCAAGTCAAGTCTCAAGTCTTTGGCATTCAAGTCCCAAGCAAGTCCAAGTCTATTTTTGATTTGGTCAAGCAAGTCTAAAGTCATCAAAATCGTGACTCGAGTCCAAGTCGAGTCTCGAGTCCAAGTCCCCACCTCTGTCTGGTAGTGCACTGTATGTCAGTTTTAATAACTGTAAGACCTTGTGTTTATAGAAAGTGGTCCTGGAGCCTGCTTTGTTCTCATCAGTGGAAGATACTTACTACACAGAGGGTATGTTTTTATTTATTTAAAATGTTTAGTTCCAGAGTCAGAAACACTATTCACATTATTATTCCTACTGATGGGCACATTCAGGGCATTGGATTTATTTTTAATAGATAGAGCTTAGAGGAGGCAATTCAGAGTGCTTTAGACAAAACATACATTTTCTTTCTTTTTCCTTTATTTATTCAGGGAAGCCCATTGAGAGAAAGCTCTCTTTTTCAAGGATGCCCTGATAACAACATATAAAATACATACATAATGAGAAACGATAACAAACATTTGAATCACATTACAATGTCACAGATGCAAAGAAACATAGTGTTACATGAAACAGATGCAGTCACTATGTAGTGTGTCCTCAAGAAGCACCCTGAATGTCTCTATTGAGACCAATCGCACCAGTTTCAGAGAGTCCTGAAGTTTGTTCATGAAAGCAGTTTTTCCTTGTTCACTGCTCTTACGTGGACTGGTATATCTAATGCGTGTTTGTGAACGTGTTGAATGTCCAGTAACCTTTGGTTCAAAAGCATTAAGATATGAAGACACGGAGCATTACATAACAAAATCACAATCCGTATAAAAGCATTGAATACAATTATTTTTGTTTTGTTTTAAATGAAACCAAAATAAGGGAATAGAATTACAGTGCAGAGGAAATTATATTAAAAAAAAACATGTCCCTATATGTAACCATGTAACCCTCACTGACCATGTGTAGCCTTGAAGATGCTGGAAAACTGGAGGAAGGAACGCAAGGAGAGCAGCTTGATGACCAGCATCACACCAGGAGACAAGCTGGGTAAGTATTACACTGAAGGAATAATATGATGTACCAATAAAAGTACCAAAAGTAAAAGTACTCATCACGCAGAAGGTCCCATTTCAAGTTTTCAAACTGTATCAAAATCTTTTGAAAATGGCTGATCTACAAGCATTGTGAGCTTGTAGATCGGCTATTTTCAAATGGCCGAAATGTATATACAGTAGGGCTGAAGTGGTTAATGTATGTTTTATAATGGTAACTAGTAACTCAAGTTTTCAAATAATTGTAGTGGAGTAAAAGTACAATATTTGCCTCTGAGATGTAGTGGAGTAGAAGTAAAAGTACTGAAAATTGGAAATACTCCAGTGAAGTAAAAATACCTCAAAGTTGTACTTAAGTACATGTACTTAGTTACTTTCCACCACTGCAAGCTGTGTAAGTATTAGACTGAAGGAATATGACTTCATGCATTTGTAAGGGTTTGTCTCATGTGTTCTATGTAAAGTTTAAGGTTCCCTGTTCCTCTCAGAACCTATTCTTCTAAGAATCCTTGTCTTTTTTTTCCCAGTGTTGTCTGTATGTTTTTCAGTTCATGTCCCTGACCAGTTGAACCCCAGCAGCACCTCTCCAAAAAGTGAGCTTTTTTTGTGGCATACAAAAAAATTACTTCATAAACACAGATCATCTGACGTTCTCTTCTTTCTTACTGCTGTACATTTGATTGAGGGGTACAGCCCAGTGTTGATTTCGTCGATTAAAACTATGACGAATTGATTTTTTTTCACTGACTAAAACGAAATAAAAACTAAGCTACGATGACTAAAACTAAGACTAAATATATGGATCGGCTATTTTCAGCATGCAACCATGTGTAAAATCAGCCATCAAGGCACGCCAACATACATTTTAGTGGACTAAATCAACTGTAGATTAAGCGACTATAATTTTATGATATTTAGTCGACTAAAACTAGACAAAAACTAAAGCCTTTCAGATGACTAAAATATGACTAAAACAAAATGGATTTCTTTTCAAAAGACTATGACCAAAACTAAATCAAAATTTGCTGTCAAAATCGACACTGATACAGCCATCAGAATTGTGTCTGGTTTATAAAACACTTTCTCCATTGATGGTATCCTTATAACACACTCATAATTATTCATAATGCTTTCATTGCTTTGTAACTATGATCAATAATCATTTATTGATTATAGTTGATAATAAAGCATTTTATAAAGACTTATATCGTCAAGTATTAAAAATGTAATACTTCATAATTTTTTGCAAGGATCATAGTGTATTATTATAATGTCATAGTTGTAATATACACAATAATTGTATTATGTATTATAAGCACTTATAATAACTTCCTTTCCCCATTAGGAAGAATTTCCTACACAAGGGATTTTTTGATAGAGCTGAGAAATTGTCCTGCGGCCCAGACGAATCCAGAGTTCTTGTTTTTTGTAAGTTTAACACGTCAGTACAACAGTATCTAGTGGCCGCCATCACTAGTGTCAAACAAGCAACCGCTTTACTGTTTTTAATGGCTTGATTATTTTCCCCAGGAGCCCCGGATTGTTCTCAGACCCTCGCAGTCACACCTGGCTGCTAAGGGACCCTCGCAACCACAGACACCCCTGGTTGCTAAGAGACCCTTACAGTCACAGACACCCCTGGTTGCTAAGAGACCATCACAGTCACAGACACCCTTGGCTTCTAAGGGACCATCGCAACCACAGACACCCATTGCTGTTAAGAGACCCTCGCAGACACAGACACCCCTGGTTGCTAAGAGACCATCTTGGTCACAGACGCCCCAGCACCAGTCTGCATCCAGCGCGGCCACACGTGGTGGTAAGCTGCTTCATCAATTTACAATCAACAATTTAGGTGTTTAGCAGATGCTCTTAATCCAGAGCGATTTACAGTAAACAAGGAAAACACCAGGTAGTACGTCAAATGCATAGAAATAGTATGATCTAGGATCATAGGTAAACCAAGAACCTATCATCAGTCTAAACAGTATAATTTAAAAAATCACACCCAGTGTGAAGTGGGCGGTGTGGTCACAGTGGTCATCACAGTGATGGAAGTTCACTTAAAGAAAAGTAATATTGTGGACCAACCATTGTACACCCCTAACTTAAAAAAAAACATAAATGTTTATAGTGCATAGTCCTATTTATAGGGCTATGCACATGTGTCATGTTTCACTAGCCAATCACAGTCCTGAATAGACTGTGATTGGCCAATCACGGTGCAGGGTTAGGGGGGTACACTGGTGGCCAATCACAGCGCAGGGTTGGGGGGGTGCAATGTCCAAACCTCACATATAGGGGCGTTTTCACCGCCCAAAAATCTATAATCTGTGTGCACACTATAGCAGTGGTTCTCAAACTTGTTCATGTCAAGGACCCCCAAAATGATATGTATTTGGCTGCGGACCCCCATCTCAAAAATATTTTGTGCCAGGGATTTATTTTTAAATAGCAGATCTACAAGCTCATAGCGTGGCACTCCTGAAAGCGTCATTGACAGGCCACTTTTTCACTTTGGAAGCTCTATTCATATATATTCAGCTGCAGACTGCAATTATTAACATAAAAAATGATGTGAGCCGCATCGCAACCACCCGAATGAAACAAGGGGCATGCTGTACGTTCTTCTGTGGTTATGTATAAAATAAATAAAAATACATTTTCAGGTCAGGAAAGAGGACCCCACAAAGATCTGAAAAGTTCTGGAAAATGTTGAAAGATTTTGCTAATCTGTGTGTGTGTGTGTGTGTGTGTGTGTGTGTGTGTGTGTGTGTGTGTGTGTGTGTGTGTGTGTGTGTGTGTGTGTGTGTGTGTGTGTGTGTGTGTGTGTGTGTGTGTGTGTGTGTGTGTGTGTGTGTGTGTGTGTGTGTGTGTGTATATAAAAAATATTGCAGCTTGTAGATCTGCTATTTTTTAATAGCCAAAGAAATCTTAAAATGACACAGATGCGTTCCCGGTCTTAATGGGTTAAACATCTGTGTTTCATGTCTTGTGTTACCATCTGGTTCTTTATCCACATACTCATATTTCTTTCTCTTCTTTTTGTATTTTGTTGTTTTGCATCCAGACATATCTTACATACTGAGCTGCCAGGTGAATATGAATTATAATCTCACCTTTAATCTCACCTTTAATCTAATCTTTACATTATCACCAACGCTGTATACTTGCCTCTTTCTAAAACAATGATAAAGTACAATGTAAAATAAGTAAAGATGATGCTGATATTCATTCATTTTGTCTGCCCGGTCAGGTCTGCAGTATGACATTTGAAACCACGTCGCAATATTCTAATCACGTGAAAGGAGAGGAACACAAGCAGGTGAGACATATTTTCATATGTTGTTCACAAGTTAGAATATTAATGAATTTACTTGCCCAGAACTTGATTAAATGTGTCCCAATAAAATGTCTGTCTGTCTGTCTGTCTGTCTGTCTGTCTGTCTGTCTGTCTGTCTGTCTGTCTGTCCGTCCACAGAAAATGAAGACTATCTTTGTGACAGAAGGTACTACAGTAAACCCTGTTATCTCATGGTCTGTTGTTGTCCACATGTACTGTATGTGACATTGATGCATCTTGTTTATTCTAAACCCTCTGTTCTACAATCACAGCAGATGAACTGGAGAAAGGACGAGGTATGATTTATTATTATTCTACTTGTTCTATATGTTGGAGAGGATTTCAAACCTAGCTCTTGTAAACTAGCAGACAATCATATGTAGTGTTAATATGTTGCATTTTGATTTTGTTTTTTAGTCATATTTTAGTCATCTGAAATGTTTTACTGTTAGTCTAGTTTTAGTTGACTAAATATCATAAGATTATAGTTGACTAAATCTACAGTTGATTTAGTCGACTCAGATGTATTTTGGCGGTGCCTTGATGGGTCGTAATGGCTGATTACTCGGTTGCTTACTGAAAATAGCCGATCTACAAGCTCACAATGCGACTCGTTGTGAGCTTGTTGATCTGCTATTTTCAGAGCGCAACACCTGAGCGCAACCAAACATAAAATGCCTTGTCTTTTAGTTCTACTGGATCTCTTCTCCACTAGTTCCTCACTAACATTTTTGTCAAGTTTTTATTTGTTGACGAAATTGTCAATATATTTAGTCTTAGTTTTAGTCGTCGTAGCTTAGTTTTTATTTAGTTTATATTTCGTTTTCCTCAGTGAAAAAAGGTAGTCGATTTTATTTTATTGATCGTGAACTACAGTACTATCTTAACTGAAGCTTTCTCTCTCATCTTAGTGTACTACAGTACTATCTTAACTGAAGCTTTCTCTCATCTTAGTGTACTACAGTACTATCTTAACTGAAGCTTTCTCTCATCTTAGTGTACTACAGTACTATCTTAACTGAAGCTTTCTCTCATCTTAGTGTACTACAGTACTATCTTAACTGAAGCTTTCTCTCATCTTAGTGTACTACAGTACTATCTTAACTGAAGCTTTCTCTCATCTTAGTGTACTACAGTACTATCTTAACTGAAGCTTTCTCTCATCTTAGTGTACTACAGTACTATCTTGAATGAATGCCAGTACATCAAGAAAAAACATGGGGTCAAGGGTGAGTTACAGTAGTTACTGCATTATGTGGAATAAATATATTATGCCAGTATGATGCCATTCAAGAGCTACATTTTGCTACATTTGTTTTGTACTTATTGTAATGAAAAGGTAATCTTGTTCCACAGTTTGCAAACACAAATGACTCTTGTCTTCAATAATAATGAATGGAGCATTTCCTCTGGGATAGGTCTCCTTCATATATGTATAATATGTATAATAATGAATGGAGCATTTCCTCTGGGATAGGTCTCCATCATATATGTATAATATGTATAATAATGAATGAAGCATTTCCTCTGGGATAGGTCTCCATCATATATGTATAATATGTATAATAATGAATGGAGCGTTTCCTCTGGGATAGGTCTCCATCATATATGTATAATATGTATAATAATGAATGGATTATATCCTCTGGGATAGGTCTTCATCATGTTGTGACGTGCGTCTGCAGCCGTGCTAATAGCATTCCTCTGTGCGTGTGCTGCGTCTGCCAGTCTACCTTCCCCGGGTCCAAGTTCAGAGCCCATCTGGGTGATCCAACACACATCAAACACACTGTGGTGAGTCCTTTGTTTCTGTCCAGTTCTGGTTGTGTATAATGTGTGTTTGTATGTTTTGATTTGATTTGAAGTCTATTACTACTGTACATATCAAAGAGACCCCCATGTGTAACCTCACTTTTTATTAATTTAACATTTTGCTGGACCCTGGGGCCGGCCTGGAATGTCCTTTACTGACTGACTGACTGATTGACTTAAGACCCTGGTGCTGGCAGTGAAAAGAACAGCTCCTTCCTACCTCCAGGCTATCAAGCCTACACGCCTGCCCGACCACTTCGGTCTGCCTCCTCGAGGCGACTGGTTTCCCCGTCGCTCAGTGGTCCTTCTGAACGATCTCTGTTCTGGCCCCACAGTGGTGGAATGAACTCCCCACTGATGTCAGGACAGCAGAGTCACTGCCCATCTTTCGCCGCAGGCTGAAAACCCACCTCTAGGAAACACTACCCTGACCCTTCCTCTTAGCCTTACCTACTTGTTGACAATTATTTGTACGAGCTCTTGTTTTATTGGATCTTGTTCATTTGATACACTTATTGGTTTTAGCTCTTGCTCATTTGATTTTCCTATTTGTCTCATCCGTTTAAAAAAGTAGTTAGCTGATGTATTGCACTTTTACCTTAGCGCTAGGTATATTCTTGGTTGCTTGTTTGAGAAGAGAATGCGCCGCCATAGCTGAGTGGTTAGTGAGCCCGCCTAGGGAGCCAGAGACCCTGGTTGCCCCAGGTTCGATTCCAGGCCAGGCCAGCATATGTGTTGATTTGTCCCTGAGCAAGACTCTTAACCCCTAATTGCTCACAGGTTCTCATTGGAAACAAGACCGCAAGGACTTTCATGAACGACCTGTTAAAAGGAATTATCCTTAAGACTTCTGGTGATTAGTAGTTTCGTTCCCTACATATGTTGAATGAACTTATTGTAAGTCGCTTTGAATAAAAGCATCTGCTAAATGACTGCAATGTAATGTAATGTCCTCGGTTTTAACAAACTAGAGTTTTCTACTTTGTTCTCTTGGATAGGTGCACCAGAATGCTGCTCAGTTACCAGTTGTGAGTGAAGGGGTCCTAAAACCCCAGGTCAGGGAGGAGGAGGAGAATGCTCACATGATGCTGAAGGTAAAAAGGCAAACAAAGCACATTGTGTGTTTTGCGATGTATTGCAGTCAGTGCTGTAAAACCTGACACGTTTTATTTTCCAGATAATTGATCTCCCAAGCAGGATCTTTGGCATGCTCAACGATGACTATCAGCATGGTGAGTATAACTGACCATATGTTATCAAACACATTGGAACTTGCAGTGGTGGAAGAAGTACTCAGATATTTTACTTAAGTAAAAGCAGCAATACCACAATATAAAAATACTCTGTTACAAGTAAAAGGCCTGTGTTCAAAATGTTACTTGAGTAAAATTATAAAAGTATTGGCATCAAAATATGCTTAAAGTACCAAAAGTAAAAGCACTAAAATGCCTGAAAATAGCAGATCTACTAAGCTCACAACGTGTCGCATCGCTGCGCGTTGTGAGCTTGTAGATCGGCTATTTTCAAATAGCCTATGTATAAAATAGGGCTAAAGTGGTTAATGTATGTTTTATAATGATTTATATCTGCAAAGTAACTAGTAACTAAGTTTTAAAATAATTGTGGTAGAGTAAAAGTGCAATATTTGCCTCTGAGATGTAGTGGATTAGAAGTAAACGTTTTGAAAATTGGAAATGCTCTTGTACTTAAGTACAGTACTTGAGTAAATGTACTTCGTTACTTTCCACCATCGGGAGCTTGTCAGGGAGGGACTATCTGAGGCCCACCTTTACACCATTTAACGGTTTCTTAATGATTCTTTGACAGTCTGCAAGACGCTTGATGAGCACTTATGCAAAGACTGGCAACGTGAAGGTTAGTGGTTTTATAATATAACAGTTCATCAGCTAAATAATGCTTGTGTTTTATTATGACATGTTATGTTTCCGTGTGTATGTAATATAGATCCAAACATCGTCACACTTGACGAGCTGCAGGACAGCCACACATCTCCTCAGCAGGGTGAGTACCACCCAAGACGGAAATAGCAAGACATACCATCTCCGGTTTACTTCCCGTATCTGCGTGACGTAGGTGGACGCCTTTTTAGGAGAGCGGAAGCAGGTTGGAGTCTATTCATTCCAATGGAAGAGTGAACGTGAACACAGCTTCTGAACCATTCTTTAGCCCCATGGTCACTGAACTAAATATTGGACCTAATCGTCACAAGACACATAATATTTACTAGATTTTCATACTAAAATGTCTTATATTTAAAGGGGTTCAGGAGAAAATCAACTTGGTTACTCTATCCCAGCAACACACTCAGATTTGGGAAGATATCTGAAGAGTCTATCTCCAGTCTGACAGACGAGACATGGAGGGCAAGTCATTTTATGCTTGGTTGAGCTCGGGTGTTGCGCTCTGAAAATAGCAGATCTACAAGCTCACACAACAAGTTGGGAGCTTGTAGATCGGCTATTTTCAGCATGCAACCAAGTGTAAAATCAGCCATTGCTGCCATCAAGGCACCGCCAGAATACATTTTAGTCGACTGAATCAACTGTAGATTTAGTTGACTAAAACGGGACAAAAACTGAAACATTTCAGATGACTAAAACTCTATTTTACTCAAAAACTAAATCAAAGTTTGCTGTCAAAATCATCACAGCTGTGTTCTTTTTTCAGTTCACGTCCCTGGCGAGCAGACAGAACTCTGTCAGAGTGATGTTTCAACAGAGAAACAGAACACCAGCAGCACCTCACATCACAACCCAGTGTCCACCAGTAGACAGAGTGATGTTTCAACAGAGAAGCAGAACACTAGCATCACCCCCCTTCACGACCCAGTGTCCACCATGAGACAGAGTGACGTTTCAACAGAGAAGGCAGAGGCCAGAGAAACCTACAAAAGCAAAAAGAAGCAGAAAAAGAAAGAAGAAAGTGAGCCTTTTTTTTTTGCACAAACAAAATGTCTTCTATCATCTGAGATTCTCTTCTTTCTTCCTCCTGTGAATTTATTTAGTGAGTTTTTTTTTAAAGTATAAAGTTATTAAATAATATGTCAGTCATTTCTTTGTGTATTTAGGTCATTTGCCATGTCTGCCCCGTGCAACTGCAAAGCCTAAAAATCCAAATGTAATTTGTTATTCATATGTTCAACGACAACAACACAATTAAACCGTTAATCGCAATTATTTGTGTGACAATTAGTCGACATGTAAAATGTCATAATCATGACAGCCTTATGACAGCCCTACATGTTCATAATCATAACAGCCCTGTTTGTATTTTATTTGACAGGAAAGTCTCCAGGATTTGGCGTACTGAGCTGCCAGGTGAATATGAATTCTATTCTCACCACCATAATCTTGGCATCATCCCATTTCTGACTAATAAAGTATTCAATCAATCAATTAATCAATCAATCAATCAATCACCACACTGTAACTGCTTGCCTCTCTCTATAATTCTGTGAAGTACAATAATGTAAGATAATCCAGTGGACCAAAGAAAAATGATGCTGATGTGAATTAACATTTATTTTGAGGTCTGCAATTGGACGGTGGAGAACACAAAGGATTATTGTGCTCACGTTCAAGGACGGAAGCACAAGCAGGTGAGACATATTTTCATATGTTCACAAGTTGAATGAAATGATCTGATCCATCCATCCATCTATCCACCAACGTTATTGTCACGTCAAGTGTTAAAAGTGGGTGACATTCTTGTTTGTGCAGGCTCACACTATTGCAAAGAAAAAAGAAAAGTAGGGAAGAGAGAATACAAATATTGAAAAAGAAACGCATACAGTACAGTAGAGTGCATACAAAATGTCTTTATATAATGTATACCCCGCTCAAAAACGTGTCTGTCTGTCTGTCTGTCTGTCTGTCCACAGAAAATGAAGACGATCTTTGTGACAGAAGGTAATACAGTATACTCTGTTATTACACGGCTTGGTTGACTTCAGCGGTGTGTTATTTCTGGATAATGACCGATGAGCTCAATAACAGTCCGCTGTCTAATCAAAGACTCGGAGCACCTGCTCATACCAACCTGCGCTGCTTGATTTTATGCTGTATCCAACATGACAGTCATGTAAACAAACACACCATGTCATTTGCAGCTAAACATTGCTCTCAAGAATGTTTTTGAAAACATTTGAGGCGAGAAATAGATGATTCAGTAACCAAAAATGTGAAAATTCTACTAATTCTACGGCAGTTGATGCTTCATATCCATAAGAGTAAAACCACCGGGGTCATTTGTTTATTTTTGGAACACAGTTCTTATTTGATGCGATATTAAACACGACTGTGGGAATTCAGAACGGGGGGGGAAAAAACGCCCAGGTAGGATGTGTAAATTATGTCAGACTTCGGTGCTCTATAAGCGGGATAATTGATGATTATGTGACCCTGTCGGGATTTATTTTTCCTGTCAATTATCCCTTGCTTATGGTAAATGGTGCATTTATATATCGCTTTTATCCAAAGCGCTTTACATAGATTGTGCATTACATTCACCCGTTCACACACACATTCACACACAGATGGCGAAGGAAACCATGCAAGGCACCAACCTGCTCATCAGGAGCAATTAGGGGTTCAATGTCTTGCTCAAGGACACTTCCACACTAACTCTGGGGGAGCCCGGGATAGAACTGGGATCGAACCTTATCTCATGGTCTGTTGTTGTCCACATGTACTGTATGTGACATTAATGCATCTTGCTTATTCTTAACCCTCTGTTCTACAATCACAGCAGGTGAACTGGAGAAAGGACAAGGTATGATTTATTATTGTTTTTATGTATTACTTGTTTCATATGTTGGGTTATCAGAGATGCTGTGGAGAGGATTTCATAATGAACTCTTGTGATAGTGGAGGAGTTCTGCTTAAACTATAGCAGATGATCATAATTCTGTCATTCTTTTGTCATTGACTGTAGACTTTAAATTGAACTTAATTTAAGCTTTCTTTCACCTCAGTGTTCTACGATATTTCCACGTGTCAAGAGATACTATCGTACCTCAAGAGCACACAGCGGGCAGAACCAGTCATCGGTGAGTTGGGCTCCATTATCTGTAGAATCACTGCAGACAGGTATGTGATATGATGCCATTTAACTCTTTCACTGCCAGACTTATTTATTTCTGGCTGCGTGCACCCACTGCCAGTGATTTGTCGATGTTCTTACCTTTTGAAGTACAGTATAGCCACAGAATATGTATCTCCATTATGCTCAATCCCCTGATAGTTGGTAATCACTGGGTGTTTCACTGTGCTTCCACGAAAAGTCAAATGACTCTTTTCCTTCATTAATAATGAATGGAGTGTTTTCTGTTGGCCAGGTCTACTTCATATTGTGACGTGTGTCAGCAGCCGAGGTGACGGCGTTCCTCTGAGCGTGTGCAGCGTCTGCCGCTGTGCGTTCCTCGCCTCCTACTTCAGAGCCCATATGTGTCATCCTATACACATCCAGGAGACTCTGGTGAGTCCTCTCAGAACCACATCTGCTGGGTCAGTGGCAGTAAAGTACTTTACTTTACAATTTTGAGTTACTTTTTTACTTTACTAGAGTATTTCCAATTTGCAACACTTTTACTTCTACTCCACTACATCTCAGAGGCAAATATTGTACTTTTACTCCACTACAATTATTTGAAAACTTAAGCTACTAGTTACTTTATACAGATATAAATTGTGATATTATAAAACATACATTAACCACTTTAGCCCTATTTTATACCTAGGCTATTTTCAAACATTTTAGTACTTTTACTTTTGGTACTTTAAGTATATGTTGAGGCCAATGCTTTTGTACTTTTACTCAAGTAACATTATGAACACAGGCCTTTTACTTGTAAAAGAGTGTTTTTATATTGTGGTAGTTTTTATATTGTGGTATTGCTACTTTTACTAAAGTAAAATATCTTCTGAGTATGTCTTCCACCTCTGGTCAGTGGTGAAACGTTTTCATGCCAAGGGACCCCTAAATGAATGTGGATTTGGCCGCGGACCCCCATCTGAAAATCTTTTGTGCCAAGGACCCCCATACAAGATGTGTGGTGTTAAAAATGATGAAAAAGATGAAAAGATCATCCCACCAAAATGAAAGATATTCAAACATTTTTGAAAATATCCGTTTGTATATATTAGCGTTAAAGTGGTTAAACTGATATTGATATCAACTCATTTTGCTGGGGACCTCCCGGAACCCACTCGAGGGCAAAATGGAACCAAATGGACCCTTACAGGTCCGTTCTGTTCCATTTGTACACTCTCAGAGTTATAGCTCCATAAGGGTCCATTTGGTTCCTAACTATCAATCATTTTGCTGGGCACCCCCTCAAGGACCCCCTGGGGGTCCCTGGACCCCACTTTGAGAAACACAGATCTAGGTAATCTTCTGTATCTACTGTATGTAGCAACTTCAGAGAAACCTCACACATTTATTTGTCAGAAAGAATCTCCTTGACAACCTGTCATCATTATGGTGGGACAATAATACCTAACCACGGGACTTTGTATGTGTTGTCTTTTGTGTTCTAGACGCACCAGAATATCAATTCAGTCACAAATCCACATGTGAGTGAAAGGGTCCTGACATCACTGGCCTGGAAGCAGGAGAACGCTCAAGGAGCTGGACCCATGGTGCTCAAGGTAAAATGGCAGACAAAGCAAATTTGAGGTTGTCAGGCGATCCTTGATGTATTGCAGCCAGTGTTTATTTCGTTGACTAAAATTATGGCGAAAAAAGTTTTTTCACTGACGAAAACTAAATAAAAAACTAAGCAATGATGACTAAAACTAAGACTAAATATATTGACAATTTCGTCAACAAATAAAAACTAGACTAAAATGAGGGACTAGTGGAGAAGAGATCCAGTAGAACTAAAAGACAAGTCATTTTATGCTTGTTTGCGCTCGGGTGTTGCGCTCTGAAAATAGCAGATCTACAAGCTCACAACGCGTCGCAGCAGATCTGCTATTTTCAGCATGCAACCAGGTGTAAAATCAGGTATTACCACGCCATCAAGGCACGGCCAAAATACATTTTAGTCGACTAAATCAACTGTAGATTTAGTCGACTAAAATCTTATGATATTTGTAACCCATTTTTTCAGCCAGCGCCAATTGCCTAAGTAATCCTGGGCGCTACTCTCCCTCTGCCAGCCTGGGGAGAGCCCTGAACTGACCTCATGCTTCCTTCAATGCATGAGGAGTGAGCAGGCCGATTCTTATCACCCGACAGGGGAGGAGTTTCCCCGGTAGGACGTAGCGCGTGGAAGGAACACGTTATTCCAACCAGTTCCTTTCCCCTCCATCAGGCGCCCCGGCTGACCAGGGGGAGGCAGTATAGAGACCAGGATTACTGCAACTTGACTCATTTTTTCCCTTTCTTTCTTTCTCTCTTTCTCTCTTTCTTTCATCCTTTCTCTCTTTCTTTCTTCCTTTCTTCTTCCCTTCCAGATAATTGAGCTCCCAAACAGGATTTTTGCCATGCTCAGTAACGACTATTGGCACGGTGAGTACTGGCCTTTGCCATCAAATGATGTCAGGCTTGTCAGGGCGTGGCCCACCACCACCCCACTGTCCTGTACTACGTATATCTAAAGGCCCACCTCCACCCCACTGTCCTGTACTACGTATATCTAAAGGCCCACCTCCACCCCACTGTCCTGTACTACGTATATCTAAAGGCCCACCTCCACCCCACTGTCCTGTACTACGTATATCTAAAGGCCCACCTCCACCCCACTGTCTTGTACTACGTATATCTAAATGCTTTTTTAATGATTCTTTAACAGTCTGCCAGATTCTCAACACGTACTTCCGCAAAGACTGGCAACATGAAGGTTAGTGGTTTTAATATAACACTTCATTAGCTAAATAAGGTTTGTGTTTTATAATGACGTGTTCTGTGTTGGTGTGTATGCATAGTTCCAAACATGGTGGTCACACTGGATGAGCTGCAGGACGGCCTCACATCTCCTCAACTGGGTGAGTACTGAGTACCAACAGTACCTTCACAGGAATTAATACTGAGTACTGAGTACCAACAGTACCTTCACAGGTATTAATACTGAGTACTGAGTACCAACAGTACCTTCACAGGTATTAATACTGAGTACTGAGTACCAACAGTACCTTCACAGGTATTAATATATTTAACTATAACTATACTGTGTTAAGCAGATTATAATACATTATAAGCATGTTTATAATGCATTATAGACATCGGCTTCATAGGGAGCCAGGATCATTGAATATTATAAAGCTCATAGTTTTACTCTGTGACTAAATGTTTCCTCTAAAAATCTCAAGATAAATGATAAACAAAAAAGACCCTCGGAGTCACAGACACTTCCGGGTGCTCAGGGCCCTTCGGAGTCAACAACACTGGTGGGTGTTCAGGGACCCCCGCAGTCACCAACACCCCTGGATGCTCAGGGACCCTCGCAGTCACCAACACCCCTGGGTGCTCAGAGACCCTCGCAGTCAGAGACACCCCTGGGTGTTCAGGGCCCTTCGGAGTCAACAACACCGGCGGGTCTTAAGGGACCCTCACAGTCAGAGACGCCCCTGGGTGCTCAGGGACCCTCGGAGTCAGAGACACGCCACCATCAGTCTAGCTCAGCTAAATGTGGTAAGCTTGCAGGCTCAGCAATATGCCAAGATAAAATGTGGGAAAACATGAATTGGAAGCATTCTTTCTAACAGTGTCAATGTTAAACCCCTTTCCCCTCTGTCTGTCATCATGCCAGTCAGTGTGTTTTAGTAGAACCGTTGGACTGACTCAGTTGTAATTTTCCTTTTCTGTTTATCATTTTAAAGCTACTGCTGAGCCCCCTGGTGGTGAAATGACAGCACAGCATCCCACCAATACAGAGCCTCCAACTGCAGTCTCTAAGCTGGAAGGTGTGTGTTGTGTTGTGTTGTGTTGCGTTGCGTTGTGTTGTGTTGTGTTGTGTTGTGTTGTGTTGTGTTGTTTTAATCATCTGTGTTAATTTTCATGTATTGTGTTATTCAGTGTTGATTTTGTCGACTAAAATGTTGGTCGACTACCTTTTTTCACTGACGAAAACTAAATAATAACTGACCTATGACTAAAACTATTAAATATATTGACAATTTCGTCAACAAATAAAAACTAGACTCAAATGTTAGTGAGGGATCTAGTGGAGAAGAGATCCAGTAGAACTGAGTCATTTTATGCTTGTTTGCGCTTGGGTGCTGCGCTCTGAAAATAGCAGATCTTCAAGCTCTGCGACGCGTTTTGAGCTCGAAGATCTGCTATTTTCAGAGCATGGGCTTGTAGATCGGCTATTTTCAGCATGAAACCAAGTGTAAAATCAGCCATTATGACGCCATCAAGGCACCGACAAAATACATTTTAGTCGACTAAATCAACTGTAGTTTTAGTCCACTATAATCTTATGATTTTATAGTCGACTAAAACCAGACTAACAGTAAAACATTTCAGATGACTAAAATATGACTAAAACTAAATGGAATTTTATTCAAAGGACTGACTAAAACTAAATCACAATGTGCTGTCAAAATCAACTCTGGTGTTATTATCTTGTTCTCTAATATCTGCATATTTCTTTCCTTGTTCTTTTTTTTTGCGCAGCAAAGCATCCAGTAATGTTTTGCGTACTGAGCTGCCAGGTGAATATGAATTCTCTATCGTCATTGACATCATCACCACCCTGTACTTGCTTGGCTCTTTCTATACTCCTATGAACGTATGAAGCACAGTGGCTGCGGGTACATGGACCATCATGTATTCATTCAGAATGAATTTATTCCGAATGAACTCATTCCGAATAGAGGAATCTGATCCACTCACCTGTTTACATGGGACCTGAATAAAAGTATTCCTCGTTTACATGACCAAAGCATTCATTCGGAATATAACTTCCGACATGCGCAAAGTGGTTCCCTCCTACGCCCGGGCATGGACCAGGGGCCACTACCCGGAGCAGAGCATCCCCTGGTGGGCATGGGAGGAGGCAATAGCCCCCTTGTGCCTCCGCGGCGGAGGTCTGTCGGTCGTAAACAGGCCGGTAAGCAACGCACCGACTCCTGGCCAGGCAGCGTTGTATGCGGTACAAGCCTGTGTTCCTTTGTTATCGCCGTTTTAATGCAAAAGTAGCAGATCTACAAGTTCAGACCAGTTTCTTTTTTTGTATTGGTACCAGACACGTAGGCTAGCCTATACTATTTGTCACATTTCTCATGTAGGTACGATGACGTCATCGCGCATTCGCACATGGTCATTATAATAATAAATAATAATACATAAACACCGGACCGCTTCATTATAATAATAAATGGAGAGAGAGAGTCTATGAAACAAGGCACGCTCATTTATGGCAAAAGTACAAAAGTATTGGCATCAAAATATACTTAAGTAGAAAGTATAAGCTACTCATTATACCGAGTGTCACTTTTTTTCTTGTAATATTATGAAAAAGCTTTGAAAACCCTCTTACTGCGCCGAGTAGCGCGCGGTGCGCACACGGGTGAATGCGGGGTCTGTCGCCCTAAAACACAATTGCCCCGGGTCAAAATCCAGCGACCATGGAGCGGCCGTGGATGGCCCGCTCAAAAGGTGCGTGGGGCGTGGTGTTTTGGGACGACCGTTCCGACTGCCCATGTAATGAATTGATTAAGTAAAACTCATCTGTTTTCGCTGCAGCTGCGCCCTAATAATGTTGTTTTCATTTATTTTTGTTCACGTATGCTATTAAAACAATGCAGCTATTGCAGTATTGGGCCTTAACATGTGATTAAAAATGTATACGTATTTGGCCCCTCATATATAAAATAAATGTAAAATCTGATTTAAAATTGAAACTTGCAGCTGATCAATGCGTTTCTGCGTTTACGTGTGGACAGGGATTTAAAAAAATAATCTTTGTCATGTGGCCAGGGATTCTTTTTAAAAACTGAGGCCTAAAATACACGTTTAGAAAAATATCCATATAAGTGTAGCCTAGGCCAGCAATCCTCGGAGCGTCCGTTCTCCTGGACAAGTCTGGGCTTAACCATTACAGGCTTATTAAATGACGCTATAGAATAGAATCATTCATTTTATCCCGCAGGAGCGACCGTGGCCGAATTAGAGATTTGATAGGTAATTTTTGGACAATTCTGACAGCACTACTAAGCACGGACATGCGCAAAGTAATGCATGTATTCCAAACAGAGAGGAGTGTTTGGAATAAAGTGTTTACATGGTCAATTCCGATTGGTATATCCCGATTCAAACGGTCTATACCACCCCTCCTAACCCGAATGAAAATTCATTCGGGTCAGACTGGAATGGAATATTCTATTCCAATTGAGGTGTTTACATGAGCATTTCTATTCTGAATGAATTCATCCATTCATTCATTCCGAATAGAAGTGTATTCATTCCGAATGAAACTGTCCATGTACCCGCAGCCAGTGTGAGTTAACCCAATGGACTAATGATGCTGATACACATTTATTTTAACTCCCCATCAGGTGTGCAATATGAAATTCCAGACCACATGGCAATACTTTTCTCACGTGAAAGGAGGAGAACACAAGCAGGTGAGACGTAATTATTTTATTATGTCCACAAGTTAGAATATTAATGAATTTACTTCATCAGAACCTTCCAATAACGCGTGCTTGCGTGCGTGTGTGCGTGTGTGTACGCGTGTGTGTGTGTGTGTGTGTGTGTTTGTGTCTACAGAAAATGAAGACTATCTTTGTGACAGAAGGTACTACAGTAAAGCCTGTTATCTCATGGTCTGTTGTTGTCCACATGTACTGTATGTGACATTAATGCATCTTGTTTATTCTTAACCCTCTGTTCTACAATCACAGCAGATGGACTGGAGAAAGGACGAGGTATGATTCATTATTATTCTACTTTTATATTGTCGCTGTCGGGCAGAAAACAGAAAACATTTTTAAACTAGTGCTATTGATTGAACACCCTTTAGGTATATGTGTGGGTTTTACAAATATTGAACCAATATAATATATAAAAAGCTCTTCTGGCTAAACCTCCTAACTCCATTGGATCCTCAAACTGTCGTTCAAACCATCTAACTCCAACTTGTGGAGAATGACGAAGTCAGACGGAGAAAAAAAACTATTTCCGCATTAATGTTCAAAAACCTCCTAACTCCATTGAGCTGTATTTGTGTAAAGTGATGATAATATAAGGACACATTTTGGCAATGTATGAAGTCACCGTACCAACTTTGATGAAGCAGTATTGTGTTGTATTGTAAAGCTTAATAGAAGCTTGCTTTCATCTCAGTGTTATACAGTTCTATCCTGACTGAATGCCAGTACATCAAGAAAGAACAGCGGGCTGAACCAGTCATCGGTGAGTTGGGCTCAATCATTTGGTATCGGTACTACAGTATAATCACTTTGTGATGCCAGTTTTTTGTATAGTAGTTATTATTAATGAAAATGTAATTTGTCACACAGTTACAAACACAAGTGACTGTTGTCCTTGATCAATAGTGAACGTAGCATTTTCTTTGGTAAAGGTCTGCTTCATGTCGTGATGTGCGTCAGCGCCCGCACTAACTGCACGCCTCATTACCTGTGCCTGGTTTGTAAGTGTACGTTCCCTGCCTCCGACTTCAAAGCCCACCTGTGTGATCCAAGACACATCAAACACACTCTGGTGAGTCCTTTTGTTTCTGTTCATTCTTCAATGCATGCATGAGTTGAGTAAAATTGTGAGTTGAAGTTGAATGTGCATTAAAAAAAGACCCCGTTTGTATCATCACTTACAGTATGCTCTCTCTCACAAGCGTACATTTAGCTCTGTTGCACCAACAGTTATGCTTAGCAAGAAAGTCATAGTGTTAGGTCAGAGTTGGCAAGATAATTTCATTTTATCACATTGAAACGGAGATTAGAGGAACATATTCCTGAGCAGAAGTGTGTCAGTCTTAAACTTCACAATATTTGTTTTAACCGGGTACATCTACAGTGTAATAGCAACTTCAAAGAAAGCTTGCACATTTTATTTGTAAGAAGAAATGTCCTCGACACACACACTGTCCTTATAGTCGTAAAATTACACCATGGGTCTTTCTACTTCAATCTGTGCTCTAGATGCACCAGAGTCCTGCTCGATTACCATCTGCCTGGAATGGAAGCGAGTGTGAAGAGGTCCTGACATCTTTGGCCTGGCAGGAGGAGAACGCTCAAGGAGCTGAACACATGGTGATCAAGGTAAAATGGCAAATAAAGCACATTGGAAGTCATCGATCCTTATGTGAGGCTGTGTGGGATGTATTGCAGTCAGTGCTGTAAAACTTGACACATTTATTGTATTTTCTTTCAGATAATTGATCTCCCGTGCAGCATTTTCTACATGCTCAGTGACGACTATCAGCATGGTGAGTACTGACCATGTCATCAAACCAGTCTTTATTTAGTTTTAGTCATAGTCTTTTGAATAAAATTCCATTTAGTTTTAGTCATATTTTAGTCATCTGAAATGTTTTACTTTTAGTCTAGTTTTAGTCTACTAAATATCATAAGATTTTAGTCGACTAAATCTACAGTTGATTTACTCGACAAAAATGTATTTTGTGGGTGCCTTGATGACGTCGTAATGGCTGATTTTACACTTGGTTGCATGCTGAAAATAGCCGATCTACAAGCTCACAACGCGTCGCATCGCCACACGTTGTGAGCTTGTAAATCTGCTATTTTCAGAGCGCAACACCCGAGCGCAAACAACATAAAATGACTTGTCTTAGTTCTACTGGATCTCTTCTACACTCGTCCCTCACTCTAGTCTAGTTTTTATTTGTTGACGAAATTGTCAATATATTTAGTCTTAGTTTTAGTCATCATAGCTTAGTTTTTATTTAGTTTTTAATTAGTTTTCGTCAGTGAAAAAAGTCGACCAACATTTTTCGTCATAGTTTTAGTCGACGAAACCAACACTACATCAAACATATCGTTGCTGTCAGGGCACCATCTCCATATTCTAACCTTTTGTGTTTTTTTTTGTCAATTAATGCTCTTACTTTCCCCCACAAAAGCCTCAAAAGCAGCAGATCCTCAAGCTCGAAACGCTGCGCAGATCGACGCGTTTTGTAGCTTGTAGATCTGCTACTTTTGCCGTTGTTGAACTTGAATTCTGAAAAGTAACAGTTTTGGACATATGAGGTTTCCACCCGACAGAGACGATATAGGGGGCTTGTCAGCGAGTGGCCCACCTCCACCCCTCTGTCCTACACCAGTGGTTCTCAAACTTTTTCATGTCAAGGACCCCCAAATTGACACATATTAGCCCGCGGACCCCCATTTGAAAAGATATGGCAGGGACCCCCATAACAGAAGATTTGTACGGCTCTAGCAGTGATTTTCAACCATTTTAATTTCAAGGACCCCCAAGTTTGACATGCCTTACGCTACGGACCCCCATTTAATGGCATTTCTATCTCTGAGACCCCAATTTATATTGTAAAATCAATGTTAATTTAACTCTGAGAGTGAACAAATGTACACTCTCAGAGCCACAAGGGTCCATTTGGTTCCTAACTATCCCTCATCTAGCTGGGGACCCCCTAGAACTCCCTCACGGACCCCACTTTGAGAACCAATGTCCTACAGAGTCTAATGGTTTCTAATGATCCTTTAACAGTCTGCCAGATTCTTGACGAGCTCTTCCGCAAAGACTGGCAACATGAAGGTCAGTGGTTTTCATGTAACGCTTCATTAGCTAAATAATGTTTGTGTTTTATTCTGACATGTTCTGTTGTTGTGTTTATTTATGCATATAGAGCCAAACATGGTCTCACTTGATGAGCTGCAGGACAGCCTCACATCTCCTCAGCTGGGTGAGAACCACCGTAGCCTCTTGAACCCTTTACACCAAAATAACTTTGGTTTCTAGAGCTGGTTCCGTTCTAGATCCTTGGAACCGTGGTGCTTTCACGGAACCGGCCGTTTCCACCAGTTTAAAGCACCATTGTAGTTAGGCAGCAGGAGTCCCCAGTTTGCCCCAGGTTCGATTCCAGGCCTGGCCAGCAATGTGTTGAATATGACCGGTCAAAATGTCCATTTAAAAGGGGAAATTCAATCGTCAGTGGTGGTTACAGTTCTTTTTTTATGATGATTTTTCGCTTGCTTTTGCCATTGTTTATATCTTATCTGCATCTTACAACCTGTAGAATAGTGACACGCCCACTTTGGTTTCCAGTTCAGGGCAAGAAAAACCGAACCGAACCAACTTTTAGGATTCTGAACCAATTAATTTTCAGTGGAAACACTCTGAACTGGTTCAGAATTAGGCGAGAAAAAATAACGGAACCGGTTCAACCCTGGTAGAAAAGAGGCCTATATATCAACAGGTAGTGTTCATGTGTGATGAGCTGGACCTGCACAGTAACAATGTTATACTCTTATAGAAGCTATTTAACAACGTTTTGGGCATGTCATCATTATTGGTGAAATGTTTCGGTCCACAGATCTTATTTAAAGCCCTCCCGCAGTAACCTTTCAGCTGTTTAAAACAACATTAACCCTGGCATCCCTATTTTACGCATGTCATTGTAGGCGAAAATTCTCAAAAATACCCTCTTTATGTACTCTGCTCTATGCTGGTGTCGGGCAGCGAAAATAGCCGACAAGCTCACAGCGCATCGTGATGCGACACGTCGTGAGACTGTAAAGCAGCTATTTTCACTGTGTGACACCGACCACTCGTATAAAACAGGCTTAATTGTGGTCAGTTAAAGCTGCACTCTGTAATTTTCATGTGCTACCGGAGATTGGAATACAGGTTCTGACATTTTTACCACTGAGCTAATAGAGCACATCTACTTCAGGCAGTACCACTTATCAACCAGTAGAGGTCACTGCAGGATCTAAATGTCTCAATAGAAGAGCAGGGAGAGAAAAGAAATACAACCAGTGAAGTTGTGGTAGTTATTTAGTTTTAACATACTCTACCATACAGATTTGTCAAAATAACATTTTATTCACCAAAAAAAGCTTTAATGTAGCTTTAATGTTTTCTATATATATTTTTTTACAAATAAGTGTATTTTTTAAATGGTAGTTTTGGAATTGATTTGATTTCATACTTGAAGGTGGATTAGAGCACCTCTTCCTCCTCATAACTACACGCTGAGACAGTGCTCACTTTGAATGAGATTTTCACTTCAACGTCTCTTAAGCACTTTGAACGGCCTTGTTGAAATGTGCTGTTTTAACCTTGTGTCTACTTTGTTTGTGTGTGTGTGTGTGTGTGTGTGTGTGTGTGTGTGTGTGTGTGTGTGTGTGTGTGTGTGTGTGTGTGTGTGTGTGTGTGTGTGTTCTCTTTCTATCTACCTCCTTCTCTTTCTATCCTACTTCCTAGTACAGTAACCTACTGTCCTACTATCATATGAGGCACCATTAGTTTAATGGGAGAGATTTGTCTCAAAATGAATTGTGAAGCCAATACCATGATGCACAAATATTCCATGATTTACAAATATGTTTCCATTATTCACAAATGTGTTTTGCAATCTGCATTTATTTGTGACTTTTGTAAATATGAATTTGTAAGTTTTACAAAAATATATTATACTGGTGCGTAAATATATCATAAAATATCATTTGTAAATAATCAACTCTGCGTGTCAATTGTTGAGTTTGCATTTGTGAGTAGACCAACACACGCATACATTACTTTTTCTTGTTACATCATTTTGAGACAAACGTCACACATTTTTACAAATGTATTTTCCTATCTGCAAACTTACTTGTAACTTGTAAGTTGGCATATAAATACATATGCTATGATTTGTACAAATATAAGCTATTTATAAATATATCATTTGCAATTTGTAAAAATAATTTATACTTTGAGTATTATTCCAAATATACATTAACCACTTCAGCCCTATTTACATTTCTGCCATTTGAAAATATTAGATCTACAAGCGACGCATTGTGAGCTTGTAGATCTGCTATTTTCAAATGATGTTTATACATTTTATTCATTGGAAAACTTGTGAAATGGGACATTCTGCATTTTGAGTACATTTTGAATTCCGGACTTTTACTTGTAACAGTATTTCCACATTGCAGTATTAATACTTTTACTTAAGTAAAAAATGTGATTACTTTTTCCACTACTGGTTTACCTCGAGCACTGTCCCGTCGGCGATGGCAACCAACATGTTCCTAATGGTTATAGAAAACTCACCATTTTAAGCTTTAATTTGAGTGGTAAGATGTGGTTATAACTCTAGAGATACAGTCAGAAACACTATTATGTTAATGTGATAACATGAGCCAGGGCCCTAAAATTGAGCCATGGTTCTCAAATGGGTGGTGGGCAAAGCTAGGTATGAGTTTTTTTTTACTTGCTGTACATTTCGGCAAATTCTACCTCACAATTGTGCATGATAACCATTGCAGACTAGTAGCTTAGTGGTAGTTATCATGCATTGAATATGTGGACCCCTATATTATCACACGCAAATTGTTACAACAAATATATGATCAACTTTTGAGCCATTATTGTGTAGAAACCTATTAGCACACTTTTCTGCACAATTCAAGTATGGGGAATTGATTGGAAAGGTTATTTTACTTATTCAATACTTCCATATGCTTAATGGCTTTTTAATGCAAGATTTTGCACCCAAATCAAATGATTTGAAAATAAGTCTTGTAAATATCCCCAATTTGAAAGTATGTGCTGAGAACCAACATGTTCCTGGTGTCTATAAAAAAAAAAGAGACCTGATTATCACAGAGGCAGACTTGACTGATTCGGAAATAGAGGACTGAATTTTCTGTGCCTTGCCCCTGATGTGTCCCAGAACCCCTGAACCTTCTCCCTGACTTGGCCTTGTCATACATTCTTCCTTTGTATCTGTCTCTATATTTAAAAAAAAAGAAAGTAAAACTGAAATGAGTTCAATTAAGTTTTGGCCATTATCGCCCGTTTTTCTTTAATAACACAGGCTCACTTTTTACATAGTCTGCTCTTTATTTCCCTCTACACCAAAACCCCTTTGCCAAAATAGCCGCAAGTGCGAGGCGTTGTGAGCTTGTAGATCTGCTATGTTTGGCTAAAGTTCTCCTCAGAATAGGGATGCTAGGGTTCAAGTGGTTAATGTAAAAAAAAAAAAACATTCTATCACAGAAAGGTTTGGTGGCTCCCTGTAGTAATTCTGAGTACTCCAGCAAAATAAAGTATAAAACTTGAGTAAATGTATTTAGTTACACTGGCTCTCAGCAATGTGTGTTAAGTGTCACTGAGCAAGACAATTAACCCCTACTAAAGATGGTGCCCAGATTTCTCTTGTGCCCACCTTCCCTGTATTCTTTTATTAAGCACTTTGAACGGCCTTGTTGAAATGTGCTGTTTTAACCTTGTGTCTACTTTGTTGTGTGTGTGTGTGTGTGTGTGTGTGTGTGTGTGTGTGTGTGTGTGTGTGTGTGTGTGTGTGTGTGTTCTCTTTCTATCTACCTCCTTCTCTTTCTATCCTACTTCCTAGTACAGTAACCTACTGTCCTACTATCATATGAGGCACCATTAGTTTAATGGGAGAGATTTGTCTCAAAATGAATTGTGAAGCCAATACCATGATGCACAAATATTCCATGATTTACAAATGTGTTTCCATTATTCACAAATGTGTTTTGCAATCTGCATTTATTTGTGACTTTTGTAAATATGAATTTGTAAGTTTTACAAAAATATATTATACTGGTGCGTAAATATATCATAAAATATCATTTGTAAATAATCAACTCTGCGTGTCAATTGTTGAGTTTGCATTTGTGAGTAGACCAACACACGCATACATTACTTTTTCTTGTTACATCATTTTGAGACAAACGTCACACATTTTTACAAATGTATTTTCCTATCTGCAAACTTACTTGTAACTTGTAAGTTGGCATATAAATACATATGCTATGATTTGTACAAATATAAGCTATTTATAAATATATCATTTGCAATTTGTAAAAATAATTTATACTTTGAGTATTATTCCAAATATACATTAACCACTTCAGCCCTATTTACATTTCTGCCATTTGAAAATATTAGATCTACAAGCGACGCATTGTGAGCTTGTAGATCTGCTATTTTCAAATGATGTTTATACATTTTATTCATTGGAAAACTTGTGAAATGGGACATTCTGCATAATGAGTACTTTCTACTTTTGTTACATTTTGATGCCAATACTTTTGTACTTTTACTCAAGTACATTTTGAATTCCGGACTTTTACTTGTAACAGTATTTCCACATTGCAGTATTGATACTTTTACTTAAGTAAAAAATGTGAGTACTTTTTCCACCACTGGTCCTCGACTACCTCGAACACTGTCCCGTCAGCACTGGCAACGATGTCCTCTGTGTTAAATACAGATAGTTTAGTTGTCTTGGCATAGAGCTTGAGGCAGATCTTCCTGCACTCCATTTCTACTGCCAGTAGTATTCCCTTACATTCTCTGCTGTGTCTGAGACTCGGGTAATGTCATCTGCATAGTCTATGTCAATAATCATGATGGGAGTTACTAGCTTAGTCTTCCTCGGGACCAGCGTGAGCCGTGAAATAATATTCGGTCTTTTGAGGCACTGGGGTTCACGCCGTGAACCCCAGTGCCTCAAAAGACCGAATATTATTTTCTCATGAGGAAATAACAGGAGTCACACATGACATGCGTGACACATCGCTGACAAAGCTGCTCTCAGATCACATTAATTATATTCCAGTTCTTAATGTACTTTGGTGATAAAGGAAATCTATTTGGTACAAATTCTCAGATCCAGGGCCATCAGCTGTGACCTCTTTATTCAGCTTCAAAGATTAGGACATGAGCTAACTTTAAACTGAGGCCATCTGTTCTTAAATAAAACATATTTTTTAAATAGTAACTTTATCCTCCGCTCGCCTCTTTCTTACTTATCTTGTTTGGTCGTTTGCCCTCTTTGCATTTTGGACAACCTTACTACTGTCTGAATTCTCCAATTGTAGGCTTGCCTTTTCGGCATGTATTAATAAATACTGTGATTGAACTCTTCTGTTTGTTGTAGCTGTGCTATTGGGTTCTATTCACTCTGCATTCCTAACAACAGGGTCTTGAAACTATCTGGGCCGTAGATCTGCCTTTGCTCCATGCAGATCTGTAGAATTGAGGCTTTGTTAATCAAGGCTTTGTCATTTCAATTGTGTGAATATTTAGACAAGTGGTTACCAATATTTTCCGGATCAGAGCCCACCCATGTTAAGAGGTCAGATGGGTGAGCTGCGTGGATGAATAGCAGCACATTTAGGCGTAATATAGTGAAAGACCATTAGGCGGGTGCAGTTATGGTTTGACCCAAAACAAATTGCAACAAAAGGTTTTTCAATGGATTATTGTAGTATTAGGTGTACTTAATAACATATCAAAAGTTTACCAAAATCGGACCACTAGAAAGGTAACATTTTCAAGATGGCCGCCGCCAGTTCCTTAAAAAGACCATTACTCCTTCATTATTCATCCTAGACAAGTAATGTTGGTGCCTAACCCCATGTTTTGGTAATCTTGAAATCTAATTAGCTATATAAATTATAGTCAAGTGATTACAAGTTCAATTATAAAGGAATTGGTTATAAGCATGGTTATAAGCACACACACACACATATATATATATATATATATATATATATATATATATATATATATATATATATATATATATATATATATATATATATATATATATATATATATATATATATATATAACAATGTAATTTGACATTTCTCCCTTTTCTACATAATGCCATAATTGGTAATTCACATTCTGTTGAAGCTTTCAGGAGATTTCTTTTCATACCAAAAAGGAATAAATTCATTATTACTGGGTGGTACTGTGACATTTGTAAACATTGTAAGTCAGCACAGAGCTATCACAACATTTAGTGTCTACTGTCTTGGGTAGGGGTGGTAGAGGAGCGTGGCCGGATAGGGTTCAGATTTGCTTGTCACAGACATCTTATTCCTGAGATTGTAGTAGTTGTGTGGGGTTTTAGTGCAAAATTAATTTCACATGTCTTTTATTTTGTGATTGGTACTGCTGGCAATAACCTTGAACTTTGATCTTTTTTTAAAATCTTTTTTTTCTGGATAATTTTAACTTTAAAAGTTGATTTGAGGGGAGAGGATGCTCTGAGTCATAATGATAAGTCACTGGGGGCCCCTGGGAATATTAATGGTCAGCCACCAACCAGACACCGACTCTCCTGTGAGCCAGTCAGACATAGGGACACCCCTGACTGCCTGACACAGTCATGCACCACGTGGAGGTCTTACAACCACAACTATGGGGGGGGGGGGTCCCTCCTCACTAACTATTCCCACTCACGAGTGCCCATCTCGGGCATAGGAGCCAGCATGGAGGTCCACTTGGGACCAGTGGGACTATCCAGTGAGCCAGGCGACATAGGGACACTCCTCTCAGCCTAACGCATAAGCTTCATTTCTGCCTCCTCCTCACTCTGTCCTCCAGCGTGAGGTGAGCGCAGGCTCCCTAAGCCACTTGGAGTGAAATCTGGCAAGATACAAGTGTATCTTTCATGTATCGTTTGGGGAACTGTCTTCGTTGAAATGCGTGGCGTATAATTTCTCCTCCTCCACATGACAACCCTCCAAGCTCTGGAATAGTCCAGCAATCCAACTGTGTGACACGTAATAATTGCTGTCACTTCAAAATGATGCTCCTTGCCTCCTCACCTCCTCGCTCGGAGGCAGGGCTTAGGCGGGAGTGGAGGACTTGAGGATGGACACTTGA
The DNA here is from genome assembly GCF_963280865.1 of Gymnoscopelus braueri. Taxonomy (NCBI): domain Eukaryota; kingdom Metazoa; phylum Chordata; class Actinopteri; order Myctophiformes; family Myctophidae; genus Gymnoscopelus; species Gymnoscopelus braueri. The sequence goes on from NC_137613.1 coordinate 6,185,139, forward strand.
AAATTGGAATTTGGCTATCGCGATGCACGGCTGACAAGCCCCATTCTCTTTAGCTGCCTATGAGCACTCGTCCTGAGCTCCACACGTGCCCCACTATAGCTTTAATGGGACATGTCTGAGCCAACTGTTGAAGGTTTTGCACCTCGGACATGGGGGAGAGGAGAAGCTCAGGGTCTCCTTGGCTCCTATAACTTTGCTCTTCTGTGCTCAGGGAGCAATCCAGTGACCCCCACTCCCCATACTCCCCTGTACCCACCTGAGGGGAACCCTAGGCCCACTAAACTCTACACCAGACCCCATTTTACCTCCTCACACAACCTCACCCTCATACTCCCCTCTGCCTAGGCACCCAGTAGAGAAATGGGTTCTGACAGCTCTGCACTAACCTCCGTAGCCACCCCTCAGTCTTTACACACTCACACTGATTGCCTTCCTAATGTGTTAAAAAAGTTTTTCAAAATGTTGTCTACAAGATGACAGTTTGATTCACATTTGATCCGCAGAGCTATCCAAAATGTTTCAATATTGCAAGCAATACTATATCAACTGACAATATTCTCTTTCTCTGCCACCTTCTGAATGACTGAAAATTGTGACTATTGTTTTGTTGTGTTTTGAGGATATCTTGAAGCCTTGTTCCAGTAAAACAAATATAACTAGTTGAAACGGGTGAACATTTCAGAGGGTTTTAATAGAGTCAAAAACAAAATATTGGATTTCACAATTATCTAAATGTATCTCTGCAATTTGGACAAGTCCTGTGGATTTCTATGCCCCCAAAACATAGGGTTAGACACAAAAAGTACTTGTCTAGGATAAATAATGAAGGAGTTAGGTTATTTTAATGATTTTTTGGCCATTTTGGACGCCATCTTGAAAACACATTTCCAGTGATCAAACTTTGGTAAACTTTTAGTATGTTATTAAGGACACCTAATACTACAAAAAACTGTTGAAAAACGTTTTGTTGCAATTTGTTTTGGGTAAGGTGCTTTTTTTTCATAACTGCACCCGCCTACATTTCCATGCCGGCCGAGTAGGTTTAGGTGGGTCCTACGGTTCAGAGGTCGCTGGATTTGTGTGTTTGACAGAACTGTGTTGTATGACAGCACTATCATCAGTTTTGTGTTGGATTCATGTTAATGTGTATTTTCAGACATTTAGCTACTTAAACCGTCAATACTTAGTAAACTTGACCTTTCACTTTTTACTTAGTCTGCTCTTTTTTTCCCTCTACACCAAAACCTCTTTGCCAAAAATAGCCGATCTACAAGCTCTCAACGCCTCGCAAGTGCGAGGCGTTGAGAGCTTGTAGATCTGCTATTTTTGGCTAAAGTTCTCCTCAGAATACGGATGCTAGGGTTCAAGTGGTTAATGTAAAAAAAAAAGTTCTATCACACAAAGGTTTGGTGGCACCCCTGTAGTAATTCAGAGGGCCCCTATAGGGGTCTCAGACCCCGTGTTGAAGACCCCTGATCTAGCCAATGTCAGTGGAATGAATGTCACACCGGGATATGGGATTAGAAGCCTTCTAGGCTGGGATCAATTTGTTTGCAGGTTGATCCACTTCCAAGCATTTTGGGGCGGCCATAGCTGAATGGTTAGTGAGCCCACCTAGAACTCTGGAGGTCCTTGGAGGTCCCAGGTACATTTCTAGCTCTCAGCAGTGGTGGAAGATGTACTCAAATTTGTTACTTAAGTAAAAGCATCAATACTGCAATATAGAAATACTCTGTTACAAGTAAACGTCCGGAATTCAAAATGTACTTGAGTAAAAGTACAAAAGTACGGGCATCAAAATGTACTTAAAGTACCAAAAGTAGAAAGTCATCTTGCAGAATATGTCCCATTTCACAAGTTTTCAAATGTATAACAGCAGTATTTACAGTAGATCGGCTATTTTCAAATGGCCAAAATGTATATAGCACTGAAGAAGTTGATGTATGTTAATAATAATCAAAATCTACAAAGTAACTAGTAACTAAAGTTTTCAAATAATTGTAGTGGAGTAAAAGTACAATATTTGCCTTTGAGATGTAGTGGAGTAGAAGTAAAAGTACTGAAAATTGGAAATACTCCGTTAAAGTAAAGTACAGTAGGCCTACTTGAGTAAATGTATTAAGTTACCTCTGGCTCTCAGCAATGTGTTGAAGTGTCACTGATCAAGACACTTAACCCCTACTAAAGATGGTGACCAGATTTCCCTAGTGCCCACCTTCCCTGTATTCTTTTATTAGGCACTTTGAACGGTCTTGTTGTTAAAATGTGCTGTTTTAACCTGTCTGTCTGTCTGTCTCTCCTACACTGTCTCCCTGTTAGCTGTCCTACTGTCTGTCTGTCTCTCCTACACTGTCTGTCTGTCTGTCTCTCCTACACTGTCTGTCTGTCTGTCTGTCTGTCTGTCTGTCTGTCTGTCTGTCTGTCTGTCTGTCTGTCTGTCTGTCTGTCTGTCTGTCTGTCTGTCTGTCTGTCTGTCTGTCTGTCTCTCCTACACTGTCTGTCTGTTAGCTGTCCTACTGTCTGTCTGTCTGTCTCTTCTACACTGTCTCCTTCTCTTTGAGCAATAGATTATAACTTTTTTTGAACTCCATGTACAGATTGCTCAAACCGATATTGCACAATGTACTGTATACAAGGTATCTGTACATTATGACTATTGCTGCTATAGTATTTATCAATGTGTCGGGCAAAAACCTCATATCTCCATATTTCAACTTTTTATGTTTTTTCGTAAATGAATGCCCTACTTCATCATACTTCAATGTCACACAAAAGTAGAAAAACAGACCAAACTACAACACAAAGCGTCACATCGTTACATTGTGTTTACATTTGTATTTCAGTACAGTAGAGTTTAAACATCTAATTGTTGTATTTCTGTCTTCCTCCCTCCTATCTCTGTTGTTCTCTTAGGTGGTTACAGTTCGCCATCTAGTGGACAATTTGGGTAATCTCAGACTGTAAATCACTGGTATGTTCTTATGCTACATTTGGATATTTGTACAGATCCTCTTCACACAAGCCTGATTAGTTAATGTGTGTGTGTTCAATCTAATGTAATATTATGCATAGTAGCAGTATTTAATGTGTATGGCTTTACTTTCATTGACATATGTGTGTCTGTTAATCCAAAACAAATCCTGACATCCCTATGTTGGGCCTGTCATTATACTGTAGGTGCAAACCTTCAAACGTTTTCGAGATTGTAGATTCAATTTCCACCGCACGACACCATCGTATGACAAAATATAAATACGATTTAAGAGGTTCATGTGTATTCCATGATGTGTGTAACTTAACTAAAGCTTGTGTTCACTCTCTTCACAACCAAAGCTTTAAGAGAATGAAGCTGAGATGTTGACACCCTCTGTTTGTACCAGGAATCAACCATGGAGACACAAAAGGAGGTGAGAGATGACCCTGCTAGCACATCAACAATACGACGAACATGGCTCCCAGTCAGTGAAAGATGGAGGCCTCAGTTAGAGAAGCTTGTAAACATAGATGACAGTAAAGTTTAAAAACTTAAGAATCTTGTGTTTGGGAATGGTAAAGAATTCTGCATAGTAGAGTTCCCTCTACTATGCAGAATTCTTTACCATTCCGTAATGGAGTTGAGGTCTTCTTGGGGTTAAGAGATGATGGCACTGAGGTTGCAGTTAAGAGAATGTCTAAAACCCACGACCTGTACGACGACGACCTGACGAATGATCAACTATATCTATGTCTTCCAGAGCTTGAGGATCCTTCGATTGTACGATATGTTGACTTTGTAGAGGATGAGCACTAGGGATGGGACGTTACATGATATTATCGTATATCGCGATAAAAAACGTCCACGATAACTGTATCGCAGGTACTGTAATTATCGCGAGAAAAAAAATAAAGATAAGTTCGACCAAAAAAGATTTTGGTGTCCATTTGCTTTGCCAGGTTGCATATCCAGCCTAGAGAGAATCAAAGGAAACGGAAACAGCTGTGAGCATGCATATATAGTGTGTGGACTGCACCGGGTACAGTTCCAAAGAAGGCGGGTGTAGTGTAATAGGCAGCGTCGCAGCGAGTCAGTGCACTCGCCTCGCTGTCCCTTGTAGGCTACTAGCATTTTGTGCTACGCACTAGTACGAAGGTGTCCGTAGAGATAGATAGAGAATATACGGCAGTGCCGTCGAGAACGCGCGTTGTACCCAGCTTTATTGCCAATATGTTGAGCTGCTGATCTTTAGTAAACTAAGTCACGTTTATATCAAGTTGTTGTCTAATGTCTAGCCTGTAACCCAGACTGATTCGCTCCATTCGGCTGACTTTTTTTTCTTCTCACAACTTCACATCCACCGAACGGATTCCTCCGTGCTGGAAAGCCTGGTGATTCCAGGTTAGGATCCCAGGGGCCTGTTCCTCAAAAGGTGAATTAAAAAAGCCTGGCCTTAAGCCAAATCTAGACTTGACAAAGTCGGGTCCGAAAAGCCTCGTTTATTCCGTTCCTCAGACGCCAAGCCAGGCTGAAAAGGAGCAACTTTGTCGAGCTAGGCTATGTCGAGCCAGGCTGTGTCCAGTCAGGATAATGAAGCCACGCTGAATGGGCGGCGATTCGCCGGCGACGTATTTCTATAAAAGACCATGAACTCGAGCGCAGATTCCTTGAACTTGACCAATCACCGAGTCCAAAACCAGAGCAGCGTTCTTCTCTGTGGCTGAATAGCAGCACTGCAGCAGCTCATGAAATAATACAAGGAAGTAAAATGTATTTAAGCAAGAAAGGAAACGCGACCGCAATAAATAGATCCAGGGAGAAAGCATGGCAAAGTATTGTATTGTGTGTGTGTGTGTGTGTGTGTGTGTGTGTGTGTGTGTGTGTGTGTGTGTGTGTGTGTGTGTGTGTGTGTGTGTGTGTGTGTGTGTGTGTGTGTGTGTGTGTGTGTGTGTGTGTGTTTGAGACGGACGGGCAACGGGACGAACGGGACGAACGGGACGAACGGGAACGGGACGGGACGGGGGGGGGGGGGTGTACTGCGACGGGGGCCACAACGGGACGGGACGGGGGGGGTTGACCGCGACAGGGGGCCGTGACGGGATGAGCGGGGGGGACGGGACGGGACGAGACACGCAATAAATAACCCCACATTTGCAAGACCACTTTGGTAGAGGTTTGGGTTGTGTAGTTACCTTGCCATCATGATGTAACTCCAAAGGTGGACAAGAAATAAAAAATAATTTCTCCATTGACTAGAAATTGATAATTTAAAATATGCTCCTCTTGACTTACAAAGAGGCTCCTTTAAACCCATAACTAATAATTTATATATATATATATATATATATATATATATATATATATATATATATATATATATATATATATATATATATATATATATATATATATATATATATATATATATATATATATATAAATGATTAGTTACGGGTATATGTGTGTGTATGTATGTGTCAGACATTTTTTATAATATTTAAAAAAAAATGTAATATATTATCAAACATCTAACAACAAGATGAACTATAGTGTTAACTATAACAGAGTGACAATTACATATCACATGAGTCATTGTGAAACAATTATTATTATGATTCATGGTCACACACTATTTCAGTAATTAATTTGATTATATGTTATTGTATTTATTTCATTTTATTTGAATGCAGGGTCATTAAAATGAGTCCATATACAAACACATGTTTTGAATTAACTGTGGAAAAACTTGAAGAACAAGGCACTAGATTAAGTAAGCTTGGCTGTTAGCCTGCTCCTGACCAGGCTAACTTCACAGCTAAATTGCCATGGTAACTAAGCTAGGCTTGCTTCAATTCTCTTTTGAGGAATCGGATAAGGCTAAACTTAGCCAGGGTGAACTGGCTAAACTAATCTTCAAGATAATTCACCTTTTGAGGAACCGACTCAGCTCTAATCCTGGCTAAATTAAGCCAGGATAGGTGGAAAAGCCAGGCTTTAGCTCTAATTCACCTTTTGAGGAACAGGCCCCAGGCTAGTTGTTGTCAAGCCTCATCCATATTACAGCGTGGAATTCAAGTTAACGCGAAATGATCATGATCTGACGCTCGTGAGCTTGTAGATCGGCTCTTTTTGATGCGTCACACGGCGCGCAACCAAATATAAAGTCATTATTTTATAGCAGCAATTGCTGCACGTCCCGTTCCGTTTTAACTTTACATTGTCAGATTGATATTTATATAGCCAGTGGTGGATTAGTACTCACATTTTTTACTTAAGTAAACGTATCAATACTGCAATGTAGAAATACTCTGTTGCAAGTAAAAGTCTGGTAATCAAAATGTTCTTGAATAAAAGTACAAAAGTATTGGCATCAAATCTATAAAAAAAAAATTAAATAGCCGATCATCGGCTATCTTCAAATGGCCAAAATGCATAGGGCTGCAGTGGTTCATGTATGTTTTGTGATCTAAATCAGCAAAGTAACTAGAAACTAAAGTTGTCAAATCATTGTAGTGGAGGAAAAGTACAATATTTGCCTCTGAGATGTATTGGAGTAGAAGTGAGAGTATTGGAAATGGGAAATACTCCAGTAAAGTAAAAAATCCTCAAAAATGTACTTAAAGGAGAAGGTTTTCTTACCCTTTCTATGATGTTATGATATCTTAGGATGAATGGTACAGTAGAAAAATGTCATAACTCCATCCCAGGTCCGCCACAGCTTAAAACGTGCGCGGATAGGCCTTGCGTTAGATCGCATATTTTAATAGCTTTTTTTCTTTCTTTTTTTTGGTGAGATCTGACGTTCATAGTGACGGAACACTATGAAAAAAATAAATAAAAAAATCTTGCTAGACGAGATTGAAATCTCGAGATTTTTATCTCGTCTAGCGAGACTGTTATATCATAACATCATAGAAAAGGTAAGAAAACCTTAGTCCAAAATTCTCCTTTAAGACTTAAGTACAGTACTCGAGTAAATGTACTTAGTACTTAATGTACTTTTACACCACTGTATGTAGAGATATCATCTTTGATTACTTCTGAATGATAAAATAAATAACTTATTGTGAATGATTCTTGATAAGTTCAGATTACTTATGTTATGTTTACATTGTTTTTCTCTACCTCCATGTGAGACAGTATTGGATGCTTACAAATTGCGTGACAAGATAATAAATGTGACTCTTTAATCTTTAACAGAAATGACAGGTCAAGTGATTTCACTGTTTTTCTAGCCTTTTAAGAATTTTATAAGCAACGCGCTAATATCGTGATAATATCGTATATCGTCATACTTTTGGCCACAATTGTCACAATATGAAATTTTCATATCGTCCCACCCCTAATGAGCACTTTGGTTACCTTGTTCTTCAGTTATGTGAATACACACTGGAAGAATACATCAATAAACCTCCAAAACAGGGGAGGAAACAGCTTGCAGAACAGTTCCTCGATAGCTTAAGAATTCTCCATTGTCAGCATGGTAAAATTCTCCACCGGGACATCAATCCTCAAAATGTCTTGATTGGTAAGAAAACGAGCAAATAATATCAGAATTATAAGCAACTGTGTTTACATTTATTTTAATCTAAAACCTGTTATTATATTGATCTACTAACTTTCCCCGCAGATATTCAAGGCAAGGCAAGATTGGCAGATTTTGGAGAAACAACCAATCACTCAAGTGCTGCAGGAACACAATGCTGGATGGCAAAGGAGACTTTGGATCCCGGTTTTGACAAATACCGGTATGAAAGAAGCACTGATATCCAGGTTAGTTTTTTAATCTGTGTGAGGAGAACAATCTAATGAATGAGAACAAGATAAAAATGTTCTTACTCATTTTCATGTTTGTTCTTAAGGTGGCTGGGATGTTGATATATTACATCCTTTCTGGAGGACACCATCCATTTCTGGAGGACACCACCAATGGAACATTCTTGGAATGTAAAAACAACATTTCCGAAGGCAACTACTATCTGAAACTTGTTGATGATGTAGTTGCTCAGGATCTCGTTGAGGGGATGATCCATGGAGAACCAGAGAGAAGACCTACAGTGGAGCAATGCTTGGCTCATCCCTTCTTTTGGCCAAACATACGGTACGATAGAAAGGTTTTTGTTCCACACGCTCCTCATTCATTCATTGATCTATAAACATTATTTCAGCATATTATCTTAATCTGTTTTATCAGACAGTAAGTTAGCCTACTATTATATTACCAATATGTTTGAAGAGAATCAGAATCTAGTTCATTGTCACATCACTGGTTTACAGGTGTTTTTTATATTTTGAAAAACATTTAAAAATAGTTCAAATAGCCGATCTACAAGTTCAGTACATGTCGATGTAGATCGACTATTTGAAAAAAATAGTCGATTTACTGTTTTTCAAAATAGTAAAAAAAATGCCGTAAAGGTTTAGGCATAAGGTGTAATGCATCAAAAGTAGCCAATCCACAAGCTTGACTAGGTTTTTTGAGCTTGTAGATCTGCTACCTTTGCTACTTTTGAATCTGAATCCTGATAAGTAACAGTTTAGGACATACTGTATGAGGTTTCCACCCGACAGAGACGATATCCACATGAAGAGTAGACTTGTGTTTTCACTATTTTCTTCCCAGGAGAGAGGAGTACTTGGGAAAGATTGGAAATGAAAGGGAAGTTGAGATGCATCGAAAAGTTGGAGAGGACGAGAACAAGGCCAAGGATGAGGAGGAGAAGAAACTCATCAGGTCATTGAAGGCATTAGAGCAGTATGCTGAGCAGGGACAGTTCAACGCATGGAAACAAAAGGTTAGTTTATTACTAATATGAGAAAACTCATTAATTTCTCTTTAAATGCATTTTAATGCCTTTAAATGCCTTTGTTTGTGACTACAAATAAACCTTTCCAAAGTAACTAAAGCATAATTTCAGGCTCACATCCATCTTTATGTTCTCAAGCCCATTTGATTGTACTGTGTACTGTGTATGTTTTTAAGTGGTACTGTGTATGTTTTTAACATTTCTACATTGCAATATTGATACTTTTACTTTTTAACTGGTGATGTGTGTTTTTACAGTTATCTTTAAGTTACTGTCTGTGTTTTCCAGTTCAGAGAAGCCAAGGAGGAGGAGACCAGACAGTTGTTTGAGGTGATGGATGGACATTTCATGAAGAAAGGCCCTGATGGGAAGAAGAAGAAGTTCTACTCTGACAACTCATTTGGACTGCTGCGCTTCATACGCAACCTCCGTGCACACTAGTAAGTTGAATGTGAAGGTGTTGAACATTAGCACCTGGTGGGTTTGTCCAATGTAATTTGTCTTGTCCATGTCCCATAAAATAACTTAAAGAGAAGTCACTTCCATCCACATATGAATGAAGACATATATTGGATAATTTTTTTTGGGGGGGGGGGGGGGGTGTGTGGAGCATTTCTCTGGATAAAACAAGCAATCTCTCTCTCTCTCTCACACACACACACACACACACACACACACACACACACACACACACACACACACACACACACACACACACACACACACACACACACACACACACACACACACACACACACACACACACACACACACACACACACAATTACACGACAGTACAGGCCAGTAAACAATTAGGGCATCCATAAAATACTTCTCATGAAGAGGCTCATAGCCTCACATTATGTGATGCAACATGCTTGGGACATTTCAAAGGACATGCAAAGGACATTAAAATTGTAATATATACATTCTCGGCCTGGACCACTGGCGTAGCTTCCAGCGGGTCCCCAGCTAAATTAGTTGATCTAGCAAATAAGTTTAACCATTAATAGATCTTCTGTTTTCAGAGATGTTGATATTTTTGAAACATTTTAACAACACAGATCTTGTATGGGGGTCGTTGGCATAAAATATTTTCACATGGGGGTCTGCGGCCAAATACATATCAATTTGAGGGTCCTTGACATGAAAATGTTTGAGAACCACTGCTCTATTGAATATTGTCTATTAGGAGCCATGGAGCTGAATTAAATGATGATATTTTACTATTTATAAAAGCATGACCTTAAAATTTGACCTTATGGCAGACATGGTGATATGATTTTAATTAATTGTGGTATCACTATAGTTGTGAATGTAGTCACAATCAAGTAGTGATTTGAATGAGCACTGCTTTGTGTTCACAGTGCAGAGAAAGCAAATAATATCGACCTGATGGTGATGTTTCCTGGTCTCTTTGGATACGTTCACAAGTTTGCCAAAGAACAAGACTGGAACTCCAGGCCCGCCCTGAAGGCAATATTTGACTGCTTTCTCAGAGGTGAGTTCAGAATCAGGTTTATTGTCACATCACAGGTTTACAAAGTGAAAGTGGGTGAAATTCGTTTTCGTACATCGTTCCCGTCGTAACGTTATTTCCATAGAAAGAAGAGGGGGAGGAAGAAGATGTGGGGGGGGGGGGGGGGGGGGGGGCAAGTGGGAAGGGAGATCAAACAAGAGAACAAAAAAATAATCCACATAATAACTGACCCTGGTATAATCCGCAAGTAGTTCCACAAGACATTTAGAGTCATGTTCCATTCTACTTTCTACCAGTGTAAGAATCAGGACTAATAGACTCAAAGTGCCTTTTTATCTATATATATATATACTTTTATTGTAATTGATTGATTGATTGATTGATTGAATACTTAACAGATTTGTAAACAATACAGATGTATGATGTTACAGATTGTTAAAAGGATAACACAAAAAGCCCTAAGAACTTGCTTCCATTGTGGTCCTAGGCATTCAATTCATCAAGCCATTTAAAGACATACAATAATATGCATTATGTACAAGATATCATTAACGTTAGGAGCGATGAACATATATTTGTACATAAAAGAAAAAAGAAGAAACAGTTGGGGTGGACCTTTTGGGGTTAATCGTCAAATATGTACAAAAAAGAAAAGAAAACGTTTGGGGGGAATATGTACAGAAAAACACTTGAGGGGGGGGCACAAGCCACATTTAATATGTATGAGATGTACAGTGTATACATATATATAAAACTGCTCAAGATATCTAATCAAACTCAGAATTTGAAGTTTCTATGACTACCATCAACAGGAGCCAATGAGAAGAAAAGGAAAAGAGATCAAGAGGAGCTGAGAGATGACCCCAATGATATTACATCAACAACAAAACGAAAATGGCGCTCAGTCAGTAAAAGATGGAAGCCTCTGTTAATGGAGCTTGTAAACATGGATGACAGTAAAGTTAAAAAAGTTAAGGGTCTTGTGTATGGGGAAGGGGAAGAATTACTCATAGGAGGGGGAAGTAATGGAGTTAAGGTCTTCTTGGGGTTAAGAGATGATGGCACTGAAGTTGCAGTTAAGAGAATGTCTCTTAAAAAAAAAAAAAACAGCTGCAAACTGTACAACGACCTGAAGAATGATGAACTATATCTACGTCTTCCAGAGCTTGATGATCCTTCGATTGTACGATACGTTGACTTTGTAGAGGATGAGAACTATGGGTACCTTGTTCTTCAGTTATGTGAATACACACTGGAAAAATACATCACTGACACTGAACTTACAGAACAGGAGGAGAAACCCCTGACACCCCCTGAAACGCTTGCAAAACAGTTCCTCAATAGCTTAAGAATTCTTCATTGTCAGAGGATTATCCACCGGGACATCAAGCCTCAAAATGTCTTGATTGGTAAGAAAACAAGCAAATAATATCAGAATTATAAGCAACTGTGTTTAATTTATTTAGCTTAATCTAAAACCTGTTATTATATTGATCTACCAACTTACCCGCAGATATTCAAGGCAAGGCAAGATTGGCAGATTTTGGAATAAGCCGACGAATAGACAAAGGGAAAAATACCTGTAAACCCACAGGCGCTTTAGGAACACTGTGCTGGATGGCAAAGGAGACATTGAATACAAGAGGTGCTAAAATAGGTTATAAAATAAGCACTGATATCCAGGTTAGTTTTTTTCATCTGTGAGAAGAATTTAATTCAGAAATACATAAAAATGTCTTAACTAATTTTCATGCTCATTCTTAAGCCGGCTGGGATGTTGATATATTACATCCTTTCTGGAGGACACCATCCATTTCTGGAGGACCCCGAAGGACCAGACTGGGAATGTCAACAAAACATTTCCAAAGGCATCTACTATCTGAGACACGTTGATGATGATATGGTCGCTAAGGATCTCGTTGAGTGGATGATCCATGGAGAACCAGAGAAAAGACCTACAGTGCAGCAATGCTTGGCTCATCCCTTCTTTTGGCCAAACACATGGTACTAGTTTTTGATCCACACATCATTCATTCATTGATCTATAAACACTATTTCAGCACATTATGTTAATCTGTTTGATCAGACGGTAAGGTACTCATATATAACCAATATGTTTGAAGAGAATCACAATCTACTTTATTGTCACATCACTGTTTTACAGGTGTAAATAAGTGGATAAAATGTGTTTTTGCGTAAGCTCCATCTTTTTGTTTTCCAGAAACGTTAAATCAAACGTTAAGTAAGCATGTCAAAGAGAACATTAAAACAAATCAAGATATCTACATATATACACATAGCATAAGACCAGCACATGTATACAGTATGTACATGATGTTACATATACACATAGCATAAACCAGCACATACAGTATGTACATGATGTTACATATACACATAGCATAAACCAGCACATACAGTATGTACTGTACATGATGTTACATATACACATAGCATAAGATCAGCACATGCATACAGTATGTACATGAGGTTAAGGATAAGTTGTGAAAGTGGTGACACATTGGTACTGTAGATGTACATAGCGGCAGGTAGTGTTACGGTATGTACATGATTAGACATAACAATAATAACACTTAGGACAGATATGTACATGATTAGACATAACAATAATAACACATAGGACAGATATGTACATGATTAGACATAATAATAACACTTAGGACAGATATGTACATGATTAGACATAACAAGAATAACACATAGGACAGATATGTACATGATTAGACATAACAAGAATAACACATAGGACAGATATGTACATGATTAGACATAATAATAATAACACATAGGACAGATATGTACATGATTAGACATAATAATAATAACACATAGGACAGATATGTACATGATTAGACGTAATAATAATAACACATAGGACAGATATGTACATGATTAGACATAATAATAATAACACATAGGACAGATATGTACATGATTAGACATAACAATAATAACACATAGGACAGATATGTACATGATTAGACATAACAATAATAACACAAAGGGCAGAAACTACACAGTGAAAACAGATACACATGGCAGGTCCACAAGGACAGTAAAGCCTGCACAGAGGAACATATCGTTGCTGTCGGGCAGAAACCTCTTATCTCCATATTTGTCTCCGCCAGGTCGAAAGGCATGGCGAGAGTATGTTTTGCACCCTGTCCGTCCGTCCGTGTGTGTGTCCGTCCGTGTGTGTGTCCGTCTGTGAACAGCTAATCTCCCGCACCGTTGGCTTGATCGCAGTGAAACTGTGCACACACACTCCCTGGATGCCAATTCAGAACCTCTGCCCTAAAATTTTCACATGGGCCTGTTATAGCGCCACCAGGAGGCCGCTTTTTGCAAAACAAATTTTTTGACAGTACTCCTACAGACTTTGTCCAAACATCACGCAAATCGGTACACAGTATCTCTATAGTCATTAAACAAAACAGGTCTTTCAGATTTTTCATATTCCATCCTGATTGGCTAAAAATGGCTTCCAAAGTTTAAAGGAATGCTTCGTTTTGAACAAAATGCCTCAAATCATGAACACAGCATGCAATGTCCGTGAAATTTTGCACGCACATTCCCACTATGCAGAGGGGGAAATGCCACTTGAAAAATTAAAAATCAGCCTCATGGTGGCGCTATAACAGGCGGATTCATGTTTGTACCTATAACTTCACCGATCTGTGTAAAACTTTGTATGCGCACTCCATAGAGGTCAAGGAAAAACCTTTGCCCTGCATTTTTCACATCTGCCTTTTATAGCGCCACCAGGCGGCCGAGCTGTGTTTGATTTTTCATATTCCATTCTCATTGGCTAAGATTGACATCTAAAGTTTGCAGTAGTGGCTTGTTTTGAACAAAACTCCGCAAATCATGAACACACCGTCCGATTGCGGTCAAACTTTGCACGCACCTTCACACTATGTTGAGGAACAAATGCCACCCTTTTAACATTGGCCTGTTATAGCGCCACCAGCAGGTCTAATTTAGCAAAACACATTTTTTGCACAAAATGCTCACGCCATGAATGCAGTGTCCGATTGTCGTGCAAGGCCTAATAAGAAATGGCACCCTTTTCACATTGGCCTATTATAGCGCCACCAGGAGGCCACAATAACCTACCTCACCTGGCGGAGACCTGTGCTCCGAGGAGCACTTTTTCTAGTTTAACTTTCTTTTTTTTTAATTATTATTAACGCCCTACTTGATCATCCACCTGACAGAGACGATATCCACATGAAGAGTAGACTCATGTTTTCACTATTTTCTTCCCAGGAGAGAGGAGTACTTGAGAAGGATTGGAAATGAAAAGGAAGTTGAGATGTATCGAAAAGCTGAACAGGACGAGAACGAGGCCAAGGATGAGAAGGAGAAGAAACTCATCAGGTCATTGAAGGTCCTCATCCCTGCATTAGACCATTATGCTGAGCAGGGACAGTTCAACGCATGGAAACAAAAGGTTAGTTTATTACTAATAATATGAGAAAACTGTATGACCACACTTTTACCTTTATTGTTTTCTCATTATTTGTTTCCTTCTGTTTATTTTTGATTCCTTCTTTATTTCTCTTAAAATGCCTTTGTTTGTGAAATATACTAATAAACCTTTCCAATGTAACTAAAGCATCATTTCAGGCTCACATCCATCTTTATGTTCTCAAATCCATTTGATTGTTGTGTGTGTGTGTGTGTGTGTGTGTGTGTGTGTGTGTGTGTGTGTGTGTGTGTGTGTGTGCGTTTTTAAGTTGTACTGTGTGTTTTAAAGTTGTACTGTGTGTTTTTAAGTTGTACTGTGTGTTTTTAAGTTGTACTGTGTGTTTTTAAAGGAGCTACACCATGAATTTAAAAAAAATATTTGATATTTAATATCATATTGTGTATGTCCCTCAAACCTTTTTCAAAAGGTTTGAGCCTAAATCATCACTCAGATATACTCATCCCAAGTCAATTGTCTCTGGCTTATACAGCACTTTCAGCTGCAATACCAAAACGTCCACTTGGGCAGGGGGGGGCTACTGAGCAATTCTGTTCAGTTAATAAATTCAGTTAATTAAAAAAAATATTTAAAAAAAAAAAAAAATGGAAAAATTCTGCATAAAAAGAAGCATCTAAGAAAAATACAAAATCGAAAAAAAAACACTTTGAACATTTTTGAACAATTCCACCAAGTGTTTGAGGTGCCTGTTTCACCCACTTCCGGGGGGCGGAGCCAAAATCCGAGCCCGAAGTATTTGTTCGTAGACCCCCACTTAGGGGGGGTAGAAAAAGTTTCGGAGCGATTCGGGCACTTTTCATTTAACATTGGGGTTTGCCATCAAAAATGTTTATGACATCATAAACATTGCCATTCTGAGATCGCCTGTTCAGACACGCCCATTCTGGAAATCCATGAAATGAGAAGGAATGACTGAATTAAAAAAAAAACATTTTTTGGGGTACAAGAGACACTGGGGACCCCAAAAAATACAAAAAAACAAGAAAAAAGTGATTTTCATGGTGTAGACCCTTTAAGTTGTACTGTGTGTTTTAAAGTTGTACTGTGCGTTTTAAAGTTGTACTCTGTGTTTTTCCAGTTTGAAGAAGCAGAGGAGGAGACCACCAGGCAGTTGTTTAAGGAGATGGATGAATTTAGAATGGGGGAAGGCTCTGATGGGAAGAAGAAGAAGAAGAAGAAGAAGAAGTTCTACTCTGACAACTCATTTGCACTGCTGCGTTTCATACGCAACCTCCATGCACACAAGTAAGTTGAATAAGATCAAAAGAAAGATAAGTCACTTCCATTCATTTATGAATAAAGACGTATTTGGTTTATTTTTATTCTAAATGAGTGGAGCATTTCTCTGGATAAAAACAAAACAATAAACACACACACACACACACACACACACACACACACACACACACACACACACACACACACACACACACACACACACACACACACACACACACACACACAGAGTGCACACAACAGTGCTCTACAATTAGGGCATCCATAAAATGCATCTCGTGAAGAAACTCATAGCCTCACATTATGTGATGAGAGCGTGTCCACATGCACAGGACAAAGAAAATGAATATGTTGTTTTAATTAAAATGATGTACATTATCTATTGAATATTGTCTATTAGGAGACATGGAGCTGAATTAAATGATGTTTTACTATTTATTTTAGCAGACATCAGACCATATGACAGCCATAGTGATATTGTAATTTAATTTAATTGACTGTGGTATCACTTTAGTTGTGAATGTGGTCACAATCAGAAGTAGTGATTTGAAGGAGCACTGCTTTGTGTTCACAGACTAGAGGAAAAGGCTGCAGCTGGTATCAACCTGATGAAGATGTTCCCTGGTCTGTTTGGATACGTTTACCAGTTTGCCAAAGAACAAAAATGGAATGAGTCAAGGCTCGCCCTGAAGGATATGTTTGAATTCTGTCCCAGATGTGCGCTCACTTCCTGAACGCAGTAGAAGATACAGTATACGCACCAGTGCTGCATCCACAAGACATTGAGAGTCATGTTCTATTCTACCAGTGTAAGAATCAAGACTAATAGACTCAACATGGCCTTTTTTTCTATGTACTTTTATTGCAATTCAATCATGGTTTTACAATATTTACATATCCTTGTAATTATTTTGATTTTCATCATTTGTTTTCTTATACAGTACACCCAGTGATGCAAAAAAGCTAAATTAGAACAAAGCAATTCTGAAAACAATTTAAAATCTAAATTGAACATTAAAGTCCATACAGCATATCTGTATTCGTCAATATGTCTCATTCGACTTTCGAAACACAATCTATAATTAATAGTAATTCACTCAAAGTGAAGGAATCTCTTGAATTGAGATTCTAATATACAATGTTTTATTTCCTTGTGAATTACATGTTGCCGCTGTCAGGCAGAAACTTTGTGAGTTATCTGACTGAAATGATACGTAGCCTGCAAGTTTAGTTCATGCAGTATACACTCGAGAGGTTACGTGCATGCTCATTACTGGCTGTATACGGTGTCATGCAAGATCCATACGTCATACACTGACGTGGCAATCAGCTGACCAATTGGGCGGGTTATTTAAGCTCATCTAAATCTACGTTCCTTCCGCTTTGTGTGTCTGGTTGTTGTCATGTGGCGTTAGCTCCCACCGCCACCCCAGCACCACCAGTGGGCTCTGCTATTGGTTCTGTTCCCCATGGGGGGTTGTTATTGTACATCTATCTCCCTGCTCTTAATGGTTAATGATGGTTGTCTAATGTGCTGAGCAGGGAGAAACATGTAGCAGAGCCTGAACGCCAAGATAAGATATTATATCCACTCTTGTATTCTCATTCTATTATATTGGTTCAATCTCTTTGTTCTATTATATTGGTTCAATCTATTTGTGAGTTATCTGACTGAAATGTTGCCGCTGTCGGGCAGAAACTTTGTATCCCCATATTTCATAGTGTTTTTTCCCCCCATTTTCCTATTTTATACTTTGTCGTATGACGGTGTTATGCGAAAGAAGTGAAAAGATCTAAAAAAACTCAGAACGTGTTACGATGCTACAAAAAAATGGCAAGTTTTGAAAAAAGAATTTGTTTGGTTCTATAAATATTGAACCAATGAAAAATATGAACGAGCTTGTGACTAACTATCATCAGAACACCAGTTCTTATTTCCATTTCCTGAAATGTAATGGTTTTTTTTATATACATTTTATCCTCCCGACAGTGACCATATAATACAATGTTTTTATGTTTAATGTGCCCTGATATTCTACCTCTATCTCTATTCCAGTGGTTCTCAAACTTTACAGGCCGCTGCCCCCCAAAATACTCGTATTTCAATTCATATTCAATTCATAATAAAATTTAGTTTGACTCGGTTCCACCGATAAATATTGTGAAAATAGCCGATCTACCAGCCCCCAAGGTGGTGTAAGCTTGTAGATCGGCTATCGGCTATTGTCAAAGTTTTTTGTCAAAGTAATATTTGACATTTGGCCAATGTTTGAACATTTTTTATAGTTTGTCGATTATTATAATTTATTTTCAATTGAGAGGTATTAAAAAGGTCTTAAAATGTGCAGATAACCCTGTTTACACTTATACTGTATGTTGCTTTGTTTACTTTTGAGTGAGAAAACAATGTTGCACATTAATCTAATCTCCTGGGGACCCCCCAAAATCATTTGGAGTCCACCCTGAGGGTCCTGACCCACACTTTGAGAACCACTGTTCTATTCCACCTCTATCTCTACTCCACCTCAGGTTTTTCTGGAACTAGGAATGTATTTTGGTTTCTGGTCTTATAAATAGAATTTCCTCATGTTTCGCTTATCTTTTGATAAGACTATATTCCAGATTCTGCTGTTTATTTCTGACTTTTCTTTACTTTTTAGATGATGTTTTTTTGTATAATCCAGCTGTTCCCAAACATTTTAGACTTTGTACCCCCTTATTCGTCCTGACGGGGTTCACAAAAAAAGCTTCATTATTAAAGAAATAATATTACATTAGTAAGTGCAATTGGCTGCATTTATTGATTTGTAAAAAATATTTACAAATATAAACAAAATAAATGTTTTAATTGCATGTTTGAAAAATCCCTCTTGAAATATTTTTGTCAAAACGCAGGATTTCTTAATAAAATTGCATCGTGGCTATGAGTGTGTGACTCTGCTTTTTCCTTTATGGAGAGATATTAATGTGATCTTTATGTCTTGTGTTGAGAAATCATATCCAGTGATAGTGTTCTTTATAGAGAGATATTATATTTCATAGAAGCATAACTATTTTTTAAATAACTTGACAAATATTTTATAAAGATGATAATATGCATTCCCAACTCTATAAAGTAACAATATGATCCTTCAACATCTGAATGGAGAAAACTAAAGGGAATGGATTATGAATCATATTTATTTTAATTTCAGGTGTAGATAAAGATAAAATAAATCATTATAGTGTCCTGCACCACAAGATGTATAACACATTTTAATTATTATTTTTTGACAATCTACAATCAAGCTCACAATGCATTTCAGATTGGCTATTTTCCCCAACTTAAAGAATAAAAAAAGAAAAACATTTATTTTATTGTAATTAAATTATCTAATGTAATTTATTATAATTTTTAATACATGTATTTACCAATAATCAATGTTTGTAGAGGCTGTTTGTAAGGCCTTTATCAATGTTTGTAGAGGCCTTAAAAATGAGTTCTAAAATGCACGGGGAGCCAATGGAGTGAGGCCAAGATCGGAGTCATGCGATCACATTATTTCTCGCCTGTGGGCGACTGAGTGATGACCGGTCAATTCCCGCTTAAAGGGAGTTACAGCAGTGTTTCCCAAACAGGGGGTGGGGACCCGACCCATTTTTGGGTCATGAGAAAATATCCCTTCATTTTTCTTTTCCTACATTTTGCTTTTAATTATTGTTATTCCAAAAGGGCATTATAGAAGGCACATAGAGTGAGGCACGATGATGAAAATCCTTAAAGGTATCATGACATTCATTTTCACTTTTTTTATTTTCAATGTTTTATTTGGGGTTTTATGACCTCAATTACACCCAAAAAACCTGAACTTAAAACATTCAGTGGATTTTCTGTGGTCTGGGGTTTTCTGAATAATTAGGCTGAAAAGTAATCTGAGCTTGGCCCTTCGACAGTGAGGTCACTGTCAAATAATCCCGCCCACTCTCCTCCTCGCCCCTCCCCTCCCCTATCCTTTCCTTTGGGGGGGGCGGAGCAGAGGCGATGATTGACAGGCAAAATCCCTCACCAGCGACACCCGCAGGCAAAGATTTCTTTTTTCATTGCAGTTGAAAAGGCTTTAGAAATGTGAGAGAAAAACACCTGCCATTGATCACTGGAATGGAATTTTCACTTAAAACTTTTTGTACACTTTTGAAGGACCAGGACAAAGACTTTGAATGTGGTGTAAAAGTGAATGTCATTAAACCTTTAAGGCCTACGGTGTGTGTCCCTCCCAACCTACTCCGGGCAATAGAGACGCAGGCACTAGGGCCAAGGTGGTGACCCCAGATGGCAACAGTGAGGGGTTTGACATCCTGGCTGGTGTACTGCAAGGGGACACAGCCTTGGCCCCCTTCCTCTTCATCATGGTCCTGGACTATGCTTCTCAGGAAGGCCATCAGTGGACGAGAGCAGAATCTTGGCTTCACTCTTAACACCAAGGAGGTCGAGACGACACCCCACAGAATAGTCCTGACACTGACAGGCCATAAAGTCCCAATCTGTGATTTGTAAAACATCATGAAAGGAGTCCGCACACACACGCACGCACGCACACACACACACACACACACACACACACACACACACACACACACACACACACACACACACACACACACACACACACACACACACACACACACACACACACACTCACTCACTCACTCACTCACTCACTCACTCACTCACACACACACACACACACACACACACACACACACACACACACACACACACACACACACACACACACACACACACACACACACACACACACACACACACACACACACACACACACACACACACACACACACACACACTCTCACACACTAAGATTCTTGTTTCCAAAACAATAGGGTGAACATCCAGACACACTGTGTCAGTGTGGAAATGTATTTACAGAGCAAACAGCATGTTCTGTATAATAAATCTATAATTATATCAATGAGAGGCAGCAGTTATTTAGACCATAGCCATTGTTCACATGACGCTTGTATACAAGCGTCATGGTGCCGAGTCCCCCTGGTCTAAAGTTGTGTTCGATTTTTTCACATTGCCATCTCTCACATAAACAAAAACGTTCAGATTTCAAATACAAAGTGCTTACCACCGAGCCACGGATGTTACAAGGCGATGCGGACCGCGATGAGTACTCGTATCTCCCGTATTGTTCAATAAAAAGCATTTTAATCCCATCGCCGGCCATTTTCTCCAAATTGTCTCCGATACTTTCGACCATGCGACACTAATGGTTGGAAGGTGTATTGCACTCTGATACATTACAAAACAAAACAAAAAAACAAACAAAATGGCCGGCGATGGGATTAAAATGCTTTTTATTGAACAATACGGGAGATACGGGTACTCATCGCGGTCCGCATCGCCTTGTAACATCCGTGGCTCGGTGGTAAGCACTTTATATTTGAAATCTGAACGTTTATGTTTATGTGAGAGATGGCAATGTGAAAAAATAGAACACAACTTTAGACCTGGGGGACTCGGCACCATGACTGTCATGGTATGACAGTCATGTTTCAGGGCTATTTAGACCAGTGCTTCTCAAACTCTTTGATGTCTTTTATTCTTTCTTTTTTCTTTTTTCATTTCAAGGACCCCCACTATGATATGCATTATTAAACCATGTGATGCCATGATTATTTCTGGGACCCCAATTTACACAGTAAAATCCTCTGTGTTAATTTAACTCAGAGAGTGTACAAATGGAACCAAATGGACCCGTATGGGTCCATTTGGTTCCATTTGTACACTCTTTGAGAATTACAGACCCTTAAGGGTCCATTTCCATGTGTACGCTCTCTGAGAGTTACAGACCCATAAGGGTCGATTTGGTTCCATTTATACACTCTCTGAGAGTTACAGACCCTTAAGGGTCGATTTGGTTCCATTTGTACACTCTCTGAGAGTTACAGACCCATAAGGGTCCATTTGTTTCCATTTGTACACTCTCTGAGAGTTACAGACCCTTATGGGTCCATTTGGTTCCATTTATACACTCTCTGAGAGTTACAGACCCTTATTGGTCCATTTGGTTCCTAACTATCAATCATTTTGCTGGGGACCCCCTGGAACCCCCTCAAGGACCCCCTATATTCTCTCTAAGTGAACAGCTGTCTGAAACATTCTCTACAGGTATGTCTTCCAAAGAGTTCCACAGTGTTCCTGTGGGGGGCAGCATTGTGCTTCTTTAACTGTACAACCTGTGGCTACAACAACACTAGCCATTGTTCACATGACGCTTGTATACAAGCGTCATGGTGCCGAGTCCCCCTGGTCTAAAGTTGTGTTCGATTTTTTCACATTGCCATCTCTCACATAAACAAAAACGTTCAGATTTCAAATACAAAGTGCTTACCACCGAGCCACGGATGTTACAAGGCGATGCGGACCGCGATGAGTACTCGTATCTCCCGTATTGTTCAATAAAAAGCATTTTAATCCCATCGCCGGCCATTTTCTCCAAATTGTCTCCGATACTTTCGACCATGCGACACTAATGGTTGGAAGGTGTATTGCACTCTGATACATTACAAAACAAAACAAAAAAACAAACAAAATGGCCGGCGATGGGATTAAAATGCTTTTTATTGAACAATACGGGAGATACGGGTACTCATCGCGGTCCGCATCGCCTTGTAACATCCGTGGCTCGGTGGTAAGCACTTTATATTTGAAATCTGAACGTTTATGTTTATGTGAGAGATGGCAATGTGAAAAAATAGAACACAACTTTAGACCTGGGGGACTCGGCACCATGACTGTCATGGTATGACAGTCATGTTTCAGGGCTACAACAACACCAAAACAAGAAGGACAAAAAGCTGAAGTAGTAGAAGAAGAACCACAGGATGTTTTTAACTCTCTGATCAGCAGCTCTAAACTAAAGCACTGATCAGTGATTTAGTTTGATATAAACCCATATAAACAGTTTATAAGCCTTATTATCAGCGTGGTGTTTCAGCATGTTTCATCCTCCAGGACTACACTGTCAGGTAGGAACTATAAAACACACTGTAACTACAGGGTTGTTGTCACTTTCCTTCCTCATCAGTGGTGGAAAAGGTACTAAAAATGTTTTACTTAAGTAAAAGTATCAATACTGCAATTTTGTAGAAATACTCTGTTACAAGTAAAAGTCCGGAAGTAAAAAGTACACAAGTATTGGCATCAAAATTTACTTAAAAAGTACTAGCCATGGTTCACATGACGCTCGTCTGTCACAAGCGTCATGGTGCTACTTGTTCCTGTTTTTTTTCAAATCTCTCCATTTACAACCCGTACATCTACACAAACATTTCAAATATAAAGTACTGACCCCACGGCCACGGATGTTACAAGTTAAAGCGCTTGGGTCTAAGTACCTGTATCTTCTGTATTGTTCAATAAAACGCTTTTTAATCCGATTGGTGGCCATTTTCTCAGAATTGTCTCCATATCTTTACCTACGCGACCCTATCGGTTTGGATGTGCATTGCACTCTGATACACTATAACTCTATGAAAATATAGCCGCCGATGGGATTAAAATGCTTTTTATTGAACAATACGGAAGATACGGGTACTTACACCCACCCGTTTTAACTTGTTACATCCATGGCCGGGGGGTCAGCTCTTTATATTGATATCTGAACGTTTATGTAGATGTACGGGTTGTAAATGTAGACGTTTCAAAAACCCTAGTAGCGCCATGACATGATATGACAGTCATGTTTCAGGGCTAATTAAGTACCAAAAGTAGAAAGTACTCATTATGCACAATGTCCCATTTCACAAGTTTACAAATGTATAAAACGGATGCAAATCTTTGGAAATTAGCAGCAATTATCTACAAGCTCACCGTGCGTTGCAATGCAATGCATTGTGAGCTTGTAGATCTGCTTGTAGATTTTCAAATGGCCAAAATGTATAATAGGGCTGAAGTGATTAATGTATGTATTGTAATAATAATATATATCTACAAAGTAAATAAAGTTTTCTAATAATTGTAGTGGAGTAAAAGTACAACATTTGGATCCGAGATGTAGTCGAGTAGAAGTAAAAGTATTGGAAATTGGAAAAAATTATACTTAAGTACAGTACTTAAGTAAATGTACTTAGTTGCTTTCCACCACTGATTTTAACTACAGGGTTGTTGTCACTTTCCTTCCTCTAGTGCAGTGGGTTATGAAGCCTTTATTGGTCATTTCTTTGTATAATTACTAGGTCATTTGTCATGTCTTCCCTGTGCAACTTCAAAGCCTAAAATAAATGTATTTTTTATTCATAATATGTTCCAGTGTTCAACGACAAAAACACAATTCAATCGTTAATCGCAAATATTTGTGGGACAATTAATCGTCACGTAAAATGTCATAATCGTGACAGTTGATGTTGGCTCCTGCCTCCATCAAGTTAACATGAACACATTTTGCACACACACTCACACACACACATATGAGAGAGCTCTCGCCCCTCCCAAAGGAATCTTAAGGGAGGAGGGAATAGAGGCACGGGAGTGATTCTCTTATCAATTCCCCAAAGTGAGTCAAAAGGTGGCCTTGACTGAGCGAGCAGCCAGCAAGGCATAAATAAACAGTCTATTTTCAGAACTCCATGTTACTAAAAGACACATGCAATATAAAAACACAATGAAGAAGTGTAGCATGTCAGGTTCTATCACATTCTGGTTGACTGGATCCCTGACTATCATTCAATTCCTGTAAAGCTGATGTAGAGCATTGTTTGTTTCCTGTCAGATTTGCCTTGAGGACTGGAATCACCCCAATCCAAATTTCTTCCACGAACATCTGAAGACTAAGAAACATAGAAAGGTATGTAATCACCCTCCCCGGGCGGGGAGATATATATATTTTTTGGTATTATTACATTTTTTTTAATACATGAAAAAAAAAACTGTAAAAAAAGAAGTAAGTGAAAATAGCAGATCTGAAAGATGCGACGTGTTGTGATCTTTTTCACTAGTCATTACTGAACCTGTCTGCTGTTCTCTACCCACAGAACAAGGGAAAAGTATTTCAGAAAGGTAAGGCCCTCTCTTATACATTTGATAAAGGGTTCACTCTGGTGGCACAGTGCTAAAGTGTCTGCTCACCACCGGCGGAGGATGGAATCCACCGCGCTGCATCCGGCTTTGTGGAGTGACCATACCAACACAATGTGTCCCGTGTTCGGGGGAGGGAAGCCGGGCGGGGAGGGTGACAATAGTCACTGATAATAGCATAGAGCAGTGGTTCTCAACCAGTAGTCCGGGGACCACCAGTGGTCCTTGGGTGTGTGTGTGTGTGTGGGGGGGGGGGGGGGGTTTACCACGGGGTCCCCAGTGAAATTAGTTGACATAGTGTAGGGTATTTACTTAGAAGAAACACCTCACTTGTTCAGTCAGACCAACAACCCAATGAAATAAAGACAGACAGACACCAGAGCGCTCAATTTTACGTGCTGCACGGAGAGAGTCAGACTTAGCTTCCTGCTAACCTCCAGACAACCACTGACTCTTTTCGTCTCCGCACGACCCGTTTATTCAACATAAGCGGTTTCATAACACATCATAAAGAGGAACCGAAAAGCTGTGCTAACAGGTTTCTGTTTGCCCAGTGTATAATGAGTAATAGACATGTCCTCCAAGACGTGGAACACAGCGTACATAATGTGTACATAGGTCAAAGAACAACATGTGAGGAAGCATGCATTCGGGTTAGAGGCCCCTTCAGGGGCAAGCATATATCATGATTAATACAAGTACAAAATACAGTGTAAGTTACATACAAATAGAAAATACAAACTTTGATCCCTAACACATAGTGTCACAATCATTTTAACCACTTAGCTTTGGCTATTCAAAAATAGCAGATATACGTTAAAATGTTTTTCTTTTACAAATATATATATATTCAAAGATATGCACACATTTTCAAGATTTTTCAAAAATAGCAGATGTTGGCTCCTGCCTCGATCAAGTTAACATGAACACATTTTACACACACACACACACACACACACACACACACACACACACACACACACACACACACACACACACACACACACACACACACACACACACACACACACACACACACACACACACACACACACACAAATGAGAGAGTTCTCGCCCCTCGCAAAGGAATCTTAAGGGAGGAGGGAATAGGGCACGGGAGTGATTCTCTTATCAATTCCCCAAAGTGAGTCAAAAGATGGCCTTGACTGAGCGAGCAGCCAGCAAGGCATAAACAGTCTATTGTCAGAACTCCATGTTACTTTTGACACTTTGGCTATTTTTTTAAAAATCGTGTGCAAATCTTTGAATATATATATTCTTTTAAAGCAACAAACATTTTTAACTCAAATCTTTGTTTCTGCGGGTCCCTGGAACAAAATGTTTTGAGATGGGGGTCGGCGGCCAAATACATATAACTTTGGGGGTCCTTGACATGAAAAGGTTTGAGAACCACTGATATAGAAACATACGTTTTTCAGAATTCTGTTGATATTTAGAAGACATTTGTAGTATCGGCTTCAGGTCTTAATGGGTTAATACAACAATCTGAACTCTGAAATAATTGGTTGTCTGCACTAGCAGTGAAGTAGGGAGCAGAGGGCCTCACAGAGATATGGAGCTAAGGGTCATAGGTTGTTGTAAGCCATCCTGTCTAGTTCCTAGACAGTCCTTAGATCCTGTCGATCCTCCCTAGCTGGCCTGTCACTAGTAGTAGCAAAAGTAACAGATTTAAACCCTGCACCTGGGTGCATGTTTTATCCCATTTGACTGGTTGGTATGTCTCAATGGAGCCAAATTGTCCAGCTGTACGTGCATGCAGACACGTACTTGTCTTCTGCACAGTTACATGCAGGGCTCTTTTTTTCCATTTTCAGTAAATTCCATCATTATGGAGTGCAGTCAGTCTGAGTCCAGGCATCAGACAGGCCTATATTCAAGGTAATGGGGCGGCCATAGCTGAATGGTTAAAGAGCCCAGCCTATAGGAAGCCAGAGGTCCCAGGTTTGATTCCAGGCCTCAGCAATGTGTTCCTGAGCAAGACGCTTAACCCCTAACTGCTCCCCGTAGCGCTGTCCCCGTAGCTCCCCAATGCTCCTCACTGAGGATGGTTAAATGTAGATACCTCATTTCACTGTGTATGCAGATATACAGTAACAAATACCACCAAGGAGTGTGGATTATTATTATTACTATTATTACTATTACTATTACTATTACTATTACTATTACTATTACTATTACTATTACTATTACTATTATTTGAATTCACCTCTGATCTGTTTGTTTTCTCTCTGGATGCTCTTTTCCTCCTGGAGTTCAGATGGTGTTAAGTCGGGTAAGATCCTATCCCTTTACAAACATTTGTTTTTAACATTTAGAGAGAGAGAGAGGGTAAGTGGTTTTCTTTGGTTAAAATAAGTGTTAAATAGCTCTATGTTCTGATAGTACTCATCGATATAGAGTGTTTGTTCAGTAACAGGAGTCTCCATGTCTCTCCAGCTCTTTAGTAAACAGAAAATACATTTTCAGGTCGGGATACCAATTTTATCCAATCAGGATAGAGAATTCAGACAGGATACAGATTAAACAAGTGAAATTGGAAGTGATGACACTAAGAAATGAGCAGACACAACATTGGAACTGGAACACTATAACAATGAAGCTGATAAATGGGTGCTCTTTCCCGATTGGCTGAAATGTTGTCACCTACCTGAAAATGTTTTTAAGAGCTGGGGAGACGGGACACACACACACACACACACACACACACACACACACACACACACACACACACACACACACACACACACACACACACACACACACACACACACACACACACACACACACAAACACACACACACCCCTGTGACTGATCAAACACTCTATAGCAATGATTACTATCACAATATAGTCCTTAAACTTTTAACAAAACAATATCACTTACCCTACCTTTTAGGTGGTTAATCACAAACTTATTGACGCAAGCAAACGGTCTATTGTTTTAATATTGTGCATTGATGCTGATGTTTCTCCTTGTCTTAACTCTCTTCCAGTCTATTTGGACCACATTCCCTCTCTGCGGCAGTCCCCAAGAGACCCATATTTAGGTTAGTACTGTGTGCTGACAAATACACATCCGTGGACAAATACGTATCATTTTGCGGGTCCTTGACATGAAAAATGTTTGAGAACCACTGATATATAGCATCATAAGTAAAAAAAGACATTTGGAGAATCACCAGAAGCAAAGATTTGAGTTAAAAATGTTCGCTTTGGAAAACAAAAAAAATTATGTATATAAAGGTTTGTACAAATTTTCAGGATTAAAAAATAGCAGATATACAAGAAATATACAAGAAAACAAAATAGCAGATATACAAGCTCATAGTGCGGCACTCTGCCATACACAGATTCGTTCCCGGTCTTAATGATTAAGAGGGATATTTCACTTTCAAACATGTTTGGGGTCATTTTAACGTCTACTCTGAATTTTGTGAACACCCCAGACAGTTTTTAAGTTCCTTGGTTCATTATTTAGATATTTGATATTCATTTTATCTGACACTCCCCCTTCCTACAAACCCATTGTAACTTCAGACTCCATTTGAACCATGTTAGATTCATTGAAAACCCCCAGTCCTTGGTTCTGGTGACTGTAACGGAAAATCACATTTATATTCCTGTCTAATTATTGATTTACTAATATTGAATTATTATTCATCTAATTTGAGTATTACCGTTATACCGTATCTCCTGAATTATTATAATTATTACTACACATTGTTCTGATTATGCCTGAATGGAGTGTTCTAGCAGGGAACGTAAACAAGGAAGATAAGGAGCCATCTGCATTGGTGTTTACTGGGAAAGGAGAACTGCTTAGCCAAAATACTGCACCGGGGCCGTCTGATTACATTTGTATCCTTATTGGGGTTAACCTTTCACCCTCCTGGAACTCTGTATTTGCCAGACCCAGGGGGTCGGCCTACAGGAGGCTTTGTCTGTCGGTCGGTCTCTCCCTCTTTTCCTCCCTAGCCATTCAGGAACGCTTCAGATTTCAACCACCAGGGGCAACAGAGCAGGTCTGGACTTGCTACCATTTGAACCAGCAGTGAAACTTACTGCTGTTGTCCGTTGGATCACTTTTAGGCAATTTTGTTGTTCTACATAACTTATTTCAGAGGTTTATTACTACACAAGCAGCATAGTAAATGACCTAAACTTATGAAATGCTGGATTCAAAGCCCATCTGCCCATATTCTGTGCACTGACTGACAAGGGACAGGTGAATGTAATCAGACTGGAAGGTTTGCTGGTCTAGCCTATACACCAGCAAACCAAATCTACAACCAAATACCCCTATACACAAAATGTTACACACACACAAAATGCCTAAAATGATTTATACTTTTAACTTATAAAATGGTTTGTAGGTGTGTTGCCTACTAGGAATGTGTTCCTTCTGGGTCTGGCAGAACCAGGTCTCCTGGTCTTAGTTTAGTTTTCACCAACACTGAGTTTGGTGTCAGACTCCCGTTGCCTTCCGAGGCGCTGTCCGTTTTCTTTTAGCACTACTTCCTGTAAACGCAAAATAGAGAATAAATAAGTATTACAAAAAAAATATATATACATATATATATACATATATATATATATATATATATATATATTTTAGGGGTGGGACGATATGGGTACCTCACGATACGATATATATCACGATATTAGGCCCACGATAACAATATATATCACGATATTCGACGATATTCGATATATTGCGATATCACGATATTCAATATATATTGCAAGAAATTTCACCAACGATATATCACGATATCTGAAAATATCGATATATTGCGATATCACGATATATTGCATGAAATTTCACCAACGATATATCACGATAGTCCTTGTATTCAATTCATAAACACATAAAATAGCACCAAACAGTTCAAAATCATCATTACACAAATACAGAGTAGGAAAAACAACGTATCACAAACTAAAACAAATAAAAAAAAAAGGTTTTTTTATTTTTTTTATTTTTAATATCGATATTTTTCGGCAGTATATCGATTAGTTATCGCGGGAGAAAGTATCGCGATATATATATATATATATATATATATATATATATATATATATATATATATATATATAATAAAAAAAAGAAAATACTGTATATATTTTGCATCACCATTTGTTTGTTGTCCTGTAGAGAACCCCTGCATTGTGTGGTGGTTTTCCACTTGTTCCTGGCTGGAAAATGACATTTAATTCCCTTTAAACAGCACATCCTACTGTTCTTCATTGTAACACACAGGAATGTGTTTTATTTTCTGTATTTGTCTCCCTCCCTGCAGGCCTGCCGTCTCTGGTGACTCTGTACATGAGTTCAGAGTCTGGCTCCCTGTTCTACCTGTGTCACGCCTGTGAGGAATCAGTCTCTGACATAAGTGAACATTTCACCTCTACTGAGCACTGCCGCAACTACTACGTAAGTGTTGACCACCACCTTATACAGAGATGCGGGATTTGGGGAAACCACGGAGAAATAGATGGAGACGGCGGTCTTGTGCATCCGTTCACTGTCAACTGTTGTTGTGAAAATACGCCAATCTGTTATATAGGTTAATAATTGCTTGAATGGCCGTGCTCTCTTTCTCTCTCTCTCTCTCTCTCTCTCTCTCTCTCTTTCTCTCTCTCTCTCTCGTCTCGAGCTGATGATGATGATGGTTAAAATACGCTACTCTATAATAATGTTTTAGGTATTTTTACTTTACTGGAGTATATCCAGTTTTCTGTACTTTTACTTCTACTCCACTACATCTCAGAGACAAATATTGTACCTTTACTCCATTACAATTATTAGAAAACTTTAGTTACTACCGGTAGTTACTTTGTAGATTTGTATTATTATTACAAAACATACATTAACCACTTCAGCCCTACATTTATTTTGGCCATTTGAAAATAGCCGATCTACAAGCCTTGCGATGCGACGCATCGTGAGCTTGTAGATCGGCTCCGGGGGCGTGGTTTCCCCAAATCCCCAGTGCGGTCCCAAATCACGCTACAGAGATACACATCATCTTGCATAAATGCTCTTTGTAATTTAGATTTATCTTTCCTATACTTCCCAGAACTACACCAACCCAGACATACTGAGGTTCTCCTGGATTCACAACAATCATATAGAGCTGTGTGTGGATACCGCGGCCCACAGGGACACAAAGAAGAACTGGGAGCTGCACGCTGGGAGGATGCAGGTCGGTTGGCGATGCACAGAACACTTGAATTTGATCAGAGCGCTGCATAGTATATGTGATTGTACTTTTTTTTTTACAATATGTTTATTGTTTATGCCAGACCGAAGGCGTGGCATGTTTCCGCCCCCATCCGTCTGTGTGTCCGTGTCCCCGTCCGTGTGTGTGTGTCTGTGAGTGTGTGCGTGTTCGTCCTGCCGTCCAGGCACGTGCACACATAGACATCAAAGGGGGCTTGAGCCCCTGCCCTTTTACCCATCTGAAAAAAGATTTTAAGCACAGGATAAAAATATACATTTCCGTTCAAATATATGGGTTGCTAAAAAAAAATTCAAAAACAAACAGACATACATACAGGTGCGTTAATTATTACAGGTATAATGCATAGTTTTCTATGCATTTCGTTTTTTTTGGGGGGTTTGACCCCCAATTTTTTTGGGCAGCGCGGATAGGTGTCCCTTATTTCAATCTCTGGGAGTTGGCAACCCTAACCTTGCCATACCTTAGCTTTTGCTGAACTGAACATACACACAAATTGAACGGGTACAGTGAAAAGAATATGATGTCAAAATGTACATTTTCTTATAACAATAACAATGTGTAGTGTGTGTTACAAAATCGAAAAATCCAAAATAGGACCGTCATTTTTAGCTTGCGGCCCCTTGGACTTTTGGTATTTTGCTGAGTGGCCCCTGAGCCATCTTAAGTTGAGTAGCCCTGCCGTACCTGAATGCAGCGTTCAAGAGAATTGCCTTTTCCAAACTCTCCTGAACTTGAATGCAAGCATTTTATGTTGAAAGAATTGCATCTCCAGTATTGGCTTGAATCTTGAAAGCTTTAGTTGAGTGCGGCATCACGCACCGAAAATAGCCAATCTCAAAGCTCACAACGTGTCGCAGCGCGACGCGTTGTGAGCTTGGAGATCGTCTATTTTCTGTATTTTCACCAAAAGTGCCCTTTTGGAAACTTCAGCCCCTGCCCCTCTAACATTCTCTGCACGTCCCTGCTGCCGTCTGTTAAGCACCATTGAACCGATCGGCGTGAAACTGTGCACGCACACTCCCTGGAGTGCACGTGAGCCAGAGCAGAAACAGTTGCCCAAATCTTTCACATTGGCCTGAATATTAAAGCGCCACCAGGAGGCCGATATTTGCAACAAAAAGAAATCGATATTACTCCTACAGATTGTGTCCAAACATCACGCAAACCGGTACACAGTATCTCTATAGTCATGTGATCAGTACGGATCTGTCCGATTTCTCATGTTCTATCCTAATTAG
This sequence comes from Gymnoscopelus braueri, assembly GCF_963280865.1. Taxonomy (NCBI): domain Eukaryota; kingdom Metazoa; phylum Chordata; class Actinopteri; order Myctophiformes; family Myctophidae; genus Gymnoscopelus; species Gymnoscopelus braueri. The sequence continues at coordinate 6,217,735 of NC_137613.1, forward strand.
CTAAGATTGGCAGTTTGCTGGAGTGGCTCGTTTTGAACAAAATGTCTCAAATCATGAACTTTTTCCGATTGCCGCGAAACTTTGCACGAACATAACCACTAGGCCCAGGAAGAAATGCCACCCTTTTCTCATTGGCCTGTTATAGTGCCAGTTTGCACCTGGCTGGGGCTCTTATCCTGTTGACTGGTTGAGCGGTTTAAACATTCTAGGAATCTATAATGTGTGTAATGTGTGTAATCAGTATAATGTTGTGTGCATGTAACTGTGTGCAGGCAGGGCATATAGTCATATATGGAAAAATCCCTATCACAGGTCAGAGAGCTCATCACTTTGTCTTTGTCTGTGAGAGCATAGCTCTGGGTTAACCACTTTCAACATGATAGCACTGGATGTCATTATAGGGCAAATATTTTATTTTCAAAATCTTCAAGAATAGCGAAAACATGAGATTTACAAATCTCTCAAGGCGTCACGATGCGACGGTGGATGCGTTGTTATCTCAAGACGTAACTTCGCAAACAATATTTTCACTTGTGTCTGCTGATCACCCCTGAAGCCATAGGGGATTAGTCCTGCTAATAATGGAAACTATCAGCGCAATCAACTTACAGGTCACCACAAAACTAACATAAATTAGCAGAGATTACATTTTACCGTCCCAAAATGTTATTAAAGGTGTTATTAACATAATAGATTCCTGAAACAATTCATTTTCCAAATCCAACATGGGCAAAATAATGTCTTTGATTTTGTAACCAGAAGGAACAGTGTGGTTGATGGTTTCAATATACATGAGCTGTTTTATTCCATCTTTTCTGTGTTGTGTACAGGTTGTGGACATGCCTAGAGATTTGTTTGATACGGTGAAAGGAACCAGTTATGTCAAAGGTACATGCTGCTGCCCTCTGCTTTATTATATTGACTTTACCTACAGAGCTAAAGTGTAAAATACTATGTACATACATTCTGTTTGGTGACGTAACTCGTAGCTCTGTTGTCATTACATCTGTTGTCTACTCTATGGGGAAGTGCTTCTTCTCAGAAAGAATGTAGTGACCTATAGGATATTATGGAATGCAACAAAAGTTGTCAGAAACTGTACATTACAGTATACATATTTATTGTCTCCGCCAGGCCAAAGGCGTGGCCGAGACTATGTTTTGCATAGTGCCTCAAATCATGAACGACTTTTCATATTCCATCAACATTGCTGGCCCACAATAACCTACCTGACCTGGTGGAGACCTGTGCTCCGAGGACCACTTTTTCTATTTAACTGTAAAATAGACTGTCACTCTAAAATAATGTAGAACACAGATCCCAGATTTTGAAGTTATATTATTTACTTGGATGTTAAAGCACAAGGTCACTTGTGGTAGAGGTTTGGGTTGTGTAGTTACAGTACCTTGTCATGATTGGTGAGATATCTAGCGCCATTGATTGGAAATAATAATAATAAAAAAAAGTTTCCTCATTGACTTGACCAATATGTAACCAAAACCCAGTATTTGTGTTTTTATTTGATTTTTTATGTCAACTTCCTGTTGATTTTTACTATTCTATGGATACAGTATGGATACATACGGGTTTACTACCCAATACAAATGTCTAAATCGACATCAAGTTGACATTTTTCATTACAAAAACTAAATCTGCTTTGTTTGCATTTGTGACTTTGAGAGCTGTGCGATGTAAGTAAATGAGGAGACTATTTTTGGATTATTAATTTAAAAAATAAACGGCACAATGGAACAAGATATCTCGCCAATTGGATTAGTTTACACCATGACGAGGTAATTCATTACAGAACCCTAACTTCTACCAAAGTGTCCTTCTGCTTACGGACTAAAACACTTGAATTCTTGAGCGGTTACAAATTCACGATTCTTCTCACTCTTTGACAGCGATGCAGACTCTGAGTCACAACCCCTACCTTCTGGGACTGAAGAGGACCACAGGTCAGTTGATGAGCTGGTCCATGGCTTCTCCATGGGTCGCCTCATCATTTATTATTTTGTGTTCCCCTCAATGGCTTCCGGTTGCTGCCAGCAGCCACTAGTACAAAGCCCTGTTAACCTTTAGGATTTGATCCAACCCCATACCCCAGCCTGCACACTTAGAATAGCTAACACAGGAATGCTTTACAAGCCTTCCCCTAAAACACCCTGGACAACGCTCCACGCGTCCCAGACTCTTCTCCCTTCTCTAAAACACCCTGGACAACGCTCCACACGTCCCAGACTCTTCTCCCTTCTCTAAAACACCCTGGACAACGCTCCACGCGTCCCAGACTCTTCTCCCTTCTCTAAAACACCCTGGACAACGCTCCACGCATCCCAGACTCTTCTCCCTTCTCTAAAACACCCTGGACAGCGCTCCACACGTCCCAGACTCTTCTCCCTTCTCTAAAACACCCTGGACAACACGTCCCAGACTCTTCTCCCTTCTCTAAAACACCCTGGACAACGCTCCACACGTCCCAGACTCTTCTCCCTTCTCTAAAACACCCTGGACAACGCTCCACACGTCCCAGACTCTTCTCCCTTCTCTAAAACACCCTGGACAACGCTCCACGCGTCCCAGACTCTTCTCCCTTCTCTAAAACACCCTGGACAGCGCTCCACGCGTCCCAGACTCTTCTCCCTTCTCTAAAACACCCTGGACAACGCTCCACGCGTCCCAGACTCTTCTCCCTTCTCTAAAACACCCTGGACAACGCTCCACGCGTCCCAGACTCTTCTCCCTTCTCTAAAACACCCTGGACAACGCTCCACACGTCCCAGACTCTTCTCCCTTCTCTAAAACACCCTGGACAACGCTCCACACGTCCCAGACTCTTCTCCCTTCTCTAAAACACCCTGGACAACGCTCCACACGTCCCAGACTCTTCTCCCTTCTCTAAAACACCCTGGACAACGCTCCACGCGTCCCAGACTCTTCTCCAAAACACCCTGGACAACGCTCCACGCGTCCCAGACTCTTCTCCCTCCTGGCTCCCAAGCTGTGGAATAAACTCTCCATTGCAGTCAGAACTGCAGACAGACTCGCTCCCCGTTTTCCACTGCAGTCTGAAAACTCACCTCTTCAGGCTCTACCTCACCTCCTAGTACTCCTCCATGCTTGTATACTATGCTATACTGTACTAGTTATACTAGGCAGATATGACACAAAAACATGTTTATTTGTGTTTATTTTATTGGCTTGAACACAAATTAAGTTAAGAATAATATAATATTTAGATAAGATGTTGTTTAGACAGATGCTAGCATTGATGTTTACCAGATATCCTAGTTTTCCTAGAAGCACTACTGTTCTCTATTCCATTCTACTCATGTGACTCTTTATCCTGTCGTTTGGTGAATACGGTTCATGCCGTTTACTCTTAGGGTCAGGGTTAGGGTTAGAGTTTTCTAAATGCCTAAATTGTAATTGTAATCTATGCAGTTTAATTGAACCCTTCAGTGAAAATAATAAATAGATCCCTTCTTTATCATCATAATATTTGTGATCCATCTATCCACAGCTGCAAGGCCAAAAAAGATGTCGATACAGACATACATGGGAACCGCCAACAGGAAGCATCCTCTTCTAGGTCAGTGCTTTGCATCCAGTGTTGATTTTGATTTAGCTAAGAAGATTAAGCTAATTTTGATTTAGTTTTAGTCATCTAGTCTTTGGAATGAAATTCTGTTTAGTTTTAGTCATATTTTAGTCACCTGAAATGTTTTACTTTTAGTCTAGTTTTAGTCGACTAAATATCATAAAGATTTTAGTCGACTAAATCTACAGTTGATTTAGTGATGCCATCGAAATGGCTGATTTTCACTTGGCTGCATGCTGAAAATAGCTGATCTACAAGCTCACAACGCGTCGCAGCGCGACGCGTTGTGAGCTTGTAGATCAGCTATTTTCAGTCTGTGACACCCGCACAACCATGATGACTTGTCTTTTAGTTCTACTGGATCTCTTCTCCACTCGTCCCTCACTAACATTTTAATCTAGTTTTTATTTGTTGACCAAATTGTCAATATATTTAGTCATAGTTTTTAGTCATCATAGCTTAGTTTTTATTTAGTTTTCGTAAGTGGGAAAAGGTAGTCGGCGAAAAAAAAATCGTCATAGTTTTAGTCGACGAAATCAAACAGTGCTTCTCCTCCCTGCAGGTCTGGAGCACCTGGTGGAATGCAGCTGTGAGGAGCAGACTGACAGACGCTTATATCTCTGCACCGTCTGCAAACTCACTCTAACCGACTCTAAGATCATCAGACATCTCCTCAGCTTCTATCACATCCACCGATACATTGTAATTTAGCTACACTCTGATTGTTTATAAAAAAAGGAAACGCTCCAGTCTGCTCAATAAGGGAGGTGTTTCTTTAGTCCCTTTGGGGAAAATTAAGTTTCAGCTTAACCCAGCTTATGCCTGAATTTCCATTAATTACTTTGTGCATATTCATGACCACCTGTGCCTTTCTTCATGTGTCGTCACACAGTCCAGTCTTTCAAATGAGCAAACCGAGGAGATTTTAAGGCCTTGTACGAGTGTTGTTGGGTAGCCTACTACATTGACCTGGGTGTGGTTTGTGTCTCCAGAATGCATGGCATCCCTCTACTCTGCAGTTCTACAGTTCCTACACCTACAATCACATGTTTCACAACATGATGCGGGATTTAGCTAAACAGATGGAAGAAATCCATGGAACGACCATCACTGATATGAAGGTAATGAAGTACAGTAACACTCTAGAAGTAAATGATCATCAGAAATGCATTTCCTAAGATGCTCTGGTAGTGCACTGTATGTCAGTTTTAATAATTGTAAGGCCTTGTGTTTATAGAAAGTGGTCCTGGGGCCTGCTTTGTTCTCATCAGTGGAAGATACTTACTACACAGAGGGTATGTTTTTATTTATTTTTAGTTTTAGTTCCAGAGTCAGAAACACTATTCACATTATTATTCCTCCTGTTGGTCACGTGCAGGGCATTGAATTTATTTTTAATAGAGCTTAGAGAAGGCAATTCAGAGTGCTTAACACAAAACATTATTTTTCTTTCTTTCTTTTTCCTTTATTTATTCAGGGAAGCCCATTGAGAGCAAGCTCTCTTTTTCATGGACGCCCTGATAACAACATATAAAATACATACATAATGAGAAACAATAACAAACATTTGAATCACATTACAATGTCACAGATGCAAATAAACATAGTGTTACATGAAGCAGGTGCAGTCACTATGTAGTGTGTCCTCAAGAAGCACCCTAAATGTCTTATGCTCTTACGTGGACTGGTATATCTAATGTGTGTTTGTGAACGTGTTGAATGTCCAGTAACCTTCAAAAGCATTAAGATATTATGACACGGAGCATTAAATAACAACATCACAATCTGTATAAAAGCATTTAGTACAATTATTTGTGTTTTGTTTTAAATGAAACCAAAATAAGATAATAGAATTACAGTGCAGAGGAAATTATATTAAAAAAAAACATGTCCCTATATGTAACCATGTAACCCTCACTGACCATGTGTAGCCTTGAAGATGCTGGAAAACTGGAGGAAGGAACGCAAGGAGAGCAGCTTGATGACCAGCATCACACCAGGAGACAAGCTGGGTAAGTATTACACTGAAGGAATAATATGACAAGTACCAAAAGTAAAAGTACTCATCATGCAGAATGTCCCATTTCAAGTTTTCAAACTGTATAAAAATCATTTGAAAATGGCCGATCTACAAGCTCACAATGCGTCGCGAGCTTGTAGATCGGCTATTTTCAAATGGCCGAAATGTATATAGGGCTGAAGTGGTTAATGTACAGTATGTTTTATAATAGTAACTAGTAACTCAAGTTTTCAAATAATTGTAATGGAGTAAAAGTACAATATTTGCCTCTGAGATATAGTGGAGTAGAAGTAAAAGTACTGAAAATTGGAAATACTCCAGTGAAGTAAAAATGTAAAATACCTCAAGTTGTACTTAAGTACAGTACTTAAGTACATGTACTTAGTTACTTTCCACCACTGCAAGCTGGGTAAGTATTAGACTGAAGGAATATGACTCATGGCATTTGTAAGGGTTTGTCTCATGTGTTCTATGTAAAGTTTAAGGTTCCCTGTTCCTCTCAGAACCTAATTCTTGTCTTTTTTTCTTCAGTGTTGTCTGTATGTTTTTCAGTTCATGTCCCTGACAAGTTGAACCCCAGCAGCACCTCTCCAAAAAGTGAGCTTTTTTTGTGGCATACAAAAAAATGACTTCATAAACAGTCACAGATCATCTGTCTTACTGCTGTACATTTGATTGAGGGATATAACCATCAGAATTGTGTCTGGTTTATAAAACACTTTCTCCATTGATGGTATCCTTAGTTACAGCCACTCATAATTATTCATAATGCTTTCATTGCTTTGTAACTATGATCAATAATCATTTATTGATTATAGTTGATAATAAATAATTTTATACATCTTTTATGAGGTCAAGTATTATAAATATAATACTTCATCATGTTTTGCATAGTATATTATTATAATGTCATAGTTGTAATACATAATAATTGTATTATAAGCACTTATAATGGATTACAGTGTGATTGAGAAACACGCATGCACACACACACACACACACACACACACACACACACACACACACACACACACACACACACACACACACACACACACACACACACACACACACACACACACACACAAACACAAACAGGAGTGATTGCATCATCTCAGTAGTGGCGTAACAACCAAAGGAACCAAATGTCAAATATCTTAGTTTGATTCAGTAGGTTATAGGGATTTGAACCTGATATTGATGCTGGGTTGATATGAAGACTTTCTACCTTCCTTTCCTCCTATAGGAAGAATTTCCTACACAAGAGATTTTTTGATAGAGCTGAGAAATTGTCCTGAGGCCCAGAGGAATCCAGAGTTCTTGTTCTTTGTAAGTTGAACACGTCTTCATCAATATACACTAGTGGCAGCCATCACTATAGTGTCAAACAAGCAACCGCTTTATAGCTTTTAACCCATTAAGACCTGGAACGCATCTGTGTCACTTTTTCATTTGAGCTAAAAAGCATTATTTTACACTTTGGCTATTCAAAAATAGCAGATCTACAAGCTCATAGCGCGGCACCGAGTGCCGCGCTACGAGCTTGTAGATCTGCTATTTTAGAAAAATCGTAAAAATGTGTGCAAATCTTTGAATAATATATTCTTTTAAAGCAAACATTAACTCAAATCTTGAGTGCTTCTGGGGGTCCCTGGAACAAAATATTTTGAGATGGGGGTCCGCGGCCAAATTCATATCATTTTGGGGGTCCTTGACATGCAAAAGTTTAATTACCACTGATATAGAAACATACGTTTTTCAGAAAACCGTTGATTTTGTTGAAACCTTGATTTTTTTCCCCAGGAGCCCCGGATTCTTCTCAGACCCTCGCAGTCACACACACCCTTGGCTGCTAAGAGACCCTTACAGTCACAGACACCCCTGGTTGCTAAGAGACCATCACAGTCACAGACACCCGTGGCTTCTAAGGGACCCTCGCAACCACAGACACCCATTGCTGTTAAGAGACCCTCGCAGTCACAGACACTGGTTGCTAAGAGACCATCTTGGTCACAGACGCCCCAGCACCAGTCTGCATCCAGCGCGGCCACACGTGGTGGTAAGCTGCTTCATCAATTTACAATCAACAATTTAGGCATTTAGCAGACACTCTTAATCCAGAGCGATTTACAGTAAGAAAAGAAAACACCAGGTAATACATCAAATGCATAGAAATAGTAATCTAGGATCATTAGGTAAACCAAGAACCTATCATCAGTCTAAACAGTATTATATCAAAAAATCTATAATCTGTGTACACACTATAGCAGTGGTTCTCAAACCTTTTCATGTCAAGGACCCCCAAAATGATATGTATTTGGCTGCGGACCCCCATCTCAAAAATGTTTTGTGCCAGGGATTATTTTTAATTAATAAATAGCAGATCTACACCGAGTGCCACGCTATGAGCTTGTAGATCTGCTATTTTTGAATAGCCAAAGTTTAAGATATGGATAAAGGGGTTAAAATGATTGTGACGATAAATGTATTTAAACTTATTTAGCTGGGGACCCCATGGTACCCTGACAAGGACCCCTGGGGGTCCCCGGACCCCACTTTGAGAACCAATGCACTATAGGATGCTTGAAAGTCTACAAATGTACCTGGCGTCCGTCTACATAACATGCTAACTACATGCCAAGACTAATGTGGAAAACATGAATTGGGATCTAGGCTATCATCACCATAACCCTCTAGGTCAGGACTAAGCCAATAGACGGAGGGCCAGAACATATAATCTAAGCCTCATTTAAGAAATGTTAGTGGAACTCCACCACAGACTGCCTTATAAGACATACTGTACTGTACGTACATTTGTGGCAGATGCAGAGAATGCATCAAAACCAGCTGTAGGCAATATAGGTGGTATAATACTGATGCCCTCATGCACTGAAAGCGTCATTGACAGGCCGCTTTTTCACTTTGGAAGCTCTATCTATCCAGCTGCAGCCTGCAAAGTTAATATAAAAGATTATGTGAACCGCATCGCAACGACCCAAATGAAACGAGGGGCATTCGGTACGTTCTTCTGTGATTTGGTGCTATATAAATTAAAATAAAATTGACTTGACCCAATACAATGGTAGGGGAACACTGCTGCAATTATCTGACCACATCTGCAAACTCTTATAGTCAGTCTCCCCTTCTCTTGTTTTCATGTCTTGTGTTACCATCTGGTTCTTTAGCCACATACTCATGTTTATTTCTTTTCTTTGTTTCTTTGTTTCTTTGTTTCTTTGTTTCTTTGTTTCTTTGTTTCTTTGTTTCTTTTTTTCTTTTTTTCTTTTTGTATTTTGTTATTTTGCATCCAGACATATCTTACATACTGAGCTGCCAGGTGAATATGAACTCCAATCTCACCACCATAATCTTCACATCATCACCAACACTGTATACTTGCCTCTTTCTAAAACGATTATAAAGTACAATGTAAAATAAGTAAAGATGATGCTGATATTCATTCATTTTGTCTGCCCGGTCAGGTCTGCAGTATGACATTTGAAACCACGTCGCAATATTCTAATCACGTGAAAGGAGAGGAACACAAGCAGGTGAGACATATTTTCATATGTTGTTCACAAGTTAGAATATTAATGAATTTACTTGCCCAGAACTTGATTAAATGTGTCCTAATAAAATGTCTGTATGTCTGTCTGTCTGTCTGTCTGTCTGTCTGTCTGTCTGTCTGTCTGTCTGTCTGTCTGTCTGTCTGTCTGTCTGTCTGTCTGTCTGTCCATCCACAGAAAATGAAGACTATCTTTGTGACAGAAGGTACCACAGTAAACCCTGTTATCTCATGGTCTGTTGTTGTTATCCACATGTACTGTACTGTATGTCAGTGGTTCTCAAACTTTTTCATGTCAAGGACCCCCAAAATGATATGTATTTGGCCACGGACCCCCATGTCAAAACATTTTGTTCCAGGGACCCCTGGGAGCAAAGATTTGAGTTACAAATGTTCGCTTAAAAAAATATTATATTCAAAGATTTGCACAAAGTTTAAATTTTTTTTCAAAAATAGCAGATCTATAAGCTCATAGCGCTATGAGCTTATAGATCTGCTATTTTTGAATAGCCAAAGTATATGATAATGGTTGAAGTGGTTAAAATGATTGTGACACTTATTTAGCTGGGGACCCCCCTGGTACCCCGCCAAGGACCCCTGGGGGTCCCCGGACCCCACTTTGAGAACCAATGCTGTATGTGACATTAATGCATCTTGTTTATTCTTAACCCTCTGTTCTACAATCACAGCAGATGAACTGGAGAATGGACGAGGTATGAATTATTATTATTCTACTTGTTCCGTATGTTGGGTTATCAGAGATGCTGTGGAGAGGATTTCAAACAGAGTTTTTTTTTTATTGATTGAATACTTTATTTAGAAAGACATGGTAACAGTACATGGAAGTACAAATCACAATACAAGGTCCTCTAAAGTGGATCGCTCATAAAAGCACTTGGCTTATTTAAAATGAGATCCCTGTGCACTCAAATCATGTTGACATTTAAGAAGACATACAAATATACTCTACTATGCAGAACGTCATATAATCAGCTTACAGGTTACTGGTATGAAAAACAAGAAATATGTACAATAGACAGTTTTAGGAGGAGGGGGGGGGGGTAGGTTCTGGGAAACTACTGTAGCAGACAATCATATATTATGTCATTATTGTCTCCGCCAGGCCGAAAGGCATGGCGAGAGAGTATGTTTTGCCCCCTGTCCGTCCGTCCGTGTGTGTGTCCGTCCGTGTGTCCGTGTGTCCGTCCTGTCTGTGTGTTAGCAGCTAATCTCAGGCACCGTTGGCCCGGTCACTGCCAAACTGTGCACACCCACTCCCTGGATGCCAATTCAGAACCTCTGCCCCACATTTTTCACATAGGCCTGTCATAGTGCCACCAGGAGGCCGATGTGTGCAAAACCCATTTTTCCCCATTGCTCCTACAGCTTTTAACTAAACGTCATGCAAATCGGTACACAGTATCTCTATAGTCATGTGATCAACCCGGATCTGTTCAATTTCCCATATTCCATCCTCATTGGCTAAGGTTGGCTTCCAAAGTTTGCAGGATTGGTTAGTGTTGAACAAACTGCCTCAAATCATGAACGCAGCTTGCCATTTCCATAAAATTGCACACGCACATTCCCACTAGGCCGAGGAAGAAATGCCACTTAAAACTTTTCAAATCAGCCTCATGGTGGCGCTATAACAGGCTGATTTGCATTTTTAACTATAACTGCACCGATCTGCGTGAAACTTTGCACGCACACTCCCTAGAAGCCAAGGAAAAACTTCTGCACTGCATTTTTCACATCTGCTTTTTACAGCGCCACCAGGAGGCCGACTTATGTCAAATACATTTTTGGATATTAATCCTTCAGAGTTTATCCAAACATCACGCAAATCGGTACACATTATCTCTATAGTCATGTGATCAAGACGCATCTGTCCGAAAACACATTTTTGGAACAAAATGCCTCAAATCATGAATGCATGCACATTCCCACTAGGCCAAGGAAGAAATGCCACCCTTTTCACATTGGCCTATTATAGCGCCACCAGGAGGCCACAATAACCTACCTGACCTGGTGGAGACCTGTGCTCCGAGGAGCACTTTTTCTAGTTTTCATTTCATTGAGTGTGAACCATGAAGCTTAACTGAAGCTTTCTCTCTCATCTTAGTGTACTACAGTACTATCTTAACTGAAGCTTTCTCTCTCATCTTAGTGTACTACAGTACTATCTTAACTGAAGCTTTCTCTCATCTTAGTGTACTACAGTACTATCTTAACTGAAGCTTTCTCTCTCATCTTAGTGTATTATAGTACTATCTTAACTGAAGCTTTCTCTCATCTTAGTGTACTACAGTACTATCTTAACTGAAGCTTTCTCTCTCATCTTAGTGTACTACAGTACTATCTTAACTGAAGCTTTCTCTCATCTTAGTGTACTACAGTACTATCTTAACTGAAGCTTTCTCTCATCTTAGTGTACTACAGTACTATCTTGAATGAATGCCAGTACATCAAGAAAAGACATTGGGTCAAGGGTGAGTTGCAGTAGACTGCATTATGTGGAATCAATATATAATGCCAGTATGATGCCATTCAAGAGCTACATTTTGCTACATTTGTTTTGTACTTATTGTAATGAAAAGGTAATCTTGTTCCACAGTTTGCAAACACAAATGACTCTTGTCTTCAATAATAATGAATGGAGCATTTCCTCTGGGATAGGTCTCCTTCATATATGTATAATATGTATAATAATGAATGGAGCATTTCCTCTGGGATAGGTCTCCATCATATATGTATAATATGTATAATAATGAATGGAGCGTTTCCTCTGGGATAGGTCTCCATCATGTTGTGACGTGCGTCTGCAGCCGTGCTAATAGCATGCCTCTGTGCGTGTGCTGCGTCTGCCAGTCTACCTTCCCCGGGTCCAAGTTCAGAGCCCATCTGGGTGATCAAACACACATCAAACACACTGTGGTGAGTCCTTTGTTTCTGTCCAGTTCTGGTTGTGTATAATGTGTATTTGTATGTTTTGATTTGATTTGAAGTCTATTACTACTGTACATATCAAAGAGACCCCCATGTGTAACCTCACTTTTTATTCATTTAACATTTTGCTGGACCCTGGGACTGGCCTGGAATGTCCTTTACTGACTGACTGACTGACTGACTGACTGATTGTACAACAGACAGTTGCACAGCGTCTGTCGTACCATCTCTGCGCTCTGAAGAGCACACCTTTCTTGTTCAGAAAGCTGCAGCTCGTTTAGTGTTCAACCGCCCCAAGTTCTCCCACACAACTACCCTTCTCCGTTCTCTACACTGGCTCCCCGTGGCGGCTCGCATCCAGTTTAAGACCCTGGTGCTAGCCTATAGGGCAGTGAAAAGAACAGCTCCTTCCTACCTCCAGGCTATCAAGCCTTACACCCCTTCCCGACCACTTCGGTCTGCCGCCTCGAGGCGACTGGTTTCCCCGTCGCTCAGTGGTCCTTCTGAACGATCTCTGTTCTGGCCCCACAGTGGTGGAATGAACTCCCCACTGATGTCAGGACAGCAGAGTCACTGCCCATCTTTCGCCGCAGGCTGAAAACCCACCTCTAGGAAACACTACCCTGACCCTTCCTCTTAGCCTTGTCTACTTGTTGACAATTATTTGTACGAGCTCTTGTTTTATTGGATCTTGTTTATTTGATACACTTATTGGTTTTAGCTCTTGCTCATTTGATTTTCCTATTTGTCTCATCTGTTTAAAAAATGTGTTAGCTGATATATTGCACTTTTACCTTAGCGCTAGGTATACTCTTGGTTGCTTGTTTTAGCAGGAAATGCACTTAAGACTTCTGGTGATTAGTAGTTTCGTTCCCTACCTATGTTGAATGCACTTATAGTAAGTCGCTTTGGATAAAAGCGTCTGCTAAATGACTGCAATGTAATGTCCTTGGTTTTAACAAACTAGAGGTTTCTACTTTGTTCTCTTGGATAGGTGCACCAGAATGCTGCTCAGTTACCAGTTGTGAGTGAAGGGGTCCTAAAACCCCAGGTCAGGGAGGAGGAGAATGCTCACATGATGCTGAAGGTAAAATGGCAAACAAAGCACATTGTGTGTTTTGCGATGTATTGCAGTCAGTGCAGTAAAACCTGACACGTTTTATTTTCCAGATAATTGATCTCCCAAGCAGGATCTTTGGCATGCTCAACGATGACTATCAGCATGGTGAGTATAACTGACCATATGTTATATGTTATGGTGTTATGGTAACACATTGGAACTTGTCAGGGAGGGACTATCTGAGGCCCTCCTTTACACCATTTAACGGTTTCTTAATGATTATTTGACAGTCTGCAAGACGCTTGATGAGTACTTATGCAAAGACTGGCAACGTGAAGGTTAGTGGTTTTATAATATAACAGTTCATCAGCTGAATAATGTTTGTGTTTTATTATGACATGTTATGTTTCCGTGTGTATGTAATATAGATCCAAACATCGTCACACTTGACGAGCTGCAGGACAGCCACACATCTCCTCAGCAGGGTGAGTACCACCCAAGACGGAAATAGCAAGACATACCATCTCCGGTTTACTTCCCGTATCTGCGTGACGTAGGTGGACGCCTTTTTAGGAGAGCGGAAGCAGGTTGGAGTCTATTCATTCCAATGGAAGAGTGAACGTGAACACAGCTTCTGAACCATTCTTTAGCCCCATGGTCACTGAACTAAATATTGGACCTAATCGTCACAAGACACATAATATTTACTAGATTTTCATACTAAAATGTCTTATATTTAAAGGGGTTCACTGGAGAAAATCAACTTGGTTAGTGACCTTTCTCTATCCCAGCAACACACTCAGATTTGGGGAGATATCTGAAGAGTCTATCTCCAGTCTGACAGACGAGACATGGAGGGCAAGTCATTTTATGCTTGGTTGCGCTCGGGTGTTGCGCTCTGAAAATAGCAGATCTACAAGCTCACAAGTTGTGAGCTTGTAGATCGGCTATTTTCAGCATGCAACCAAGTGTAAAATCAGCCATTGCTGCCATCAAGGCACCGCCAGAATACATTTTAGTCGACTGAATCAACTGTAGATTTAGTTGACTAAAACGGGACAAAAACTGAAACATTTCAGATGACTAAAACTCTATTTTACTCGAAAACTAAATCAAAGTTTGCTGTCAAAATCATCACCGCTGTGTTCTTTTTTCAGTTCACGTCCCTGGCGAGCAGACAGAACTCTGTCAGAGTGATGTTTCAACAGAGAAGCAGAACACCAGCAGCTCCCCACATCACAACCCAGTGTCCACCAGTAGACAGGGTGATGTTTCAACAGAAAAGCAGAACACCAGCAGCACCTCACATCACAACCCAGTGTCCACCATGAGACAGAGTGATGTTTCAACAGAGAAGCAGAACACCAGCAGCTCCCCACATCACAACCCAGTGTCCACCATGAGACAGAGTGATGTTTCAACAGAGAAGCAGAACACTAGCATCACCCCCCTTCTCGACCCAGTGTCCACCAGTAGACAGAGTGACGTTTCAACAGAGAAACAGAACACCAGCAGCACCCCCCTTCACGACCCAGCGTCCACCATGAGACAGGGTGACGTTTCAACAGAGAAGGCAGTGGCAGAGGCCAGAGAAACCTACAAAAGCAAAAAGAAGCAGAAAAAGAAAGAAGAAAGTGAGCCTTTTTTTTTGCACAAACAAAATGTCTTCTATCATCTGAGATTCTCTTCTTTCTTCCTCCTGTGAATTTATTTAGTGAGTTTTTTTTTTTTAAGTATAAAGTTATTAAATAATATGTCAGTCATTTCTTTGTGTATTTAGGTCATTTGCCATGTCTGCCCTGTGCAACTGCAAAGCCTAAAAATCCAAATGTAATTTGTTATTCATATGTTCAACGACAAAAACACAATTAAACCGTTAATCGCAATTATTTGTGTGACAATTAGTCGACATGTAAAATGTCATAATCATGACAGCCCTATGACACCCCTACATGTTCATAATCATAACAGCCCTGTTTGTATTTTATTTGACAGGAAAGTCTCCAGGATTTGGCGTACTGAGCTGCCAGGTGAATATGAATTCTATTCTCACCACCGTAAACTTGGCATCATCCCATTTCTGACTAATAAAGTATTCAATCAATCAATTAATCAATCAATCAATCAATCACCACACTGTAACTGCTTGGTTCTCTCTATAATTCTGTGAAGTGCAATAATGTAAGATAATCCAGTGGACTAAAGAAAAATGATGCTGATGTGAATTTATTTTGAGGTCTGCAATTGGACGGTGGAGAACACAAAGGATTATTGTGCTCACATTCAAGGACGGAAGCACAAGCAGGTGAGACATATTTTCATATGTTCAAGTTGAATGAAATGATCTGATTCCTCCATCCATCCATCCATCCATCTATCCATCCATCCACCAAGGTTATTGTCACGTCACAGTTAAAAGTGGGTGACATTCTTGTTTGTGCAGGCTCGCACTATTGCAAAGAAAAAAGAAAAGTAGGGAAGAGAGAATACAAATATTGAAAAAGAAACGCATACAGTACAGTAGAGTGCATAAAAAATGTCTTTATATAATGTATCAAAAACGTGTCTGTCTGTCTGTCTGTCTCTGTCTGTCCACAGAAAATGAAGACGATCTTTGTGACAGAAGGTAATACAGTATACTCTGTTATTACACGGCTTGGTTGACTTCAGCGGTGTGTTATTTCTGGATAATGACCGATGAGCTCAATAACAGTCCGCTGTCTAATCAAGCACCTGCTCATATCAACCTGCGCTGCTTGATTTTATGCTGTAGTCAACATGACAGTCATGTAAACAAACACACCATGTCATTTGCAGCTAAACATTGCTCTCAAGAATGTTTTTGAAAACATTTGAGGCGAGAAATAGATGATTCAGTAACCAAAAATGTGAAAATTCTACTAATTCGGCGGAAGTAACATTCGCGTTTTCTCACCGGCAGTTGATGCTTCATATCCATAAGAGTAAAACCACCGGGGTCATTTGTTTATTCTTGGAACACAGTTCTTATTTGATGCGATATTAAACACGTCTGTGGGAATTCAGAACGGGGGGGAAAAAAACGCCCAGGTAGGATGTGTAAATTATGTCAGACTTCGGTGCTCTATAAGCGGGATAATTGATGATTATGTGACCCTGTCGGGATTTATTTTTCCTGTCAATTATCCCTTGCTTATGGTAAATGGTGCATTTATACAGCGCTTTTATCCAAAGCGCTTTACATAGATTGTGCATTACATTCACCCGTTCACACACACATTCACACACAGATGGCGAAGGAAACCATGCAAGGCACCAACCTGCTCATCAGGAGCAATTAGGGGTTCAATGTCTTGCTCAAGGACACTTCGACACTAACTCTGGGGGAGCCCGGGATCGAACTGGGATCGAACCTTATCTCATGGTCTGTTGTTGTCCACATGTACTGTATGTGACATTAATGCATCTTGCTTATTCTTAACCCTCTGTCTACAATCACAGCAGGTGAACTGGAGAAAGGACAAGGTATGATTTATTATTGTTTTTATGTATTACTTGTTTCATATGTTGGGTTATCAGAGATGCTGTGGAGAGGATTTCATGTGATAGTGGACGAGTGCTGCTTAAACTATAGCAGACGATCATAATTCTGTCATTCTTTTGTCATTGACTGTAGACTTTAAATTGAACTCAATTGAAGCTTTCCTTTCACCTCAGTGTTCTACGATATTTCCACGTGTCAAGAGATACTATCGTACCTCAAGAGCACACAGCGGGCAGAACCAGTCATCGGTGAGTTGGGGTCCATTATCTGTAGAATCACTGCAGACAGGTGTGTGATATGATGCCATTTAACTCTTTCACTGCCAGACTTATTTATTTCTGGCTGCGTGCACCCACTGCCAGTGATTTTTTGATTTTCTTACCTTTTGAAGTAGCCACAGAATATATATTTATCTCCATTATGCTCAATCCCCTGATAGTTGGTAATCACTGGGTGTTTCACTGTGCTTCCACGAAAAGAAAAACAAATGAAAAAACTCAAATGACTCTTTTCCTTCATTAATAATGAATGGAGTGTTTTCTGTTGGCCAGGTCTACTTCATATTGTGACGTGTGTCAGCAGCCGAGGTGACGGCGTTCCTCTGAGCGTGTGCAGCGTCTGCCGCTGTGCGTTCCTCGCCTCCTACTTCAGAGCCCATATGTGTCATCCTATACACATCCAGGAGACTCTGGTGAGTCCTCTCAGAACCACATCTGCTGGGTCAGTGGCAGTAAAGTACTTTACTTTACCATTTTGAGTTACTTTTTACTTTAGTAGAGTATTTCCAATTTGCAACACTTTTACTTCTACTCCACTACATCTCAGAGGCAAATATTGTACTTTTACTCCACTACAATTATTTGAAAACTTAAGCTACTAGTTACTTTGCAGATATAAATTGTGATATTATAAAACATACATTAACCACTTTAGCCCTATTTTATACCTAGGCTATTTTCAAACATTTTAGTACTTTTACTTTTGGTACTTTAAGTATATGTTGAGGCCAATGCTTTTGTACTTTTACTCAAGTAACATTATGAACACAGGCCTTTTACTTGTAAAGGAGTGTTTTTATATTGTGGTAGTTTTTATATTGTGGTATTGCTACTTTTACTAAAGTAAAATATCTGAGTATGTCTTCCACCTCTGGTCAGTGGTGAAACGTTTTCATGCCAAGGGACCCCTAAATGAATGTGGATTTGGCCGCGGACCCCCATCTGAAAATCTTTTGTGCCAAGGACCCCCATACAAGATTTGTGGTGTTAAAAATGATGAAAAAGATGAAAAGATCATCCCACCAAAATGAAAGATATTCAAACATTTTTGAAAATAGCCGTTTGTATATATTAGCGTTAAAGTGGTTAAACTGATATTGATATTAACTCATTTTGCTGGGGACCTCCCGGAACCCACTCGAGGGCAAAATGGAACCAAATGGACCCTTACAGGTCCGTTCTGTTCCATTTGTACACTCTCAGAGTTATAGCTCCATAAGGGTCCATTTGGTTCCTAACTATCAATCATTTTGCTGGGCACCCCCTCAAAGACCCCTGGGGGTCCCTGGACCCCACTTTGAGAAACACTGATCTAGGTAATCTTCTGTATCTACTGTATGTAGCAACTTCAAAGAAACCTCACACATTTATTTGTAAGAAAGAATCTCCTTGACAACCTGTCATCATTATGGTGGGACAATAATACCTAACCACAGGACTTTGTGTGTGTTGTCTTTTGTGTTCTAGACGCACCAGAATATCAATTCAGTCACAAATCCACATGTGAGTGAAAGGGTCCTGACATCACTGGCCTGGAAGCAGGAGAACGCTCAAGGAGCTGGACCCATGGTGCTCAAGGTAAAATGGCAGACAAAGCCAATTTGAGGTTGTCGGGCGATCCTTGATGTATTGCAGCCAGTCAGTCCACTAAAACTTGACACTTAAGTTTTTAAGTTCTTATCCCACGGTTTTTGTAACCCATTTTTTCACACAGTGCCAATTGCCTAAGTAATCCTGGGCGCTACTCTCCCTCTGCCAGCCTGGGGAGAGCCCTGAACTGACCTCATGCTTCCTTCAATGCATGAGGAGTGAGCAGGCCGATTCTTATCACCCGACAGGGGAGGAGTTTCCCCGGTAGGACGTAGCGCGTGGAAGGAACACGTTATTCCAACCAGTTCCTTTCCCCTCCATCAGGCGCCCCGGCTGACCAGGGAGAGGCAGTATAGAGACCAGGATTACTGCAACTTGACACTTTCTTTTTTCTTTCTTTCTCTCTTTCTTTCTTTCTTCCTTTCTTCTTCCCTTCCAGATAATTGAGCTCCCGAACAGGATTTTTGCCATGCTCAGTAACGACTATTGGCACGGTGAGTACTGGCCTTTGCCATCAAATGATGTCAGGCTTGTCAGGGCGTGTCCCACCTCCACCCCACTGTCCTGTACTACGTATATCTAAAGGCCCACCTCCACCCCACTGTCCTGTACTACGTATATATAATTGCTTTCTTTAATGATTCTTTAACAATCTGCCAGATTCTCAACACGTACTTCCGCAAAGACTGGCAACGTGAAGGTTAGTGGTTTTAATATAACACTTCATCCGCTAAATAAGGTTTGTGTTTTATAATGACGTGTTCTGTGTTGGTGTGTATGCATAGTTCCAAACATGGTGGTCACACTGGATGAGCTGCAGGACAGCCTCACTGTCAATCAACAATCTCCTCAGCTGGGTGAGTACTGAGTACCAACAGTACCTTCACAGGAATTAATACTGAGTACTGAGTACCAACAGTACCTTCACAGGTATTAATACTGAGTACTGAGTACCAACAGTACCTTCACAGGAATTAATACTGAGTACTGAGTACCAACAGTACCTTCACAGGTATTAATACTGAGTACTGAGTACCAACAGTACCTTCACAGGTATTAATACTGAGTACTGAGTACCAACAGTACCTTCACAGGAATTAATACTGAGTACTGAGTACCAACAGTACCTTCACAGGTATTAATACTGAGTACTGAGTACCAACAGTACCTTCACAGGTATTAATACTGAGTACTGAGTACCAACAGTACCTTCACAGGAATTAATACTGAGTACTGAGTACCAACAGTACCTTCACAGGTATTAATACTGAGTACTGAGTACCAACAGTACCTTCACAGGTATTAATACTGAGTACTGAGTACCAACAGTACCTTCACAGGAATTAATACTGAGTACTGAGTACCAACAGTACCTTCACAGGTATTAATACTGAGTACTGAGTACCAACAGTACCTTCACAGGTATTAATACTGAGTACTGAGTACCAACAGTACCTTCACAGGTATTAATATATTTGAGTTCTTATAACTATAACTATACTGTGTTAAGCAGATTATAATACATTATAAGCATGTTTATAATGCATTATAGACATCGGCTTCATAGGGAGCCAGGATCATTTAATATTATAATGCTCATAGTTTTACTCTGTGACTAAATGTTTCCTCTAAAAATCTCAAGATAAATGATAAACAAAAAAGATAAATAAATGATAGATAAATGCTCATAGTTTTGATGCATTCTAATAATTTCATAATAATCCAGCTATTCAGGGTTCATCACAGCCACAGACGTTCCCAGCTGCCCAGGGACCCTCTGAGTCACAGACACCCCTGGGTGTTCAGGGACCCTCGGAGTCACAGACACCCCTGGGTGCTCATGGCCCTTCGGAGTCAGAGACGCCCCTGGCTGTTCAGGGACCCTCACAGTCAGAGACACCCATGGGTGCTCAGGGACCCTCGGAGTCACAGACACCTCCGGGTGCTCAGGGCCCTTCGGAGTCAACAACACCGGTGGGTGTTCAGGGACCCCCGCAGTCACCAACACCCCTGGATGCTCAGGGACCCTCGCAGTCACCAACACCCCTGGGTGCTCAGAGACCCTCGCAGTCAGAGACACCCCTGGGTGCTCAGGGACCCCCGGAGTCAGAGACACCCTTGGCTGTTAAGGAACCCTCGCAGTCAGAGACACCCCTGGGTGTTCAGGGACCCTCACAGTCAGAGACGCCCCTGGGTGCTCAGGGACCCTCGGAGTCAGAGACACCCCTGGGTGCTCAGGGACCCTCGGAGTCAGAGACACCCCACCATCAGTCTAGCTCAGCTAAATGTGGTAAGCTTGCAGGCGCAGCAATATGCCAAGATAAAATGTGGGAAAACATGAATTGGAAGCATTCTTTATAACAGTGTCAACGTTAAACCCCTTTCCCCTCTGTTTGTCATCATGCCAGTCAGTGTGTTTTAGTAGAACCGTTGGACTGACTCTCAGTTGTAATTTTCCTTTTCTGTTTATCATTTTAAAGCTACTGCTGAGCCCCCTGGTGGTGAAATGACAGCACAGCATCCCACCAATACAGAGCCTCCAACTGCAGTCTCTAAGCTGGAAGGTGTGTGTTGTGTTGTGTTGTGTTGCGTTGCGTTGTGTTGTGTTGTGTTGTGTTGTGTTGTGTTGTGTTGTGTTGTGTTGTGTTGTGTTGTGTTGTGTTGCGTTGCGTTGTGTTGTGTTTAATCATCTCTGTTCATTTTCATGTATTGTGTTATTATCTTGTTCTCTAATATCTGCATATTTCTTTCCTTTTTCTTTTTCTTGCGCAGCAAAGCATCCAGTAATGTTTTGCGTACTGAGCTGCCAGGTGAAGATGAATTCTATTCTCACCACCATAATCTTGACATCATCACCACACTGTACTTGCTTGCCTCTTTCTATAATTCTTTGAAGCACAGTGTAAGATAACCCAATGGACTAATGATGCTGAAACAAATGTATTTTAACTCCCCATCAGGTCTGCAGTATGAAATTCCAGACCACATGGCAATACTTTTCTCACGTGAAAGGAGGGGAACACAAGCAGGTGAGCCATAATTATTTTATTATGTTCCACAATTTAGAATATCAATTCAATTCAATTCAATTTGATTAAAGTTGTCAAATCACAACAAGTTGTCTCAAGACACTTTACATGTAGAGAAGAGACCCGACAGTCCCACCCTGAGCAAGCAATTTTGCGACAGTGGCAACGAAAAACTCCCTCTTAACTGAGAGGTTTATTCAAATATTATACGTTGAGTGCCTGGATTTTTAACCATTTTTTAACCTTTTTCAAGTAGTCACAAAATATTTTCAGTGATCACCGTCCTCACGGTGATCCCCTCATTACACACATAGAGGTCTCGTACAATCGGGGGAAAAAATATATATATATATATTTTTTTTTTTTCAAAAACAGTATATATACGGTTTTGGCACTCAACAGTTGTATTTGAAAAGAAGTATATATACGGTTTTGGCACCCAATGTGTTAACTGGAAGAAACGTCAGGCAGACCCTAGGCTCTAGGGTGGGCGGCCTTCTGCCTCGACCATGGACCCAATGGTGTTCTGGCTGGTTTATAGGGCTCGATGAGTTCTTTGAGATATACTGGTGCCTGTCCATTGAGAGCCTTGTATGTGAGGAGGAGAACTTTAAACTCTATTCTGTATTTAACCGGGAGCCAGTGCAAAGAGGCCAATGAAGGAGTGATATGATCTCTTCTTCTGGTTCCTGTCAGTATGCGCGCAGCGGCATTTTGGACTAGCTGCAGGCTATTTAGGGACTTACTTGGGCAGCCTGATAATAAAGCGTTGCAATAGTCCAGCCTAGAAGTAACAAATGCGTTTTTCTGCATCATTTTGGGACAGAATGTGCCTAACTTTTGCAATATTACGCAGGTGAAAAAAGGCATTTCTTGAAATTTGTTTTATGTGGGACTGAAAGGACATATCTTGGTCAAACGTGACTCCCAGATTCTTTACAGTGGCCCTGGAGGTCAAGGTAATACCATCTAGGGTAAAATTCTCATCGGCTAATTTATCTCTGAGGTGCTTAGGGCCAAGTACAATAACTTCAGTTTTGTCCGAGTTGAGGAGTAGGTAATTACGGGTCATCCAACTCTTGATGTCTATAAGACATGCTTGAAAGTTTAGCCAGTTGATCTGTTTCATCTGGCTTCATCGATAGATTGTGTATCATCTGCATAACAGTTAATGAATTTACTTGACCAGAACCTTCCAATAACGTACGTGCGTGTGTGTGTGTGTGTGTGTGTGTGTGTGTGTGTGTGTGTGTGTGTGTGTGTGTGTGTGTGTGTGTGTGTGTGTGTGTGTGTGTGTGTGTGTGTGTGTGTGTGTGTGTGTGTGTGTGTGTGTGTGTGTGTGTGTGTGTGTGTGTGTGTGTGTGTGTGTGTCTACAGAAAATGAAGACTATCTTTGTGACAGAAGGTACTACAGTAAACCCTGTTATCTCATTCAATTCAAATTTCAATTCAATTTTATTAAAGTGTCAAATCACAACAAGTTGTCTCAAGACACTTTACATGTAGAGAAGAGACCCGACAGTCCCACCCTGAGCAAGCAATTTTGCGACAGTGGCAACGAAAAACTCCCTCTTAACTGGAAGAAATGTCAGGCAGACCCTAGGCTCTAGGGTGGGGGCCTTCTGCCTCAACCGTGTCGGGGGGAAAGAAGAGAGAGAGAGGGAGAGACAGAGGAGAGACAGAAAGAGATACAAGTAGTAACAATAACAATGGTAGCAAATATAATAGTGTAAGATAGTATATGATAATATAATATAGTACAACAATAATGTGTATAAAGTATATAATGGTATAATTTAAGAATGTTAAGATGATACAGTATAGTGTAGTGGTATAGTGTAATGTTGTAGAAATCCACAGTATAGTGTAGTGGTATAGTGTAATGTTGTAGAAATCCACGGTCGTGCTCCATGGAGAGGCCTGGTCCGCAGTCACAGTCTTGAGCCGCAGCTGGGGGTCCGTAGTGACAGTCCATGGAACTGCGACGTGGGAGATAAAAGAAACTCCGGGCAGCGGGTCCCCGGGTGTAGAATTAGTGGCAGGCCTTACTAGAGCGTGAATCCGTACAGTGTTAATTACGATTGTACCAGTGGGACACAAACCCACACAACCAAAAGGGAGGACGAGAAGAGAGAGGACGGGAGGAGAGAGATCTCATGGTCTGTTGTTATCCACATGTACTGTATGTGACATTAATGCATCTTGTTTATTCTTAACCCTCTGTTCTACAATCACAGCAGATGAACTGGAGAAAGGACGAGGTATGATTCATTATTATTCTACTTTTACATTGTCGCTGTCAGGCAGAAAACAGCTATCTCAATTTTTCAACTTGAAAAAAAATTTTCAAGGGATTTTCAAAATTTTTCATTTCCGCATTAATGTTCAAAAACCTCCTAACTCCATTGAGCTGTATTTGTGTAAAGTGATGATAATATAAGGACACATTTTGACAATGTATAAAGTCACTGTACCAACTTTGATGAAGCAGTATTGTGTTGTATTGTAAAGCTTAATAGAAGCTTGCTTTCATCTCAGTGTTATACAGTTCTATCCTGACTGAATGCCAGTACATCAAGAAAGAACAGCGGGCTGAGCCAGTCATCGGTGAGTTGGGCTCAATCATTTGGTATCGGTACTACAGTATAATCACTTTGTGATGAAATGAAAATGTACTTTGTTACACAGTTGCAAACACAAGTGACTGTTGTCCTTGATCAATAATGAACGGAGCATTTTCTTTCGTAAAGGTCTGCTTCATGTCGTGATGTGCGTCAGCGCCCGCACTAACTGCACGCCTCATTACCTGTGCCTGGTTTGTAAGTGTACGTTCTCTGCCTCCGACTTCAAAGCCCACCTGTGTGATCCAAGACACATCAAACACACTCTGGTGAGTCCTTTGTTTCTGTTCATTCATCTTGAGTTGAGTAAAATTGTGAGTTGAAGTTGAATGTGCATTAAAAAGACCCCATTTGTATCATCACTTACAGTATGCTCTCTCTCACAAGCGTACATTTAGCTCTGTTGCACCAACAGTTATGCTTAGCAAGAAAGTCATAGTGTTAGGTCAGAGTTGGCAAGATAATTTTATCATTGAAAATTGAAACGGACAACTTCTAGGTCACCAGGTCCTATAGTACCAACAGAATGGAGATTAGAGGAACATATTCCTGAGCAGAAGTGTGTCAGTCTTAACACATTGAGTGCCAAAAACGGTCCGGGCCGTTTTTCATAATCCAAACGAGGTGTGCCAAAAACGGTTATAATAGTTTTTTTGGGGGGAAAAAAAATACATTTTTTTCCCCTTCACAGCACCAGGAGATATCATTTTTCGAAGATTTACACTTTAATCCACTTCCTGGTTAACTTATGACTTCAAAAGCCTGTATCTCGGCTCCTGTGTACTTTTCTTTTTACTATGTATTTTTGACTATTTTTGACTATTTTCAACTGGCTGCAACTATGGAACGGATTACCAAATGTTTTAAAAAAAAATCCCCCGATTGTACGAGACCTCTATGTGTGTAATGAGGTGATCACCGTGAGGACGGTGATCACTGAAAATATTTTGTGACTACTTGAAAAAGGTTCAAAATTTGTAAAAAATCCAGGCACTGACTGTACCCTGTTTTAAAAAAACCCTGGCACTCAATGTGTTAAACTTCACAATATTTGTTTTAACCGGGTACATCTACAGTATAATAGCAACTTCAAAGAAAGCTTGCACATTTTATTTGTAAAAAGAAATGTCCTCGACACACACACTGTCCTTATTGTCGTAAAATGACTCCATGGGTCTTTCTACTTCAATCTGTGCTCTAGATGCACCAGAGTCCTGCTCGATTACCATCTGCCTGGAATGGAAGCGAGTGTGAAGAGGTCCTGACATCTTTGGCCTGGCAGGAGGAGAACGCTC
The DNA here is from genome assembly GCF_963280865.1 of Gymnoscopelus braueri. NCBI lineage: Eukaryota > Metazoa > Chordata > Actinopteri > Myctophiformes > Myctophidae > Gymnoscopelus > Gymnoscopelus braueri. The sequence continues at coordinate 6,243,263 of NC_137613.1, forward strand.
AAGGAGCTGAACACATGGTGATCAAGGTAAAATGGCAAATAAAGCACATTGGAAGTCATTGATCCTTATGTGAGGCTGTGTGCGATGTATTGCAGTCAGTGCTGTAAAACTTGACACATTTATTGTATTTCTTTCAGATAATTGATCTCCCGTGCAGCATTTTCTACATGCTCAGTGACGACTTTCAGCATGGTGAGTACTGACCATGTCATCAAACCAGTCTTTATTTAGTTTTAGTCATAGTCTTTTGAATAAAATTCCATTTAGTTTTAGTCATATTTTAGTCATCTGAAATGTTTTACTTTTAGTCTAGTTTTAGTCTACTAAATATCATAAGATTTTAGTCGACTAAATCTACAGTTGATTTACTCGACTAAAATGTATTTTGTGGGTGCCTTGATGACGTCGTAATGGCTGATTTTACACTTGGTTGCATGCTGAAAATAGCCGATCTACAAGCTCACAACGCGTCGCATCGCGACACGTTGTGAGCTTGTAAATCTGCTATTTTCAGAGCGCAACACCCGAGCGCAAACAACATAAAATTACTTGTCTTAGATCTACTGGATCTCTTCTACACTCGTCCCTCACTCTAGTCTAGTTTTTATTTGTTTGACGAAATTGTCAATATATTTAGTCTTAGTTTTAGTCATCATAGCTTAGTTTTTATTTAGTTTTTATTTAGTTTTCGTCAGTGAAAAAAGTCGACCAACATTTTTCGTCATAGTTTTAGTCGACGAAACCAACACTGCATCAAACATATCGTTGCTGTCAGGGCAGAAACCTCCCATCTCCATATTCTAACCTTTTGTGTTTTTTTTTGTCAATTAATGCTCTTACTTTCCCCCACAAAAGCCTCAAAAGCAGCAGATCCTCAAGCTCGAAACGCTGCGCAGATCGACGCGTTTTGTAGCTTGTAGATCTGCTACTTTTGCCGTTGTTGAACTTGAATTCTGAAAGGTAACAGTTTTGGACATATGAGGTTTCCACCCGACAGAGACGATATAGGGGGCTTGTCAGCGAGTGGCCCACCTCCACCCCTCTGTCCTACACCAGTGGTTCTCAAACTTTTTCATGTCAAGGACCCCCAAATTGACACATATTAGCCCGCGGACCCCCATTTGAAAAGATATGGCAGGGACCCCCATAACAGAAGATTTGTACGGCTCTAGCATTTTCAACCATTTTAATTTCAAGGACCCCCAAGTTTGACATGCCTTACGCTATGGCATTTCTATCTCTGAGACCCCAATTTATATTGTAAAATCAATGTTAATTTAACTCTGAGAGTGAACAAATGTACACTCTCAGAGTTACAGAGCCACAAGGGTCCATTTGGTTCCTAACTATCCCTCATTTAGCTGGGGGCCCCCTAGAACTCCCTCACGGACCCCACTTTGAGAACCAATGTCCTACACTGTTCTAATGGTTTCTAATGATCCTTTAACAGTCTGCCAGATTCTTGACGAGCTCTTCCGCAAAGACTGGCAACATGAAGGTCAGTGGTTTTCATGTAACGCTTCATTAGCTAAATAACGTTTGTGTTTTATTCTGACATGTTCTGTTGTTGTGTTTATTTATGCATATAGAGCCAAACATGGTCTCACTTGATGAGCTGCAGGACAGCCTCACATCTCCTCAGCTGGGTGAGAACCACCGTAGCCTCTTGAACCTTTTACACCAGAATAACTTTGGTTTCTAGAGCTGGTTCCGTTCTAGATCCTTGGAACCGTGGTGCTTTCACGGAACCGGCCGTTTCCACCAGTTTAAAGCACCATTGTAGTTAGGCAGCAGGAGTCACCAGTTTGCCCCAGGTTCGATTCCAGGCCTGGCCAGCAATGTGTTGAATATGACCGGTCAAAATGTCCATTTAAAAGGGGAAATTCAATCGTCAGTGGCGGTTACAGTTCATTTTTTTTATGATGATTTTTTGCTTGCTTTTGCCATTGTTTATATCTTATCTGCATCTTACAACCTGTAGAATAGTGACACGCCCACTTTGGTTTCCAGTTCAGGGCAAGAAAAACCGAACCGAACCAACTTTTAGGATTCTGAACCAATTCATTTTCAGTGGAAACACTCTGAACTGGTCCAGAATTAGGCGAGAAAAAAGAACTGAACCGGTTCAACCCTGGTAGAAAAGAGGCCTAAATATCAACAGGTAGTGTTCATGTGTGATGAGCTGGACCTGCACGGTAACAATGTTACACTCTTATAGAAGCTAATTAACAACATTTTGGGCATGTCATCATTATTGGTGAAATGTTTCGGTCCACGGGGTCTTATTTAAAGCCCTCGCGCAGTAACCTTTCAGCTGTTTAAAACAACATTAACCCTGGCATCCCTATTTTATGCATGTCATTGTAGGCGAAAAGCTACTTTCACGATGTGAAACCGCCACTCGTATAAAACAGACTTAAGTGTGGTCAGTTAAAGCTGCACTTTTTCGTGTGCTACCGGACATTGGAATACAGGTTCTGACATTTTTACCACTGAGCTAATAGAGCACATCTATTTCAGGCAGTACCACTTATCAACCAGTAGAGGTCACTGCAGGATCTAAATGTGTCAATAGAAGAGCAGGGAGAGAAAATAAATACAACCACTGAAGTTGTGGTAGTTATTTAGTTTTAACATACTCTACCATACAGATTTGTCAAAATAACATTTTATTCACCAAAAAAGCTTTAATGTAGCTTTAATGTTTTCTATATATTTTTTTACAAATAAGTGTATTTTTTAAATGGTAATTTTGGAATTAATTTGATTTCATACTTGAAGGTGGATTAGAGCACCTCTTCCTCCTCATAACTACACGCTGAGACAGTGCTCACTTTGAATGAGATTTTCACTTCAACGTCTCTTTAACAGGACAATAATGCTTTGACCTTGAACTTTGTGGGTGTCTGTCTAGTCCACCAAGTCCGCCCGGTCGCCATAGCGCCGTGTCTTCTGATTTCCACCTGCAACCATGTGACAAATGGTGAAACAAAAACATGAAGCGAAGCTAATCTGATTAGGAAGGATAAAGATTATAAATAAATAGAAAAATAAAATAAAATAAATTAATAAAAATAGTAATACATTCTAAATAGTGATGGTATGCTCGTATGCTGCTAGTGATAGAATATAATTGTTATAATATAATTAGAAAAAGATGCGTACAAATTGTTTACGTCTGAAAAACTAAACAAAATGTTGTTTCTTTTTGTTTCGTCTGTTCTGATATGTAATATTTGAAGCTCTGTGTTAGTTTATTTTCTCTTGTTTGCTCTTATGCTACTTTGATCATTTATTTTAAATGGTAAAAAGGTTCAACTGCTTTGTTTTAAAAAAATCATGACTGAAATAAAAATAATTAACTAAGGGACCAGTCGAAATTTACATAAGGGGGGGCATGGAGGAAAATAGGGGAGGGTCATGCCTTTCTAATTTTGGTCCAAGGGAGGGTCAGCTAATTTTACTTTGAATCCAAGGGAGGGTCATGCAATTTTGAATTGATAAAATAGTCCGTTTTTTATATACCTTTTTAGTACAGCAGAACAGTGGTCAATGACCCCTCTCCATTTCAAAGGATACAAAGAATTCAAATCAAGTAACACCTTGTCTATTTAGAATCAATGACGGTCGTTAACAAGCCATCAACGCACAGCGAGTGTGAACGACCCAGTCAAATCTATTCAGCGTCTTAACGATGGTGGTTGAACAATTAAGCAAAACTTCAACAGGCGTTATTGGAGAGATGCATTATAAATAGGCCTACTATAACTGGATATTCATGATCATTTGAAGTAATTCTGTGCATGTGATTAATGTGGATCTATATGGACAGTTGTGTATAGATGCCTAGCTCCACAAGTAAAACCAGAAGCATCAGGCCATAATTGATAGCCTAATTTGTTTTAGGCAACAGTGTAGTTGTAGTCACTGTAGTTGATAATTAAAAGGGCAGAGTGACAAAAGTTTTAAACTACTGGTTACCAAATATTCAACTTTCTTCAATCTGACCAGGATTCAATGGGTTTCCCACATGTAAGATGAGAACACTATCCATTCTGCTACCACTACTACAGATACACTGTGCATTTAGCAAGACTGACTACACTACAGCAATGTTCTAATCAATGTGGAAAGCAAAACATTGGACATATCAGTTTTAAATGTCATGTTGTATTTGATGGGGAGGGTTAGGGGTGTCAAGAATTTCACAATACGATACATGATGTTGGGCATGATATCGATATGATATATAATGTTCTTTTCTCATGTATCATCAACATTGGCCATCATCTTATAAATAACGTTATAAAGCAAGTTAGAAACAATTACAAAGTGCTTTGTACACACAAATAAATACATTTGTGCAAGCTTAATGGAGAAGTGAAGTTCTCACTAACTATAAACCCATTGTTTCAGAGGACAGATAGACACTAATTTAACAAATATAATATAATATAAGACTGCATAACTATAAATTCCACAAACCTCATATTTTTGTCATCTGGACTTTACCAACCAAGTGCAGCCTAGTTATTTCCAACAGCTAAAAAAAATCTATAATACCAGATACAGTATAATACAATCTTAGATTAGATGTAGGCCTATTTGAGAGTGCAGATGCATGTCACATTAACGAGCGTCAACGAGCATCAGCTGACACACAACACCTCCCCTCTGCAGTGCTTTAAACTGAAAGTGACTGACTGGAGTCTGTTTCATTTCTCTCCAAAATACCTTGAATATGATGGAGGACATGATTAATAATTACTATGATTATGATAAGCTTTACATTTCATATCATACAGTAAAAACTCCTAACTTTCACCGGCAAAAAAAAAGAAAGTGTTTTTTTTTTTATTAAAAAAACAATTAATAAAATATTACGATACAGTATGACATCATGACAATACCTATCATCACATTTTAATACCACGATAGGCTATATCGTGACACTTCTAGGTGGGGAGGGTTACTCTTTTTTTTGTAATCACTTGGGGAGGGTCATTGATTTTTTTTTTTTGTCAAAGGGAGGGTCATGGCATTTTAGATCAGGGCACATACATTTCCTCCATGCCCCCCCTTATGTAAATTTCGACTGGTCCCTAACTAACTAAGCCCTGCTCCTTATTACACCTTATTTACAGAGTTTGTTTTGCTTTTTTTGTCAGTTGCCTGTATTACCTTTGTGTTGTTTCTCAGTCCCTACAGAAACTCCACAGCATCCAGATGTGAAGGGTCTCACTCCACAGCCCGTTCCAGTGGAAAAGGAAGCAGTGCCTGTGGAAGATTCCTGTGTCCATAAACCTGAGGAGGAGAAGAAGTGTCCCACTCAGAACACCTCTGTGGAACGTAGAGCAGACACAGACACTCTGACACAAAGTACAGAAGAACAAGACCCTGAAAAAGGCAAAGAAGAAGAAACCCACTCTGAACCATGTGCTGAGTGGGTCCAGAGGCCGGCCGCTGAAAAGGACCGAGTGATGGGTGAGGCTTTGAAGATGACAGGAGTGCAGTGGTGTAAAGTAACTAAGTACATTTACTCAAGTACTGTACTTAAGTACATTTTTTAGGTACTTTTACTTTACTGGAGTATTTCCAATTGTCTATACTTGTACTTCTACTCCACTATATCTCAGAGGAAAATATTATACTTTTACTCCACAAAAATTATTTGAAAACTTTATTTACTAGTTACTTTGCAGATATATATTATTGCATTATAAAACATACATTAACCACTTTAGCCCTATTTTATACATAGGCAATTTGAAAATAGCCGATCTACAAGCTCACAACGCGTCGCATCGCGGCGCGTTGTGAGCTTGTAGATCTGCTATTTTCAAACATTTTAGTACTTTTACTTTTGGCATTTTAAATACATTTGGATAGATTTTGTACTTTCACTCAGGTCAATTTTGAATTCCGGACTTTTACTTGCAACAGAGTACTTCTACATTGCAGTATTGATACTTTTACTTAAGTAAAACATTTGAGTACTTTTTTCCACCACTGCAGGAGTGATGGCTGAGGCTGTGAAGATGACGGGAAGAAGGCAGAGTTCTGAGGTTCAGGACACGTCCCGTAAAAGAAAGGGCGACGCGGGAGAAGAGGACGAAACGGAAAGGGGCGCGACTAGCGAGGACGCCACGCCAAGGAGGGTCTGCAGAGACCTTGGTAGGCCTGTTACAATTATTTGAGATAATCGCAATTATTTTGCGTACTCGTCATAATCGTTTCCATGTTGAAAAATGATCATTTTCAACATTTTCAAAAAATAGCAGAAATAGTATGCTTACATTACATTACATTACAGTCATTTAGCAGACGCTTTTATCCAAAGCGACTTTCAATAAGTGCATTCAACATGGGTAGGGAATGAAAACTACTAATCACCAGAAGTATTAAGTGCATTTTCTGCTAAAACAAGCAACTAAGAGTATACCTAGCGCTAAGGTAAAAGTGCAATATATCAGCTACCTACTTTCTTAAACAGATGAGACAAAATAGCTAAATCAAATGAGCAGGAGCTAAAACAAATAAGTGTATCGACTAAACAAGATCCAATAAAACAATACAATTATAAAACAAGGGTTTGTACAACTAGTTAACAATAAGTAGGCCAGGCAAAGAGGAAGGGTAGTGTTTCCTGAAGAGGTGGGTTTTCAGCCTGCGGCGAAAGATAGGCAGTGACTCTGCTGTCCTGACATCAGTGGGGAGTTCATTCCACCACTGTGGGACACGTCACTCTGTGACGTGTTGTAAGCTTGTAGATCAGTTATTTCCGCAAAAAGAAAATTTAAGTATAAAATTACTGTATTTTTATTATGTATATTTAACACATTGGGTGCCAGAGGTTTATTAAAATATTATACTTTGAGTGCCAGGACTTTTTAAACATTTTGAACCTTTTTCAAGTAGTCACAAAATATTTTCAGTGATCACTGTCCTCACGGTGATCCCCTCATTACACACATACAGGTCTCGTACAATCGGGGGGAAAAAAATTAAAACATTCGGAAATCCATTCCATAGTTGCAGCCAGTTGAAAATAGTTAAATTAACATTGTAAAAAAAAAAAGTGCACAGGAGCCGAGATACAGGTTTTTGAAGTCATAAGTTAACCAGGAGGTGGATTGGAGTCTAAATCTTGTAGGAGTGATATTTCCTGTTGCTGTGAAGGAAAAAAAAAAAAAAACGTATATATACGGTTTTGGCACTCAACGTTAGTATGCGCAAAACCGTATATATACGGTTTTGGCACCCAATGTGTTAAGTTATTTGTCATATCTGCCCTGTGCAATTTGTGATTATGAAGCCTAAAAAAACAAACAGAAATTTAGTTTTTATTCATATGTTCCCCAATGTTCAATACCAAAAAACACAATTAAATCGTTAATCGCAATTATTTTTGTGACAAATTAACGGTCTACTTAAATGTTGTTATGGTGACACAGCTCTAGACCTCGGCTCGGAGACGGAGAGCGGGACGTCGGAGAGGAAAAGGCAGAAAAGGAGGGAAGAAGACGCAGCGCCAGCCGACTGGCCGGACGTCCTGCAAGGGGTCTGGCCATTGGTCAGGAGAGATGTCAATCACACCCCGCCACACTCCACCCTGGAACAGGAAGCTGTACCTGAGAAAGATCCCTGTGTCCATGAACCCGACGGGAGAGTCCTCCACGGTATAGGCCTGTTATTGTCACAATTATTACATAATCGTCTGATCACAATGATTGTTGATATGTTCATACATTTTCAAATGTAAAAAAAAAAGCAGAAATATCAGATCTACAAGCTTACAAGGCGCCACAAAGTGACGCGTTGTAAGCTTGTAGGCAAATGTTTGAGAGAAGGAGAGAGAAAGAATACAGCTGCATTAGTTAATTTGCTGTTTCATATGTCTACAGTATAGTGAGCTGTTACTCAGTGACCTGTGAATTATGGCACGGTTGTTTAAGTATTACTAGTGTCATTCTTTTTATTAATGCAAAATAAATGAAAAAAGTTTTAGGAGGGTGGGAGTCACCAGAACCAAGGACGGTGTTTTCTATCAGTCTATCATGATTCAAATGGAGTTTGAAGTTTGAAGGGTTTGTACAGGAAGTTAAGTAACTGCACAACTAAGATAATCACATCTTAGTATTCTTAGTAGGTGTTTGAACTTATCCATTACTGTATGTTCTGTGTGTGTTGACAGACTTAAGGAAAGAGAAAGAGCTCGTTGCTGAACAGGACACTTTGTATGGACTCCAACCAAAAGCTCCTCATCAACCTGCAGACGCCCCGGCTGTTTCTCAGGTGACCCACAACGTCCAGGTCAGCCCCACGCCTCCCCAGGGCCTTCGAACCCCTCCGTCCACATCTGACTGTCAACCCCGGCCAAGTGCACTCATCTCTGACGTCCAGGACGAGCCATTCAGTGCTGAACTCCAGCAGCCCCAAGTTCAGGAACCGACCAGCAGGTGTCACTGTCACCCCGAGGTCACTCCTGAGGACATCATGGACCCCACAGTTACAAACACAGCCCTGTGGCACTACCTCAACAACACTGAGAGAACAGAGCCAGTCATTGGTCAGCATATACTCTCTAATTTGTTTTAATTTTCTAAAATGTTCCTACAAACTATGTCTTGAAATATCTGGTTCATGACATTGTGAGAGTTTATTATGGTGTGGTATTGAGCTAGATAGCTTATTTTAGGTCATATTCGTATGTCCATTACATGCATACTTGGATGGATGTGTTTAGTTTGTCCTGCTCAGACTTAAGTCTGATTTATACCTCATCGTATGATGGTGTCTCATGCCGAAATCAGGCTTTTACTCAGCCTGAGATATCTTCACATGAATATTTCATTGTACGGATAAAATGATAATTTTAGTTAATTCATTTAGCATTTTAGTAATTAACTAATTAGTTTAACAATTGTATCATGTACAAATGTGGTTATGTCTTATTGTGGCATGCCACCGAAGGGACCAGCTGTCTAGAACAGGGTTGTTCTCTATGTATGCATGCATGTGCTCTGTCATACGATGGTGTCTCGTGCCCAATATAGCAGATCTACAAGCTCACAACCACTAAGTGTTGTGAGCTCGTAGGACGGCAATTTCCGGCACACTACACCGTCGTATGGCGAAGCATAAATCAGGCTTGTATTAGCCTGGTTCCAGACAAATCTGCCATGGCAAAAAAAACAAATGCCCCTTGGCAGATTAGGTCTGGCCCCTCTTAATAGAGTTTGGATTTCTCTCCCTCCGAAGTTGTGAGGGACCAATCAGGGCCCAGTATGCAAATATGGGGCGGGTTTATCACCGGAGGCATTTTTTTTTATTTGCCCCTCGGAAATGCAGGTTTCACACAGAGATTCCAGGCTAATATCTACGCAGTGATATTAGTCTGGCCATGCCAGGCTAGGCTTGTTATGTCCCCACAAACGTAGACCAATCACGGTGACCTATACACAGCCAAGCTGATGCTGCTACGCCTATCATAGCTCGCCTCACGCTGCTTAAGCTCACATTAGCACAGAAGTACTTAAATTCTGTTTGGTTCAGAAACTGCACAGCTAACAGCTTATTAGCTACTGTACACCGAGTATCCACGTTATTATACCCTGTCTTGTTTGGCTTCAGATAACATGTGATGAGCATTCACTGTCATCTTCTACAGTACGTTGTGTTCACTATGTGACTGTTCTGTGACACTGTGGTCCAGGTCTGAGCATGATGACAGAGTTCCAGTGGCCGATGGAGAACAACGCCCGCAACTATTTCCGGTGTCACTGCTGTTCCAGAGACATCATCCGTTCCCAACACATGTCTCACATCATATCTGCCAAACACCGCTACAACTACATAGTGAGTATGTGAGCCTGTGGTGGTGGCAAGGACACTCTTTGTAATTTTGTGTGTGTCCGTCCGTCTGTCTGTCCGTCCATCCGTCCGTCTGTCTGTGAGCAGCTAATCTCCGGCACCGTTGGACAGATTAGCATGAAACTGTGCACGCATACTCCTTACAAGGCCAAGTAAAAACCTCTGCCCCAAATTTCTCACATTAGCCTGTTATAGTACCACCAGTAGGTCGATTTTTGCAAAACACAGATTTTGGCTCAGGAGGTAGAGCTGCCGCTTGGGAACCGGAAGGTTTCCAGTTCGATTAGTTAGTGTCGAAGTGTCCTTGAGCAAGACACTGAACCCCTAATTGTTCCCGATGAGCAGGTTGGTGCCTTGCATGGTTTCCTCCGCCATCGGTGTGTGAATTTAATGCACATTGTAAAGCGCTTTGGATAAAGGCGCTACAGTATATAAATGCACCATTTACCATTTACATTACCTCTATAGTCATGTGATCAAGACGGATCTGTGATCAAATGGATTTTTCATATTCCATCCTGATTGGCTAAGATTGGCTTCTAAAGTTTGCAGGAGTGGCCTGTTTTGAACAAAATGAACATAGCGTCCGGTTGCCGTAAAACTTTGCACGCACATGCACATGCACATGCACATGCACATGCACATGCACATGCAGGTCATTTAGGTTTAGATAAAGTGCAGTTTACGTATTAGAGAAATGGAACATGCTTGAGGATTCGCCAGTAACTATGGCAAAAAGAGCACAAAGCTATTGAGCAGTAAAACCCCTAAACAGCCTGTGGAAGGTTGAGGCTTGTTTTGGCTGGACTTGCAGGCCCGACCTAGAACTGTATATTAATGACAGACAAGATCTATGTTGTTGCTTAACTGTACTGTGTCACTACATTGTATGCTTTGTGCATTGTTATGACCCTAGGGCAGGGGTGATGCAACTTTGATGATGGAGAGGGCAACTATATTTCCACACTCACTCCAGAGGGCCACATTGCATATACTGTACAGACACCTCTTATCTCCGTATTTTAACTTTTTTCTTAATTACTGCCCTACTTTGTCATTCTATGTCACACAAAAGTTGCAAAAATAGCAGATCTACAAGCTCAAAAAGCGTCGCAGTGCGACACGTTTTGAGCTTGTAGATCGGCTATTTTTGCAATGTTTTTATTGGAATCCTGAATAATGTTTTGCTATTTTTGAATTGGAAAAGTAACGTTTTTATTTAATTTCAAATGCATTTTGTTATACTTATTTGTTACTTTATTAACTTAAATACAAATACATTGGACATAAAAAAGACAATAGAATTTTAATACTAGTCATTAAGCTACTAAACTGAAGTAATTAAAGCGGGTCATGTTTAGAATTGTAACAGCTGAAATCAATAATATATCAGTATTCCGATATTAACCTGCGGGCTGCAATAAGTGAAGGTGGGGGCCGCCAGGCAGTTGCCCATGTATGCCATAGGGTCATACGCATAGATATAGAAACCTAGATACCTCATTGGCCTCTGCAGTTCGTTGGAGCGACCTGTTTGGTATGGTGGCCGCCATATTTACGGGGGGCACGGGCACTGGCCAATCACAGCGTGTTGACTACTGGCCAATCACAGCGCGTCTTTTCCAGGACTTGTCAGAATCTAGTTGTCCCCACCTGCCTCTAATTGTTCTGTGACGCACACGGAAATTTCCAGCTGCACCCCAGAAGCGGAAGCGCGCCCGCCATACAGTGCAGATGCTTCAGAGCCAGAGGAGGCGTCTACCTTTATATGTCTATGGTCATACCATACGTGTATTTGCTGGTACTGTTTTGCCCCATGCCTGTCCTCTCCCATCATTGGTGTGTGTGTGAATGAATGGTGGTGAGTGACTAATTGACCACCAGCTGGTGTGAATGATGACTGACTGGTAACTAACTAGTAGGTTGAACCTCGCAGGTGATTGGCTCCTGTCTTCATTGACTGTAGTATAAAGCTTCCTGCCTTCAGTTGATCAGATGTCTTCCTCCAGCACTCTTGTGTTAGAACTTCCACGGGTTAAAGTTCTGGATAATGTAATGCCTTGGGAGTGTAGGGGTGGGTGACCTCTTTTTGTTATTAGTTCTGTTTTACTGTTAGTTTTTATTAGGTAAGATACTTGTGTTTTTGTTTCCTTTTATGTTAGGTAAAAGTAGAGAAGTTTGCCGCTTTATACTCGAGGCTTACCAGGGCTGAATACTGGTGCGAGAGGCCAGCATGAAAGTCCATAAACAACAAAAAGGCTCACACACTGAAAAAATGAACATTGAGGCTCTTTGGATGCAAAAATTGTCTTTAACTTACAAAAGTGCAAAAAGTAACATGGTGAAATAAAGTGATACATGGTTTTTACACTGATTTTTATCTCAAATATAAACTAAATGCTTGATTTGGGGGATTTTAAACCTGTGTGGACTGACTGTTTGTTTGGGGACTGGGGAGGAGGGAGTCCATCTTTTATGTGACACCTGGTGACCCCTAGGCATAAAGGGGGAACTCACTGGAGGAAAGTTGCTCATTCAGCCTGAGACTCTGTAATGTCGGTGGTTGGTTTGTGCCCGCTTGCAAGTGTGTTTGAATGAATAACAAGAGAGAGACTCTCGTACATGGTTACTGATTCAAACTGAACAGTGACTCACTCTCTACTTGTTTGTGTTTTTGCAGAAAAAGGTGCGTCCTCGTATGGTCCGTGATTGGCCAAGCAGTGTGGAACCTAATGAGCGTCCTAGAGAGCTGAGAGACCTGGCCCAACAGGTGGAGAGAGATGAGGGATGGGGAAGATTGAAGGTAATTTTTTTTTACCTTAAATGTTTTACCACTTAGCTGGTTGCTTGGCTACTGGAGATCAAATTTAACCGTGTATGAAATGTATAAACAAAATAAAGATTAAACCCCTTTAGACCTGAAGCCTTCAGACCTGAAGTTTTCTGAAAAACTGAAATCTAAAATGACTCAGATTGAAGGGGTTTAGAACTCTCATATTTAAACAGCCATTTCCCAAGATGTACTGTTTGTAAACATGATTCTGAAAGCTGTAGCAGTATTTGAAATGGAGGGGAATACTATAATAATATCATGTTCTAACTGTGTGCATAGCCATTTGAAAGGTGTTAAATAAGCAGTGACTAACATAATATTGTTTGCCATTTTAAAGGTGACGGTGATGAGGTCATCCACGAGCCAGTCCCCGAAAGCTGCTGCCAAATCCCCTTTGAAAGCACGAGTCACAAGCAAAACGACGGACGTTTCTCTTAAAATGAACGAAGACCTCAAAATGATTCTCATCTCCAAGACTGTGGCGGAATTAACTGAACTGTCCAAGAGCTGCCTAACTGAAGATACATCCCAAACTGTCTCCATCTCCAAACCTACAGAGGGTCAGTATTACTTTTTCAACCATTTTAACCCTGGCGTATCTGTTTTGGGCATGTCAGTATAATATGCAACATTCTTCAAAACATTTACCTCGTTGTAATCTTTTATACAAATACAGGCACTACTTACTTGGTTGAAAACACAAACTTGGTTCACACTGTCCACCTTTTTTATGAATAAAAATCAAAACGCTGCCTAGAGAGATTTTTCTGAAGGACAGTATGAACGTGACCTGTGGTCATCTTAACATGGTATGTTGCACAAACAGGTTAGAATCAGGGGTCGGCAACCTTTTTGACATGAAGTGCCATGTTTTTATTTTCTTGATAGTCAGTGTGCCGTATCAATATTACATTTTATTATGATGACACCACATCAAAATAAAATATTTCTAACAGATTTTTGATTCCCATATTCATAACAACCTGATTTGTTTCTTCTTCTGAAATATTTTATTTCACATCAGGACATCCTAATGATCAACAGAATAACACCTATCTCCCAGACTCCCTCCCCAGTCAGAGTTCAGAGTTTGAATGAATGTAGAATTATGTGCAGGATTTTAATTTGCACACAGATGTGAGGGGACTTAATTTAATTGACTACATTAAAAACATATATTTTATTTTAAATGAATCCTCTTTCTCATACTTATGCCTTACTTTGCCTACAGTACCCCTGTGTTAGAAGGGTAGCATCCTTGTAAAAGATTATGAGTTTTACACACGTATGCTTTTAAACAGAATGAACATTTTCTATCACAAGATGTACTGAAATGTCATTTGAAGTGGACTATTACTATGTATTTTTGTGTTGCATCCTGCATTATATATTCTACATGTGTTTTTGAATTTACAACTGTAAGCCAGCCATTTTAAGCACTTCAGGTGATCTCAAACATTATTGTATAGTGGTATATATGAGGAGGAAAAAAGGCATGGATTGTGGCACCAGGTCTTTAACAAATATGTCAATGTATGCGACGCTAATGAAGAAGACATGATGCCTTATTCATATCCATCCACTTGTTGTCAGTGACTCATCTCCATCTGTTTCTGACCATCGTTTATTTGCACTCATCCACCAACCTTTCCTCTATCCATACTGTAGGTAATGGAATAAATCAAAGCCCCAATCAAGGCTCACAATCCTCACCGATGCACATCTTACCCCCTGACACCCAGCCAGAAAGCCCACAGAGCTGTGATGTTCAGCCAGAGAGTTATGAAGACCCCAGAAGAACCCAGCCATGGGCTCCCCATGACCCTATGACCCAGTCAAGGGCTCCCCATGACCTCATGACCCAGCCATGGGCTCCCCATGACCCTATGGCCCAGCCATGGGCTCCTCAGATCCCTGGTACGTGGCAGCAGGCTCCCCGGGATTGTGACACACAACCCTGGGCTCCTCAGTACTCCTCCTCAGCACCCTGGTACCAGTCGGCACCTCAAGACCCCGGTGGTATTCAACCACAGAACCCAGAAGAACCGAGGGACAGAAGAGGCATCAAACTAGAGGAAACACAGAAGCCACTGGTGTGTTCAGACAGACAGACGTTCTTGGACCCAGAGCCACCGGTGTGTCAAAGCAACTCGGCAGGTATGTGTGTGTGTGGATTGAATCACTGCATTTATTTATGTTTAATTTATGGTTCACTTTCTGTGTAGGTTTGTGTCTATCGCAGTGTTAATTTTGACACCATTTTGATTTAGTTTTAGTCATAATTTTAGTCATCTGAAATGTTTTAGTTTTTGTCTAGTTATACTCGACTAAATATCATGAGATTATAGTCGACTAAATCTACAGTTGATTTAGTCGACTAAAATGTATTTTGGCGGTGCCTTGATGGCGTCGCAATGGCTGATTTTACACTTGGTTGCATGCTGAAAATAGCCGATCTACAAGCTCACAACGCGTCGCAGCGCGACGCGTTGTGAGCTTGTAGAGCTGCTATTTTCAGAGCGCAACACCCGAGCGCAACCAAACATAAAATTACTTTTAGTTATACTGGATCTCTTCTCCACTCGTCCCTCGTTAACATTTTAGTCTAGTTTTTATTTGTTGACGAAATGTCAATATATTTACCGTAGTCTTAGTTTTAGTCGTCGTAGCTTAGTTTTTGTCAGTGAAAAAAGGTAGTCGAAGAACAATTTTCGTCATAGTTTTAGTCGACGAAATCAACACTGGTCTATCGGTTGACTTGTCTGTCTGTCACTCACACACACAGGGGAAATGATTGCCAGCCGTGTGTCCCTCTTCCTCAATGTGAAGCTGTCAGAAGCTGAGAGAAAGAGAGTCGTAGGTGAGTGTTTGTTTGACCTTTGTGCACAAATGAAAAATGCTTTGCGGTGTTGAGATTTGGCTGCAGCGGTGTCTGCAAGGATTGAAGTATTTTAGAATCGAGTATCAAGTAAGTTTTACATCATCAGTCTTTAACCCATTTAGACCTGGAACGCATCTGTGTCACTTTAGATTTCTTTGGCTATTCAAAAATAGCAGATATACAAGCTCATAGGTGCCACGCTATGAGCTTGTAGATCTGCTATTTTTGAAAAATCTAGATATTTTTTTTTTCTTTCAAAAAACTGTTAGGATTTAGAAAACATTTTTAACACATTGAGTGCCAGGCTTTTTTAAAAACAGGGTACAGTCAGTGCCTGGATTTTTAACCATTTTTTAACCTTTTTCAAGTACGGTAGTCACAAAATATTTTCAGTGATCACCGTCCTCACGGTGATCCCCTCATTACACACATAGAGGTCTCGTACAATCGGGGGGAAAAAAAATAAAAACATTCGGTAATCCGTTCCATAGTTGCAGCCAGTTGAAAATAATCGTAATAGTCAAAAATACAGAGTAAAAAAAAAAAGTACACAGGAGCTGAGATACAGGCTTTTGAAGTCATAAGTTAACCAGGAAGTGGATTAAAGTCTAAATCTTCGATTGATGATCCTGGTGCTGTGAAGGGAAAAAAAATAAAAAATCCAAAAACGGTTATAACAGTTTTTGGCACACCTCGTTTGGATTATGAAAAACAGTCCGGACCGTTTTTGGCACTCAATGTGTTAAGAATCACCTCAGGTCTTAATGGGTTAAGTAAGTCCCAAGTCAATGAGCCAAAGTCGAGGCCTAACACCTGACTATTGGGCTTCAAATGTTCAACGCAGTGTTTTTTTTACTCCAAGTCACACGCCCACAAGTCAATTCAAGCCTTCATTCAAGTCATCATAAATCATGAGCCTCAACTGAAAGTGGAAGTCGTCAATAGAATGAGAAATGTACTTGATCAATTGTTGATGATCTTAATTACGTGTAAACATTATTATGCCAACATGAAACCTTACCAGTGGATTAACGTCTTTCAGTGGACTTGGGGAAAGAGTCTTTAGTCACCTGAATCGAGTTTTCACCTCAACCTGTGTGCGTGTGTGTGTGTGTGTGTGTGCGTGTGTGTGTGCGTGTGTGTGTGTGTGTGTGTGTGTGTGTGTGTTTTTTCAGGTCTGGGCTCAGTGCTGGAGTGCCAGTGTGGAGACATATCTAAGAATGAGCGACTGGCCCCATTTTATTTGTGTTGTAGCTGTCTAAAGACTTTCCAGCTGCAAAACATTATTGGACACATCATCAGCCTCGATCATCAGCACAAGTACATGGTCAGTGTCCTCTCCGGTACTTCTCACATACAGTATGACCATTTTTACTACAGTAACTAATTTTTAGCTGACCTTATATTAGAAGAAAGCCTATGCACCTGCTTGGTGTAATATCTGGTTTTAATGTATATTTTTTAAACCTTTTTATTTTATTATATTTATGTGTACCTTGTTGTCTATGTCATGTCTGTATAGCCATTGTTGTAAATGTTCCTTTTGTACACAGGGCGCCATTGAAAAAGAGACCCTGGTCTCGATGGATTTCCCTGAAATAAATGTTTTTTTTTTAAACAGCAAACAGCAACTCCGCACATTGGCATAAAAGGGACACAGATAGACAGACAAAGACATACCCATATATGGGCATAAAAGGGACACAGGCAGACAGACGGGTACGACAGGTATTGAATAACCGGGTGGGACATGCATTTATGAAATTTATGAAAACCTTTAATATGCAAAATAATTGTATTCAATATGGGGGGTCCCTGCTTTGTCTCTCTCTCTCATCTAAGGGGGTCCTTGGCCTGACAAAATGTTCAAGACCCCTGTTTTAAACCTTTTATAATGCTTTGCAACTTTGTCTCTGATTCAAGTCTCTTGTCTTGGTCATGTCTAATTCATCTAATTCAAGTCATGCTAACTCACCAAGTTGTTGGTTACATGTATTTACATAACATTGTCAGAAAAACAAGAGGCCCTGAGTTTAGTTTGAGTAAAACTAAATCTTAAAATGTATTTATTAAATTAACCAATAAGCCGTAAAGCCGATAAGCATATTGGAATATATTTGTATTATTCAAATAATGCAGTGGCAGTGTTGAGCTACAGTCTGACATGTCTGCCGTTATGTTTGTGTATGTGTGACAGTTTGAAAACGTCTCCTGTATGTTTGTGTTAGTGGGAGAAGTACCCCAAGATGATGGCTGGAATCTGGAATCTGGAGGACTTGAGTGAGAAAGACAAGATGGATGACTTTGAGGTTATGGTCAACAGAATTGCTGAGCAGGAACAGCTTTACCAAATGGATGCTGAGGTAACTTAGTTTGATACTGTTTGTTACTGTTCCATGAAGTTAACCTCTGCTGTGGGTTCACCGTTGTGCTACAGGTGGTGGGGAAACTGTAATGGAACTATACGGATACAGGATAGGTGGGCACTAGGGACATCTGGGCATCTCGATGTAAAATTGCCTATTTTGACCAAAATGTTAAAATAAATTTATATTTGAAAAATGGTCTTAAGTAATGTAAAGTATACATGATGTGAACGTGCACGGTACATCATTATCAGACTTAATTTTAACCTTCAACTTTTTGTTTATGCCCCAAAATGACTGGATATACTGGTTTTGTAGCCATTTGTAGCAATTGTAGAAATATAATTGTAGAAATACTTTAAAACATTTTCCAAATATTACATTTTTCAACATTTTGGACAAAATAGACAATTTTACATAGAGGTGCCCAGTTGTCCCTAGTGCCCACCTACAGGTTCAAAGGGCAAAAATACCAACTCAAATTTTGAAAGTCCCTGAAGAAGTGAGGCAGACGTTTTACCTCCGTATTTTCTGCGGAAATGGCTATTTACTAATTCAAGTGGAGGTCTCGTTATTAAGCTACACATTATGCAGGGCAGGGGCTACTTTGTTGTGAGTTACACTAATTGTTGTCCATACACTGACCTGTCAGGACAACTCCGGGCATCTTAATAACATTGTGTAGATTAGAGAGAACAAAATATGTGACTTTTCTCCTTATGAGTGACAGCCTGATACATTTTTTAACTTGTATTGTCTGTCTCAACTATAATGTTGTTCATGTTTTACCTATTTTCTCTTGTCAAGGTTATACTGCTTGACAAGGACTCGTATCATCGTGTTCGTGTGGCTTCATTCAATGAAGGTACAGTAGTTCTTAAACTATGTTTTTCCCCTAGTCCCTAAAAATCCAATTATTACTTCCTGTCAAAAAATGGAATGTTCGATTACATCAGCAAGACCTTATGAATAATCATGAATCATGTGATTCCCATACCAGTGGTTCCCAAAACCTCCTAAAATAAAAGGATTTACATTTGCCCGGGACCCAAACTAGTGAAAATAGCAGATCTACAAGCAGCTTTGCAAGCTTTATTAAATACTTTAGAAAAATGCTGGAATTGTTTTTAATTGATTTTTTTAATTGATTGATTGAAGTGGCGATTTTTCTTTTTTTGTTTAAACTTTTTTAAATCTTTTGAAATGTATACATATTTTTCTTAAAAGTTCGAAACAAAAAAGGGGATATTTACTCGCAATCCATAAAGATTGGTCCAGACTCCCCCTCAGCAGGGAGCAGGACAGGGTGTGATTCCTGTTAATGCGCTTAAAGTGCTTCTCCTGTGTTCTGAATCTAATTCAAGATGACGGCCAGACGGTACCTTACAAACGTTCTCATTTTAAACTTAAAACGGTACATTAAAACATGCATCTTAAAACTATTGAGGTGAGAAATGGGCAATGCAGTAACATAAATGTGCTTTGGCACTGCCTCTCTGCCTCTGCCTTGCTGAGCGTGAGACGAGTGCCGACACAAGCCTGTGTAGTTGAAGAGATCCCATAGCCCGAGGTTAATGGGACGATCGGCTGAGACTGTGATTGGCTGAGACTGTGATTGGCTGAGACATAACCAGCCACTGTTTTACTAGGAAACGTGAAAATAAAGGTTGCAAAAGGTCATTGCAGGTGGACCATATCGTACCATATCGGTGTCAGTAAAAATGTCAATGTCCATCCACAGCTCTGTGAATGTGTGGTGTTGTAACTGTAGTGGTCTGATTGTTGTCTGTAGGCATCCACATACTGGAGTCATGCAGGCCACCAGAGGCAGACAAGAGCACAGATAACGGTATACTGAACCAACCATCACACACACATACAGATATGTCCCAGCTAGAGACCACTGTTGACGTTCATAATCCTTAGTCATCCTTGTTCCCAATTCAGAAGAGACGGACAACATAGTGAAGACTGAGCCGGTCGCAGAGCACATGTCAGACAGACCACACCCAGAGCGTGTGGCAACCATGAACACTCGCAACTCCACCATAACAGGTGTGTGAGGTCAACATTACTCCCCCGACACATACTGTAGAATGTTGAATATAAAACCATGTCTAATTGTCTCTCTGTTGTTTCCAGTCACCATTAAACAGGAGGTGAAACAGGAAGACCACACCCACAGCTGTTTCTCTGGACATACTGGTAAATACTGACGCCTACTGGAACACAGTTTTCCTGATAAACCTGGTGTTTTACTATCATAGAAAAACAGAGGTTACTTTAAATGGAATTGACTCCCCGACTCCCAGAGGGGTTTTTATTAACACATCCACCGCCAGAGGTTAATCTCATAATGTACTCACCAGTGCCAAGGTGTTTTTGTTGTTTTTTTGTTTTTTTCATGTCGCCATAGATCTTGTTAAAATCCTTAAGATTGAGCCGTGAACGGTCTGTTTACATCCGCGAGATCTCCCTGTATCTCACAGTGAAGATCGCGTGTCAAACGGGGCATCCATGTTTGAGTTAGAGCGGATTACGTTAAACAGTGAAATGCGAGGAGAAAAAACTACAGGAAGAGAATTGAGTTTCAGTTTCGTCTGTAGAATGGGAGCGGGCGTGATCGTCGAAACCGGATCCCAAATAATTCTATTTCCTGTCATCAAACCGGAAACGGAAGTGGATCAAAAAAATTCCGAAAGTGCACCCGGACCGCGCATGCGCGAAAAGACCGCAGCCCGTAGGACTACGGGCTCGGCGCTTAACCGTTGGATTTAACGGCCCGTAGAACTACGGGCCCGGCGGTAAAGGTGTTAAGTGGCAGAAATGTGTTACAGACAATTTAAATATCCTCTGCAGTCGTATCTGTATGGAAGTAATGTTTGACGTGCTTGTGTCTCCTGGTGTGTGACAGTCTGGTACTGTATGTATCTTAACATATGTGTCTGTTCCCCCCCCCAGAAATGAGAAAGGCAGTGAAACATGGTTTGGATGACGTGTCCTCAAATGAAGATGGAGAGACGGGCAACAAACGGAGAAGAATTTCAAAGTCTCCCGATGGGAGAAAATTGGAGCTGGTCTTGAACTCACTTAAAATATTAGCGTCCTCCAACTTCAACCTTGAATCTCCTCCATTAAGTCCAGTCTCGGCTGCATCTTCTGAGCCTTGGTTCACTGAGCCCAGGACGCAAACGGCCCCGAAGCCTGTCGACAACATCGTCACGAGCTACGCCGACCGGCAGTTCACGTCGGAAAGCCAGGCCGCCGACGTCATCGATTATGACCAGCCTCCGGAAAGCTACTACAGAGCAGCCCACCCTGCTGCTGCGGGGGAAGACCTTCCTGTTGCCTCCAGCCCACAGCTGGACTGTAATCAGAACTTCAGTGTGGGTGAACCCAGCGCCGTTAATACAAACCCTGCTCTAGCATCTCAGGCCTGTATCTATAACACCAGGGTCTCTCCTTTTAATATCGGTTCCATCACCACGGTCAGCCCAAACCCCGCTAGCCAGCAGTTTCCTGGTTCTGATTACAGAATCAACCAGCCCACCGTAGCCATGTTAAACCCCAGTGTCTCCCTGCCAGCTGCAGGCTACTATGGGACGCCCGTTTATCCTTACAGTCAACTCACCCAGAACCCGTATTGCACACATGGGTATCCATCCGGAACTGGGACCCAGAACCCTTACTTCACACATGGGTATCCGTACGGAACTGGACCTGCAGGTATTCACAGAGCTCCAGAGCAGCACCCTGTGTTCTCACAGTATGTAAACTACAGTGTTGGTTCTACTGGAGGATTTAACCCAGTCCAGACCCCTCCTCAGCAAGGGACAGGACAGTATGTGATTCCTGGAGGCGCCTACACCACCAATCCACCTGCAGAAGCCTGGCTTGAAATGCAAAGACAGCAGCAGCCGCAGTAATGTTCTGGGTAACATTGTCCCTTATAGAAATCCTCTGGTGCTTTGTGGCATTTACTTTCACCAGCCACAGTTTAATAATCCAGGGGTTGACACTAACGGTTGCCCCACTGCCCGTGGCAAGTAAAGAAAACGTTCGGGCAAGTGCAGTTTGCTTTCAGGTTGCCCGATGGGCAAGTGTGTTTGAGTCTGAGGAATTAAAAATGTCATATAGCATATTAGCTATTGAGATATTTGGCATAAATTTTGAGGTATGTCCATATCTCACAGCCCCAGAATGTTCAAGTAAAGTTAAAAAAAAAAAAAAGTTTTCAAATGAACCGTAATTAAAATTGTACATATTACAACGAAATTACAGCAAATAACAACGTTCCACGTTGTAATTTGCTTCTCAAGGAGCTGAAAGAGAGGAGGAGGAGGCTCTGCAAGGTGCTTGAGACGAGGGTAGATCAAGTGGATCTACACTTTTTGTCAGAATTAGTGATGTAAGAATTTAAACCTATTTAGTTATTGGATACTACAGCCCAACATCTCCTCTATGGCTATGGGATGTTAACTACGCTGTCCGGGAGATGGGAACCAAAAGTCGGCGCTTAGCCTCGCAGAAATCAAAGGAATGATTTTGAGCCGACAAAACATGAATCTGCTTTATATTCTAATAAGTGGATTTATGAATGGGCAATGCTTTACTCTAGACAGTTTATGGAGAGGAATGTCATTGTCAGCGGTCTGAGACGATAGATTGATGAAAGAGAGCTCTGAACAGTTGAAGCAGTTTATTAATTTGGCATTTTCTATTATTAGTTGCAAGTTTCACATCCTATACAATAAATTCATGTCTTTATTTTTATGAATAAAACAAAGGCTATACACTCACCCTCTGTATTCCTCTGTTTCATAAATTGTCTACTACATCATGGATCTTCAACAGGGGGTCCGGGACCCCTAGGGGGTCCTTTTTTACATTAACCACTTGAACCCTAGCATCTGTATTCTTGGGGGAACATTAGCAGAAAATAGAAGATCTACAAGCTGACAAAGTGTTGACACGTCAGCTTGTAGATCTGCTATTTTCGGCAAAGAGGTGTAGAGAGAAAAAGGAGTTGACCAAGTACAGAGCCAAAGGTCACGTTTTCCTATGTATTGAGGGTTTAAAATATTTGTGTAACACTTTCAAAAGTATTCAGAATTTGTAAAAGATTTTCACAACCATTTAAAAAAACAATCTAACTTCATATTTTGTTTGTATCGTAGTTTGTTACTTGGAACAGAAGGAAAGGGGAAGGTGCAGGCAGCATACAGTAGTAGTACTTTGTTGGGACAAATGTCTACATGATCCAAAGGTCGTGGGTTCAAAACAATGTTCCTGCTTCACTCTGAAGCATATTTTGTAGACTAACATCCAGAAACGACACTCACAAACTTAAGTGTGTGGAGGTGCCGTAGGCAAGCTGACGTGGATACTGTATCTATGCGACCACCAGTTGGGAAGTAACGCGTTATAATAATTTTTTGACATGATTAATGTGCCTTGATATTCTGCCTCTAATCCAGTGGTTCTCAAACTTTCCAGCCCCCCCCCAAATAATCATATTTGAGCTGGGGACCCCCCACCCTGTAGGTTTAGGAGTTGAGACATTACATTTAGTATGACTTGGCTGGCGGCCAAATAAGTCACCACATTCTCACACCAATGGTGGCAAGCTAGCGCCTACCGACTCATTGGGGCCAATGTAGGGTTCAGTATCTTGCCCAAGGACACTTCGACACTAACTCTACCCCTGAGCCACTGCCGCCCAGATGATGATGTGAAAATCTACAAGCGATCTACAAGGCATTGTGTGAGTTTGTGTTTTCAAAATGTTTGCCTCTGTCTTAATATTTTATATTTGATATTTGGCCAATGTCTGACCATTTTTATAGTATAGTTTGTTGATTGCTTTTGATGCAGTAATGGTCTCATTTATTTTAATTTTAGACGTATTAAAAAGATATTTAAAGGTCCTTAAATTGTGCAGATACCCTATACACACTTATACTGTAACTGTTGGTTTGTGTACTGTTGAGAAAACCATATTGAAAATCATCTGGGGACCCCCCAAAATCTTTTGGAGACCACCCTCGGGGTCCTGACCCCCAGTTTTAGAACCACTGCTCTATTCCACCTCTACTCCAAAAGCAACATAGCCTATTTATAGTTATTTTTAAAGAGAAATGTCCCGCAAGATGAATTTTGATACATTTTATTATTATGATAACTGTTATATAATCGCAATGTTACACAGGAGGGTGTTCTTTACCGTGATGCTTGATGAACTCTGCTCCGCCTCCTTCCTGACCTCACCACTGGCTTGCTGCCAATAATCAAGGTAAAGCACACCATCTCAATTGCTTAATACAAAATACAAAATCTTTTCAGATGGGGATCCGTGTCCTTGACATGAAAAAGTTTGAGAACCATTGATATTTCAGCAACATTTATTTTATTTATTTTTTAACTTCCCCAGAAGCAAAGATTTAAGTTACAAATGTTCACTTTGAAAATATATAAATATTCAAAGATTTGCACAATTCAGATATACAAGCTCATAGCGTAGCCAGAGAAATGTAAAAATGACACTGATGCTTTCCCTGGGCTTAATGGGTTGATTATCTGGGTGAAACTCACAGGGTGGTGTACAGTAGTCTGGTATTCTGTTCTGGGCCTGTAGTGCGTCTGTATCGTCTCTGAAACATTTTCATCATCTGTGCTTGTCGGATCAAATGCCACTCGTTGCAGTCTGTCGGCTATTTTCCTCGAAACCCAATGGACCCTATACGGTTCCATTGGTACACTCTCTGAGTTAGCGTGAACAGTATTTAATATTTATGTAATTTTTATTGAACAAGTTTTGGTCGAGGGAGTGAGAGTCACAAAGGTGTTCTTTTACGTCTGTTAATTCTCTCTCACTCACTCACTCACTCACTCTCTCACTCTCTCTCACACACTCAGTCACAGTCTCTCTCTCTCTCACACTCACACACACACACACACACACACACACACACACACACACACACACACACACACACACACACACACACACACACACACATTTTTCTGTCATGACATTAGCCCAACCCAAAGCTCAGTAGACAATACGATATGATATGATTCTATTGAATGCACAAAGAAATGAATGGTTTTATCAGATATAGCCTACTCCAGTCCAGTCTAGCCTACAGAATCCTTGGGGAGCTGTGTGTCAGAACAGTGTGGGAACCAGCAGTCTCCCACAAGAGATATTGTAAACATTCTGATCATGTACATTGTACATGATCAGAATGTTTGTAACCTCCCGTCACCAGGCTTTCACCAGGCAATATGCTATCTGTGGAAAATGTATGATTTCCCTATAGGACATGTGATGAATGTCAGGAGACAGTTGAACCAATAAAGGCATGTGTTTTGTTATATGGTATTTTGCTCAATCCAGGCCTGTACCCAGGCCTGTACCGGGACAAAAAGTTGGCCCTGGCATATAATGCCTTGATCGACCCACTTCTCAAAAGTGGTCACCTAACGTTACTTAAATCACATTACATTTCAGCATGAATTAATTAATTAATATTGGTAACAGACTCCTCTCTATTGCATTATTGTTCACACAGCTTCTCTCACACTGGCTGCGGGTACATGGACCATCATGTATTCATTCAGAATGAATTCATTCCGAATGAACTCATTCCGAATAGAGGAATCTGATCCACTCACCTGTTTACATGGGACCTGAATAAAAGTATTCCTCGTTTACATGACCAAAGCATCCATTCGGAATATAACTTTTGACATGCGCAAAGTGCTTCCCGCCTACGCCCGGGCATGGACCAGGGGCCACTACCCGGAGCAGAGCTTCCCCTGGTGGGCATGGGAGGAGGCAATGAATAGCCCCCTTGTGCCTCCGTGGCGGAGGTCTGTCGGTCGTAGACAGGCCGGTAAGCAACGCACCGACTCCTGGCCAGGCAGCGTTGTATGCGGTACTCCGGTACAAGCCTGTGTTCCTTTGTTATCGCCGTTTTAATGCAAAAGTAGCAGATCTACAAGTTCAGACCAGTTTATTTTTTTGTATTGGTACCAGACACGGTAAAACGTAGGCTAGCCTATACTATTTGTCACATTTCTCATGTAGGTACGATGACGTCAAAGCACATTCGCACATGGTCATTATAATAATAAATAATAATACATAAACACCGGACCGCTCATGGTCATTATAATAATAAATGGAGAGAGAGAGAGAGCAACACTACAGTCTATGAAACAAGGCACGCTCATTTATGGCAAAAGTACAAAAGTATTGGCATCAAAATATACTTAAGTAGAAAGTATAAGCTACTCATTATGCCGAGTGTCACGTTTTTCTTGTATTATTATGAAAAAGCTTTGAAACATGCTGTAACTCATTCACTGTGACGAAAACCCTCTTTCTGCGCCGAGTAGCGCGCGGTGCGCACACGGAGAATGCGGAGTCTGTCGCCCTAAAACACAATCGCCCCGGGTCAAAATCCAGCGACCATGGAGCGGCCGTGGATGGGTGGGGCGTAGTGTTTTGGGACCGTTCCGGCTGCCAATGTAATGAATTGATTAAGTAAAACTCATCTGTTTTCGCTGCAGCTGCGCCCTAATAATGTAGTTTTCATTTATTTTTGTTCACGTATGCTATTAAAACAATGCAGCTATTGCAGTATTGGGCCTTAACATGTGATTAAAAATGTATACTATTTGGCCCCTCATATATAAAATAAATGTAAAATCTGATTAAAAATTGAAACTTGCAGCAATCCTTGGAGCGTCCGTTCTCCTGGACAAGTCTGGGCTTAACCATGGCTTATTAAATGACGCTATAGAATAGAATCATTAATTTTATCCCGCAGGAGCGACCGTGGCCGAATTAGAGATTTGATAGGTCATTTTTGGACAATTCTGACAGCACTATAAGCACGGACATGCGCAAAGGAATGCATGTATTCCAAACAGAGAGGAGCGTTCGGAATAAAGTGTTTACATGGTCAATTCCGATTGGTGTATCCCGATTCAAACGGTCTATACCACCCCTCCTAACCCGAATGAAAATTCATTCGGGTCAGACTGGAATGGAATATTCTATTCCAATTGAGGTGTTTACATGAGCATTTCTATTCTGAATGAATTCATCCATTCATTCATTCCGAATAGAAGTGTATTCATTCCGAATGAAACTGTCCATGTACCCGCACCCACTGAGTGTTTTAAGACTCTGCAAGGTTATGTGAGTTCATAGTCACACCCTGCCAACCACTGTACATTCCTCTTTATATTCTAATAAGTGGATTTATGAATGGGCAATGCTTTACTCTAGACAGTTTATGGAGAGGAATGTCATTGTCAGCGGTCTGAGACAATAGATTGATGAAAGAGAGCAGCAGTGATCAAAGCAGTTGAAGCAGTTTATTAATTTGGCATTTTCTTTTATTATTAGTTGCAAGTTTCACATCCTATACAATAGATAATAATACAGGTTTGTTGAGAAACAAAGGCTGCACTCACCCTCTGTATTTATGTTTTTCATAAATTGTCTACTACATCATGGGTCTACAACAGGGGGTCCGGGACCCCTAGGGGGTCCTTTTTTACATTAACCACTTGAACCCTAGCATCTGTATTCTGGGGGGAACGTTAGCAGAAAAAAGCAGATCTACAAACTGACAACACATCGGCGCGTTGTCAGCTTGTAGATCTGATACTTTCTGCAAAGAGGTTTGGTGTAGAGAGAAAATGGAGCCAAAGGTCACGTTTTCCTATGTATTGAGGGTTTTAAAAGATTTGTTTAAAACTTTCAAAAGTGTTCAGAATGTGTAAAAGATTTTCACAACAAACAATAAGTTAAAAAAAAAAAAATTAAACTTCATATTGTGTATTTTGTTTGCATTGTTGTTTGTTACTCAGAGCAGAAGGAAAGGGCAAGGTGCAGGCAGCATAGAGTAGTAGCTCACTTTGTTGGGACCAATGTCTACATGATCCAAAGGATGTGGGTTCAAACTAATGTTCCTGCTTCACTCTGAAGCATATATTTGACTATCCAACAAACAGATAAGAGAGAGAGGGGGGGGGGTAGAGAAAGACTAGAGGTTTAATATCTGATTTGGTTACTTATGTTATTTTGTTTATTTGTGGATCACACCTGGCTTAACGGTTGAGCAGCTGAATGGGTGGCAGTTTTCTTTTTTCTTTTTTTTTCATTAGTTTTTCATAGAGGAAGAAATTCCACTTGAGATTTTTCTAATCAGCCTCATGGTGGCGCTATAACAGCCCGATTCGTGTTTTTACCTATAACTGCACCAATCTGTGTAAAATTTTGTATGTGCACTCCCTAGAGGTCAAAGAAAAACCTTTGCCCTGCATTTTTCACATCTGCCTTTATAGCGCCACCAGGAGGCCGACTTATGTAAAACATATTTCTTTACATTACTCCTTCCGATTTTATCCAAATTTCACGCAAATCGGTACACATGATGTCTATAGTCATGTGATCCTAACAGGCTGTGTCACGGCCTGGTACGGGAACTGCACTGCCCGAGAAAAGACCAGCCTACAGCGAGTAGTGCGATCGGCAGAGCGGATAATGGGAATCGAGCTCCCAGCGCTCCAGGAACTGTACAAAAAGCGGTGCGTGGTCAAAGCCAAGCGCATCATCAAGGACAAGCACCACCCAAGTCACAGACTGTTCAAACCCCTACAACGACCGGGCAAGGGGCTCTACCGCAGTATCAAGAGTTCCACCACCAGGTACTGGTGTAGTTTTAATCCAGCTGCTGTCAGGATGCTGAATGAGGCATAAGCCTTGCTCAGCAGCCTGACAGCAGGCGGTGCAAAACCTTTCTGGCTCTTCCTGAACACACCTGTGGATTATACCAGAGACAATGACTTGGACTTAGCTCCCCCTCGGACACACCTGTGGACTACACCAGGTACAAATGACTTTTTTGCTGCACTCCCTCATGGAGCTACTTGCAGATTATACTAGGGTCAGTCCACCCTAGGTGGACACGCACTGACCTTTTGCACCTTAATCCCATGTATAACGCACTGACTTTTTTGTCTTTTTTATTGTGCTTTTTTTTCTCTAAGCACCTTAACGTCCATATGTATATCATGCACAGTATAAGTATAACATGCACAGTATACATACATTGCTGCTATGCTCAGGCACCTTAGTTTTTTATTATCTCAGGTACTTTGTAAATATGTAGATAACTTGTCTGGCCTTCTGTTGCTCTCTTGTTTTGATCTCCTTCCCACTTGCCCCCCACCCCTCTTCTTCTCCCCCCCCCCCCCCCTCTTCTTTCTATGGAAATTAACGTTGCGATGGGAACGATGTACAAAAACGAATTTCACCCACTTCTTTACCTTGTAAACCTGTGATGTGACAATAAAACTGATTCTGATTCTGTGATCAAGATGGATCTGTTTAATTTTTCATATTCCATCCCGATTGGCTAAGATTCACATCTAAAGTTTGCATGTTTAGAACAAAATGCCGCAAATCATGAATGCAGCGGCCGATTGCGGTCAAACTTTGCGCGCACATTCACACTATGTTGAGGAACACATGCTACCTTTTAACATTGGTCTGTTATAGCGCCACCAGCAGGTCTAATTTAGCAAAACATTTTTTTTGAACAAAATGCCTCAAATCATGAAAGCAGTGTCCGATTGCCGTGCAAGACCTAAGAACAAATGGCACCCTTTTGACATTGGCCTATTGTAGCGCCACCAGGAGGCCACAATAACCTACCTGACCTGGTAGAGACCTGTGCTCCGAGGAGCACTTTTTCTAGTTTACTATGTGCAGCTCAGTCACAGTGCTTATAATGTATCAGGGAATGTTATAAAGGCTTGCCAAGCAGTTGCATAAGATGAGAGACAGGCCTGATGACACACGTGGAACTAAAGGCATATTTCATAAGAATCATTCACATTGTGATGCACGCATGAAATGTGCCACAAATACTCGGAATATATATATAATATAATAATAATAATATAATATAATATAATATGGAAAAAGGTGCTGGCCACTCAAATATCCAAGATGGTGACCATTTTTTCAAGATAGCCGTCACCGTAGCGGAGCAGATAGTAATATTATCTTTCAGGTTGTGATACAGGGATGAAATTTGGCACAAATACTCTGTAAGGGCCACTCTTACAGTATGTGCAGAGGAGGGACGAGGGCTACATTTGGAGACGGTGAAGATGGAGCTGCCAGGCAAGAGGAGAAGAGGAAAGCCAAAGAGGAGGTTTCAGTGAGAGAGGACATGCAGGTGGCTGGAGTGACTGAGGAAGATGGTGAGAACATGCAGAAGCCGATGAAACAGATGATCCACCGGAATTATAGCTGAATCCGTTCCGTTTTATTTTTTATAATTTTTTACTTTTCAAATGTTTCATAATGTGTTTATTTTGCTGTCTTAATGCTTTTATGTAAAGCACTTTGAACTTCCTTGTTGTTAAAATGTGCTGTTTTTTTGTGTGTGTGTGTGTGTGTGTGTGTGTGTGTGTGTGTGTGTGTGTGTGGATTAGAAAGAAAAAAAACGGCTCCTTCCTAATTTTGTCTCTTTACTTCTCTCGTATCTCCTCAATAGAGACGTCTACCTGCGCAGGTGAGTTTATACTGATCAATATCATGTATGAAGCATAAAATATTTACTGATTAATAACATTCTACTGTACTATTATTAATCTTTCTATCCTTCCTAGTGCAGTAACCTACTGTCCTACTATCCTATAAGGCACTAGTTTAATGCAATTTCACAATGTGGTGACTCTCCTGAACCAAAGGTGCAGATCGGCACAAACATCAAGAATGTGCATTTAAATTGTTTAAAAATCTTTTAAACTGCAATAGAGACTTAATTGTGTCTCTCTAATAGACTGTATATTTAGTCGATTTTATGCCGCCTAAGGCATATAGTTAAAAAATATACAGTTTTAAAATCGTCAAGCGGATGGCAGAGTTCACACCGACTGAAAAACATATATATAATGGTGAACGATATAGTTATAGTTATCTTTATAGTTATAGTGCTGCTCAGTGTGAATGTCACTTTAGACCAGGAAACATACCTCTCTCCTCTCCTGTACCACAATGGCCTTCCAGGTTGGCTATGATATAATATCACATATGTACAGGGTCTTGAAACTATCTGCTCCATGCAGATCTGCAGAATTGAGGCTTTGGAAATCAAGGCTTTGTCATTTCAATTGTGTGAATATTTAGACAAGTGGTTACCAACATTTTCCGGATCAGAGCCCACCCATGTTAAGTGGTCAGATGGGTGAGCCACATGGATGAATATCAGCACATTTAGGCGGACTATAGTGAAAGACACCCTTTCCATGCTGGTCGCGTAGGTTTAGGTGTTTCTGACGGTTCAGAGGTCGCTGGATTTGTGAGTTTGACAGCACTGTGCTGTATGACAGCATCATCAGTGTTGTGTTGGATTCATGTTAATGTGTATTTTGTTACATTTAACCACTTAAACCGTCAATACTTAGTAAACATGACCTTTCACTTTTTACTTAGTCTGCTCTTCTTTTCCCTCTACACCAAAACCTCTTTGCCAAAAATAGCCGATCTAAGCTCTCAACGCCTCGCAAGTGCGAGGCATTGTGAGCTTGTAGATCTGCTATTTTTGGCTAAAGTTCTCCTCAGAATAGGGATGCTAGGGTTCAAGTGGTTAATGTAAAAAAAATCTACCACACAACTTTTTGGTGGCCCCCCTGTAGTAATTCTGAGGACTTAACCCCTAATAAAGATGGTGCCCAGTTTTCCCTAGTGCCCACCTTCCCTGTATTGTTTTATAAAGCTCTTTGAACGGCCTTGTTGTTGAAATGTGCTGTTTTAACCTTAGGTCTACTGTGTGTGTGTGTGTGTGTGTGTGTGTGTGTGTGTGTGTGTGTGTGTGTGTGTGTGTGTGTGTGTGTGTGTGTGTGTGTGTGTGTGTGTGTGTGTGTGTGTGTGTGTGTGTGTGTGTGTGTGTGTGTGTGCAGGCTGAGTGCGGTCAGAATCGGCTCCTTCCTGGTTGAGTCATTTCTCTCTTCTCTCCTCAACTAGAGACTTCTACTTGGGCAGGTGAGTTTATACTGATCAATAATATCATGTATGAAGCTTAAAATATGTACTGATTAATAACATCCTACTGTACTATTATACATCTTTCTATCCTACTTCCTAGTACAGTAAGCTACTGTCCTACTCAGAAGCAGCTGGTGGTGATTTTGGGTGGGAGGGCTATAATAAGACATCCATTATACTATATGATACCCATAGTTCACCCTGCAGCAACAGCATCACATTCCAGATGACAAGTTACAGCAATGACACTACTGTAGGCTATCTATTCTTTGTTATAGGAAATGCTCCACAACAACACAAGTACCCACTCACAGCTCCATTGCAGCTTGCAGCGCATTCTGTCTCCATAACTAGTGCTCTCATGAGAGCAGAGGATGTGGTCATAAAGAAGAAGCTGTTATCTGCAGTTTCATATATTATGCACCCACATGCACAACCGTTAACTTCACCTTGTCAAAACAAGATGATGCCGATATGCACAGCGGCGAACTTAGGCCTGTCAAAACAAAATGGAGCAGAGACAAATCGACTTGCCCTCTTTGCATTTTGGACAACCTTACTGTCTGAATTCTCCGGTTGTAGGCTTGCCTTTTCTGCATGTATTAATACATACTTTGATTGAACTCTTCTGTTTGTTGTAGCTGTGCTATTGGGTTCTATTCACTCTGCATTCCTAACAACAGGGTCTTGAAACTATCTGGGCCGTAGATCTGCCTTTGCTCCATGCAGATCTGTAGAATTTGGGCTTTGTAAATCAAGGCTTTGTCATTTCAATTGTGTGAATATTTAGACAAGTGGTTACCAACATTTTCCAGATCAGAGCCCACCCATGTTAAGTGGTCAGATGGGTGAGCCGTGTGGATGAATACCAGCAGATTTAGGCGTACTATAGTGAAAGACCTTTTCCATGCCGGCCTACTTGTCTACTGTGTGTGTGTGTGTGTGTGTGTGTGTGTGTGTGTGTGTGTGTGCGTGTGCGTGTGTGTGGGGGTGTGTACAGGCTTAGTGTGGTTAGAATCGGCTCCTTCTTGGTTGTCGCTCCTTCCTGGTTGAGTCATTTCTCTCGTATCTCCTCAACTAGAGACTTCTACTTGAGTAGGTGAGTTTATACTGATCAATAATATCATGTATGAGGCTTAAACTATTTACTGATTAATATAATCCTACTGTACTATTACATGTATTTGAATTTGCAATTTTTACAAAAATGTATTATACGGTACTTGTGTGTGCACAAACAATATTATGTGTAAATCATCAATTCTGCGTGTCAATTGTTGAGTCTGCATTTGTGAGTAGACCAACACACGCATACATTACTTTTTCCTGTTACATCATTTTGAGACAAACGTCACGCTTTTTTAAGAACATTTTTACAAATGTATTTTCCTATCTGCAAACTTACTTGTAACTTGTAAGTTGGCATTTAAATACATGTGCTATGATTTGTACAGATATAAGCTATTTATAAATATATCATTTGCAATTTGTAAAAAATTATGTATACTTTGAGTATTATTCCAAATATACATTAACCACTTCAGCCCTATATACATTTCGGCCATTTGAAAATATTAGATCTACAAGCGACGCATTGTGAGCTTGTAGATCTGCTATTTTCAAAAGATTTTTATACATTTTATTAATTTGAAAACTTGTGAAATGGGACATTCTGCATAATGAGTACTTTCTACTTTTGCTACATTTTGATGCCAATACTTTTGTACTTTTACTCAAGTACATTTTGAATTCCGGACTTTTACTTGTAGCAGAGTATTTCTACGTTGCAGTATTAATACTTTTACTTAAGTAAAAGAAGATTACTTTTTCCACTACTGGTCCTCGACTACCTTGAGCACTGTCCCGTCGGCAGTGGCATTAACCAACATGTTCCTAATGGCTATAGAAAACTGCTCACCATTCTAAGCTTTAATTTGAGTGGTAACATGTGGTTATAACTCTAGAGATACAGTCAGAAACACTATTATGTTAATGTGATAACATGAGGCAGGGCCCTAGAATTGAGCCATGGTTCTCAAATGGGTGGTGGGCAAAGCTAGGTATGAGTTTTTTTTAACTTACTGTACATTTCGGCAAATTCTACCTCACAATTTGGCATGATAACCATTGCAGACGAGTAGCTTAGTGGTAGTTCTCATGCATTGAATATGTGGACCCCTATATTATCACACGCAAATTGTTACAACAAATATATTATCAACTTTTGAGCCATTATTGTGTTGAGACCTATGAGCACACTTTTCTGCACAATTCAAGTATGGGGAATTGATTGGAAAGGTTATTTTACTTATTCAATACTTCCATATGCTTAAATGGCTTTTTAATGCAAGATTTTGCACCCAAATCGAATAATTTGAAAATAAGTCTTGTAAATATCCCCAATTTGAAAGTATGTGCTGAGAACTTAACATATCCTAGTGTCTATAAAAAAAAGAGACCTGATTATCACAGAGGCAGACTTGAGTGATTCGGAAATAGAGGACTGAATTTGCTTTGCCTTGCCCCTGATGTGTCCCAGAACCCATGAACCTTCTCCCTGCCTTGGCCTTGTCATACATTCCTCCTTTGTATCTGTCTCTATATAATAAAAAAAAAAGTAAAACTGAAATGAGTTGAATTGAGTTTTGGCCATTATCGCCCGTTTCTCTTTAATAACACTTTTTACTTAGTCTGCTCTTTTTTTCCCTCTACACCAAAACCTCTTTGCCTAAAATAGCCGCAAGTGCGAGGCGTTGTGAGCTTGTAGATCTGCTATTTTTGGCTAAAGTTCTCCTCAGAATAGGGATGCTAGGGTTCAAGTGGTTAATGTAAAAAAAAAAAATTCTATCACACAAAGGTTTGGTGCCCCCCCTGTAGTAATTCTGAGTACTCCAGCAAAATAAAGTATAAAACTTGAGTAAATGTATTTAGTTACCACTGGCTCTCAGCAATGTGTCTTAAGTGTCACTGATCAAGACACTTAACCCCTACTAAAGATGGTGCCCAGATTTCTCTTGTGCCCACCTTCCCTGTATTCTTTTATTAAGCACTTTGAACGGCCTTGTTGAAATGTGCTGTTTTAACCTTTTGTCTAGTGTGTGTGTGTGTGTGTGTGTGTGTGTGTGTGTGTGTGTGTGTGTGTGTGTGTGTGTGTGTGTGTGTGTGTGTGTGTGTGTGTGTGTGTGTGTGTGTGTGTGTGTGTGTGTGTGTGTGTGTGTGTGTGTGTGTGTGTGTGTGGAAGGAAAGAATGGTGATCGCACACATTGTCTTCACTTACAGAAAAAAAGTATTTTATTGCGAGTACAATGTTTCCAACTGACATTCATCAGGTATTTCTGATTAAGGGCAAGGCCACACTAAACTATGTCTGGCCGCTGATGAACTCAGGTTGTGTGCGGCCGACTGTTTTTAGCAGCCAGCGCATTCTAAAAAAACTAGTGGCTTGCAGCGCATTCTGTCTCCATAACTATTGCTCTCATGAGAGCAGAGGAAGTGGTCACAATAAAAAAGCTGTTATCTGCAGTTTCATATATTTTGCACCCACACGCACAACCGTTAACTTCACCTTGTCAAAACAAGATGATGCCGATATGCACAGAGGCGAACTTAGGCCTGTCAAAACAAAATGGTGCAGAGACAAGTCGACTTGCTTGGTCTCCACACAAACAACCTTTGATTTCCTACACTAACACATCTTGTCAAAATTCATGTCAGATCCTTTGTCTAGGTGAGACATGACCTTTGACATGATCTAAATGTCTCAATAAAAGAGCAGCTTACTCTACTATACAGATTGGACAAAAATACATTTTATTCATTAAAAAGAAGTTACATAGGCTAGTGCCTCTTTTTGTAGATCTCATGTCAAAAGTATTTTTACAGAACAGAGAAAACAGTTTTGCCTTTCTTTGTCCTTTGGTCAAGGTTGACTGCAGGTGCGGTGGTCTCAAAAACCAAGGTAAACGGGCAGAAGGAGACTCGCTCACTGCATAGAAGTTAAGGAAAACTCCTTAGACAGATGCCATCTGTCCGTCAGTGTCATAGCACTGACGAAGGTCCTAGGAGGACTGAAACGTTTGCTTTTTAATTCACTTTTGAGCACCGAGCACAAGATGAGCATCATAAAATAAAGAAAACATATTTCTTTAAGTGTGTCTAAGGAGTTTTCCTTAACTTCTATGCAGTGAGCGAGTCTCCTTCTGCCAGTTTACCAAAAGTTTTTTACAGTAGCCTACATGCTTTTAAAAATACTGTGTGTGTGTGTGTGTGTGTGTGTGTGTGTGTGTGTGTGTGTGTGTGTGTGTGTGTGTGTGTGTGTGTGTGTGTGTGTGTGTGTGTGTGTGTTTGTGTGTTTGTGTGTTTGTGTGTACAGAGTGCGGTCAGAATCGGCTCCTTCTTGGTTGAGTCATTTCTCTCTTCTCTCCTCAACTAGAGACTTCTACTTGAGTCA
This sequence comes from Gymnoscopelus braueri, assembly GCF_963280865.1. Classification (NCBI taxonomy): domain Eukaryota; kingdom Metazoa; phylum Chordata; class Actinopteri; order Myctophiformes; family Myctophidae; genus Gymnoscopelus; species Gymnoscopelus braueri. The sequence goes on from NC_137613.1 coordinate 6,279,746, forward strand.
GGTGGAGTAGGTGAGTTTATACTGATCAATAATATCATGTATGAAGCTTAAAATATGTACTGATTAATAACATCCTACTGTACTATTATAAATCTTTCTATCCTACTTCCTAGTATAGTAACCTACTGTCCTACTATCATATGAGGCACCATTAGTTTAATGGGAGAGATTTGTCTCAAAATTATTTTTGAATCCAATACCATGATGCACAAATATTCCATTATTCACAAAATGTGTTTTGCAATCTGCAAACACAAATGATTTATTTGTGACTTTTGTAAATATGAATTTGTAAGTTTTACAAAATTGTATTATACTGGTGTGTAAATATCTCATAAAATATCATTTGTAATTAATAAATTCTACATTTCAATTTGAGTTTGCATTTGTGAGTAGACCAACACACGCATACTGTACATTACTTTTTCCTGTTACATCATTTTGAGACAAACGTCACGCTTTTTTAAGAGCATTTTTACAAATGTATTTTCCTATCTGCAAACTTACTTGTAACTTGTAAGTTGGCATTTAAATACATATGCTATGATTTGTACAAATATAAGCTATTTATAAATATATAATTTGCAATTTGTAAAAATAATTTATACTTTGAGTATTATTCCAAATATACATTAATCACTTCAGCCCTATTTACATTTCTGCCATTTGAAAATATTAGATCTACAAGCGACGCATTGTGAGCTTGTAGATCTGCTATTTTCAAATGATGTTTATACATTTTATTCATTGGAAAACTTGTGAAATGGGACATTCTGCATAATGAGCACTTTCTACTTTTGCTACATTTTGATGCCAATACTTTTGTACTTTTACTCAAGTACATTTTGAATTCCAGACTTTTACTTGTAACAGTATTTCCACATTGCAGTATTAATACTTTTACTTAAGTAAAACATTTGATGACTTTTTCCACTACTGGTTTACCTCGAGCACTGTCCCGTCGGCAGTGGCATTAACCAACATGTTCCTAATGGCTATAGAAAACTCACCATTCTAAGCTTTAATTTGAGTGGTAACATGTTGTTGTGACTCTAGAGATACAGTCAGAAACACTATTATGTTAATGTGATAACATGAGGCGGTGGGCAAAGCTAGGTATGAGTTTTTTTTACTTTCGGCAAATTCTACCTCACAATTTGGCATGATAACCATTGCAGACTAGTAGCTTAGTGGTAGTTATCATGCATTGAATATGTGGACCCCTATATTATCACACGCAAATTGTTACAACAAATATATTATCAACTTTTGAGCCATTATTGTGTTGAGACCTATGAGCACACTTTTCTGCACAATTCAAGTATGGGGAATTGATTGGAAAGGTTATTTTACTTATTCAATACTTCCATATGCTTAAATGGCTTTTTAATTCAAGATTTTGCACCCAAATCGAATAATTTGAAAATAATTCATGTAAATATCCCCAATTTGAAAGTATGTGCTGAGAACCAACATATCCTAGTGTCTATAAAAAAAAGAGAACCTGATTATCACAGAGGCAGACTTGACTGATTCGGAAATAGAGGACTGAATTTGCTGTGCCTTGCCCCTGATGTGTCCCAGAACCCATGAACCTTCTCCCTGCCTTGGCCTTGTCATACACTCCTCCTTTGTATCTGTCTCTATATTAAAAAAAAAAAAGTAAAACTGAAATGAGTTGAATTGAGTTTTGGCCATTATCGCCCGTTTCTCTCTAATAACACTTTTTACTTAGTCTGCTCTTTTTTTCCCTCTACACCAAAACCTCTTTGCCTAAAATAGCCGCAAGTGCGAGGCGTTGTGAGCTTTTAGATCTGCTATTTTTGGCTAAAGTTCTCCTCAGAATAGGGATGCTAGGGTTCAAGTGGTTAATGTAAAAAAAAAACATTCTATCACAGAAAGGTTTGGTGCCCCCCCTGTAGTAATTCTGAGTACTCCAGCAAAATAAAGTATTAAACTTGAGTAAATGTATTTAGTTACAACTGGCTCTCAGCAATGTGTCTTAAGTGTCACTGATCAAGACACTTAACCCCTACTAAAGATGGTGCCCAGATTTCTCTTGTGCCCACCTTCCCTGTATTCTTTTATTAAGCACTTTGAACGGCCTTGTTGAAATGTGCTGTTTTAACCTTTTGTCTACTTTGTGTGTGTGTGTGTGTGTGTGTGTGTGTGTGTGTGTGTGTGTGTGTGTGTGTGTGTGTGTGTGTGTGTGTGTGTGTGTGTGTGTGTGTGTGTGTGTGTGTGTGTGTGTGTGTGTGTGTGCGCGCGTGTGTGCGTGTACAGGCTGAGTGCGGTCAGAATCGTCTCCTTCTTAGTTGGTGTCATTTCTCTCTTCTCTCCTCAACTAGAGACTTCTACTTCAGTAGGTGAGTTTATACTGATCAATAATATCATGTATGAAGCTTAAAATATGTACTGATTAATAACATCCTACTGTACTATTATAAATCTTTCTATCCTACTTCCTAGTACAGTAAGCTACTGTCCTACTATCATATGAGGCACCATTAGTTTAATGGGAGAGATTTGTCTCAAAATTATTTATGAATCCAATACCATGATGCACAAATATTCCATGATTTACAAATGTGATTCCATTATTCACAAATGTGTTTTGCAATCTGCAAACACAAATGATCTATTTGTGATTTTTGTAAATATGAATTTGTAAGTTTTACAAAATTGTATTATACTGGTGCGTAAATATATCATAAAATATAATTTGTAAATAATCAATTATGCGTGTCAATTGTTGAGTCTGCATTTGTGAGTAGACCAACACACGCATACATTCCTTTTCTCCTGTTACATCATTTTGAGACAAACATCACGCTTTTTTAAGAACATTTTTACGAATGTATTTTCCTATCTGCAAACGTACTTGTAACTTGTAAGTTGGCATTTAAATACATATGCTATGATTTGTACAAATATAAGCTATTTACAGCTTGTAGATCTGCTATTTTCAAATGATTTTTATACATTTTATTCATTTGAAAACTTGTGAAATGGGACATTCTGCATAATGAGTACTTTCTACTTTTGCTACATTTTGATGCCAATACTTTTGTACTTTTACTCAAGTACATTTTGAATTCCGGACTTTTACTTGTAACAGAGTATTTCTACGTTGCAGTATTAATACTTTTACTTAAGTAAAAAATGTGATTACTTTTTCCACAACTGGTCCTCGACTACCTTGAGCACTGTCCCGTCGGCAGTGGCATTAACCAACATGTTCCTAATGGCTATAGAAAATTGCTCACCATTCTAAGCTTTAATTTGAGTGGTAACATGTGGTTATAACTCTAGAGATAGTCAGAAACACTATTATGTTAATGTGATAACATGAGGCAGGGCCCTAGAATTGAGCCATGGTTCTCAAATGGGTGGTGGGCAAAGCTAGGTATGAGTTATTTTAACTTACTGTACATTTCGGCAAATTCTACCTCACAATTTGGCATGATAACCATTGCAGACGAGTAGCTTAGTGGTAGTTATCATGCATTGAATATGTGGACCCCTATATTATCACACGCAAATTGTTACAACAAATATATTATCAACTTTTGAGCCATTATTGTGTTGAGACCTATGAGCACACTTTTCTGCATAATTCAAGTATGGGGAATTGATTGGAAAGGTTATTTTACTTATTCAATACTTCCATATGCTTAAATGGCTTTTTAATTCAAGATTTTGCACCCAAATCGAATAATTTGAAAATAAGTCTTGTTAATATCCCCAATTTGAAAGTATGTGCTGAGAACCAACATATCCTAGTGTCTATAAAAAAAAGAGACGTGATTATCACAGAGGCAGACTTGACTGATTCGGAAATAATGTGTGTAAGGAAAGAATGGTGATCGCACACATTGTCTTCACTTACAGAAAAAAAGTATTTTATTGCGAGTACAATGTTTCCAACTGACATTCATCAGGTATTTCTGATTAAGGGAAAGGCCACACTAAAATATGTCTGGCCGCTGATGAACTCAGGTTGTGTGCGGCCGACTGTTTTTAGCAGCCAGCGCATTCTAAAAAAACTAGTGGCTTGCAGCGCATTCTGTCTCCATAACTAGTGCTCTCATGAGAGCAGAGGAAGTGGTCACAATGAAGAAGCTATTATCTGCAGTTTCATATATTATGCACCCACACGCACAACCGTTAACTTCACCTTGTCAAAACAAGATGATGCCGATATGCATAGCGGCGAACTTAGGCCTGTCAAAACAAAATGGGGCAGAGACAAGTCAACTTGCTTGGTCTCCACACAAACAACCTTTGATTTCCTGTACTAACACATCTTGTCAAAATTCATGTCAGATCCTTTGTCTAGGTGAGACATGACCTTTGACATGATCTAAATGTCTCAATAGAAGAGCAGCTTACTCTACTATACAGATTGGACAAAAATACATTTTATTCATTAAAAAGAAGTTACATAGGCTAGTGCCTCTTTTTGTAGATCTCATGTCAAAAGTTTTTTACAGAACAGAGAAAACTGTTTTGCCTTTCTTTGTCCTTTGGTCAAGGTTGACTGCAGGTGCGGTGGTCTCAAAAACATAAAGGTAAACGGGCAGAAGGAGACTCGCTCACTGCATAGAAGTTAAGGAAAGGCAGAAGGAGACTCGCTCACTGCATAGAAGTTAAGGAAAACTCCTTAGACAGATGCCATCTGTCCGTCAGTGTCATAGCACTGAAGAAGGTCCTAGGAGGACTGAAACGTTTGTTTCACTTTTGAGCACCGAGCACAAGATGAGCATCATAAAATAAAGAAAATATATTTCTTTAAGTGTGTCTAAGGAGTTTTCCTTAACTTCTATGCAGTGAGCGAGTCTCCTTCTGCCAGTTTACCAAGTTTTAGCCTACATGCTTTTAAAAATACTGTGTGTGTGTGTGTGTGTGTGTGTGTGTGTGTGTGTGTGTGTGTGTGTGTGTGTGTGTGTGTGTGTGTGTGTGTGTGTGTGTGTGTGTGTGTGTGTGTGTGTGTGTGTGTGTGTGTTCGTGTGTACAGGCTGAGTGCGGTCAGAATCGGCTCCTTCTTGGTTGAGTCATTTCTCTCTTCTCTCCTCAACTAGAGACTTCTACTTGAGTAGGTGAATTTATACTGATCAATAATATCATGTATGAAGCTTAAAATATGTACTGATTAATAACATCCTACTGTACTATTATAAATCTTTCTATCCTACTTCCTAGTATAGTAACCTACTGTCCTACTATCATATGAGGCACCATTAGTTTAATGGGAGAGATTTGTCTCAAAATTATTTTTGAATCCAATACCATGATGCACAAATATTCCATTATTCACAAAATGTGTTTTGCAATCTGCAAACACAAATTATTTATTTGTGACTTTTTTAAATATTAATTTTTAAGTTTTACAAAAATGTATTATACTTGTGTGTACATATATCATAACATATCATTTGTAAATAATACATTCTGCGTTTCAATTTGAGTTTGCATTTGTGAGTAGACCAACACACGCATACATTACTTTTTCCTGTTACATCATTTTGAGACAAACGTCACGCTTTTTTAAGAGCATTTTTACAAATGTATTTTCCTATCTGCAAACTTACTTGTAAGTTGGCATTTAAATACATATGCTATGATTTGTACAAATATAAGCTATTTATAAATATATCATTTGCAATTTGTAAAAATAATTTATACTTTGAGTATTATTCCAAATATACATTAATCACTTCAGCCCTATTTACATTTCTGCCATTTGAAAATATTAGATCTACAAGCGACGCATTGTGAGCTTGTAGATCTGCTATTTTCAAATGATGTTTATACATTTTATTCATTGGAAAACTTGTGAAATGGGACATTCTGCATAATGAGTACTTTCTACTTTTGCTACATTTTGATGCCAATACTTTTGTACTTTTACTCAAGTACATTTTGAATTCCAGACTTTTACTTGTAACAGTATTTCCACATTGCAGTATTAATACTTTTACTTAAGTAAAAAATGTGATTACTTTTTCCACTACTGGTTTACCTCGAGCACTGTCCCGTCGGCAGTGGCAACCAACATCCTACTATATAATTGGAGTAACCTCTGTCTGTCTTGGGTGTGTCTTGGGTGGTGGGTCGTCGACCGGGTATGGGCTAGTGTTCCTAATGGCTATAGAAAACTCACCATTCTAAGCTTTAATTTGAGTTGTAACATGTTGTTGTAACTCTAGAGATACAGTCAGAAACACTATTATGTTAATGTGATAACATGAGGCAGGGCCCTAAAATTGAGCCATGGTTCTCAAATGGGTGGTGGGCAAAGCTAGGTATGAGTTTTTTTTTATACTTTCGGCAAATTCTACCTCACAATTTGGCATGATAACCATTGCAGACGAGTAGCTTAGTGGTAGTTATCATGCATTGAATATGTGGACCCCTATATTATCACACGCAAATTGTTACAACAAATATATTATCAACTTTTGAGCCATTATTGTGTTGAGACCTATGAGCACACTTTTCTGCACAATTAAAGTATGGGGAATTGATTGGAAAGGTTATTTTACTTATTCAATACTTCCATATGCTTAAATGGCTTTTTAATTCAAGATTTTGCACCCAAATCGAATAATTTGAAAATAAGTCTTGTAAAAATCCCCAATTTGAAAGTATGTGCTGAGAACCAACATATCCTAGTGTCTATAAAAAAAAGAGACCTGATTATCACAGAGGCAGACTTGAGTGATTCGGAAATAGAGGACTGAATTTGCTTTGCCTTGCCCCTGATGTGTCCCAGAACCCCTGAACCTTCTCCCTGCCTTGGCCTTGTCATACATTCCTCCTTTGTATCTGTCTCTATATTTAAAAAAAAAAGTAACACTGAAATGAGTTGAATTGAGTTTTGGCCATTATCGCCCGTTTCTCTTTAATAACACTTTTTACTTAGTCTGCTCTTTTTTTCCCTCTACACCAAAACCTCTTTGCCTAAAATAGCCGCAAGTGCGAGGCGTTGTGAGCTTTTAGATCTGCTATTTTTGGCTAAAGTTCTCCTCGGAATAGGGATGCTAGGGTTCAAGTGGTTAATGTAAAAAAAAAACATTCTATCACAGAAAGGTTTGGTGCCCCCCCTGTAGTAATTCTGAGTACTCCAGCAAAATAAAGTATAAAACTTAAGTAAATGTATTTAGTTACCACTGTCTCTCAGCAATGTGTCTTAAGTGTCACTGATCAAGACACTTAACCCCTACTAAAGATGGTGCCCAGATTTCTCTTGTGCCCACCTTCCCTGTATTCTTTTATTAAGCACTTTGAACGGCCTTGTTGAAATGTGCTGTTTTAACCTTTTGTCTACTGTGTGTGTGTGTGTGTGTGTGTGTGTGTGTGTGTGTGTGTGTGTGTGTGTGTGTGTGTGTGTGTGTGTGTGTGTGTGTGTGTGTGTGTGTGTGTGTGTGTGTGTGTGTGTGTGTGTGTGTGTGTGTGTGCAGGCTGAGTGTGGTCAGAATCGGCTCCTTCCTGGTTGAGTCATTTCTCTCTTCTCTCCTCAACTAGAGACTTCTACTTGAGTAGGTGAGTTTATACTGATCAATAATATCATGTATGAAGCTTAAAATATGTACTGATTAATACCATCCTACTGTACTATTATAAATCTTTCTATCCTACTTCCTAGTACAGTAAGCTACTGTCCTACTATCATATGAGGCACCATTAGTTTAATGGGAGAGATTTGTCTCAAAATTATTTTTGAATCCAATACCATGATGCACAAATATTCCATTATTCACAAAATGTGTTTTGCAATCTGCAAACACAAATTATTTATTTGTGACTTTTTTAAATATAATTTTTTAAGTTTTACAAAAATGTATTATACTTGTGTGTAAATATATCATAAAATATCATTTGTAAATAATACATTCTGCGTTTCAATTTGAGTTTGCATTTGTGAGTAGACCAACACACGCATACCGTAAATTTCGGACTATAAGCCGCGACTTTTTTCCAATTTTTCGACCCTGCGGCTTATATAACGGTGCGGCTTATCTATGGATTTTTACAGCTAACGGCCACTAGGGGACCTCCTAAATCTATGGATTTTACACCCGCGGCTTATAGTCCAGTGCGGCTTATATATGTTCCAAACATTCAATTTAGCTGCTGCGGCTTATATTCAGGTGCGGCTTATAGTGCGAAAATTACGGTACATTACTTTTTCCTGTTACATCATTTTGAGACAAACGTCACGCTTTTTTTAGAGCATTTTTACAAATGTATTTTCCTATCTGCAAACTTACTTGTAAGTTGGCATTTAAATACATATGCTATGATTTGTACAAATATAAGCTACCGTATTTATAAATATATCATTTGCAATTTGTAAAAATAATTTATACTTTGAGTATTATTCCAAATATACATTAATCACTTCAGCCCTATTTACATTTCTGCCATTTGAAAATATTAGATCTACAAGCGACGCATTGTGAGCTTGTAGATCTGCTATTTTCAAATGATGTTTATACATTTTATTCATTGGAAAACTTGTGAAATGGGACATTCTGCATAATGAGTACTTTCTACTTTTGCTACATTTTGATGCCAATACTTTTGTACTTTTACTCAAGTACATTTTGAATTCCAGACTTTTACTTGTAACAGTATTTCCACATTGCAGTATTAATACTTTTACTTAAGTAAAAAATGTGATTACTTTTTCCACTACTGGTTTACCTCGAGCACTGTCCCGTCGGCAGTGGCAACCAACATCCTACTATATAATTGGAGTAACCTCTGTCTGTCTTGGGTGTGTCTTGGGTGGTGGGTCGTCGACCGGGTATGGGCTAGTGTTCCTAATGGCTATAGAAAACTCACCATTCTAAGCTTTAATTTGAGTTGTAACATGTTGTTGTAACTCTAGAGATACAGTCTGAAACACTATTATGTTAATGTGATAACATGAGGCAGGGCCCTAAAATTGAGCCATGGTTCTCAAATGGGTGGTGGGCAAAGCTAGGTATGAGTTTTTTTTTACTTTCGGCAAATTCTACCTCACAATCTGGCATGATAACCATTGCAGACGAGTAGCTTAGTGGTAGTTATCATGCATTGAATATGTGGACCCCTATATTATCACACGCAAATTGTTACAACAAATATATTATCAACTTTTGAGCCATTATTGTGTTGAGACCTATGAGCACACTTTTCTGCAAAATTCAAGTATGGGGAATTGATTGGAAAGGTTATTTTACTTATTCAATACTTCCATATGCTTAAATGGCTTTTTAATTCAAGATTTTGCACCCAAATCGAATAATTTGAAAATAAGTCTTGTAAAAATCCCCAATTTGAAAGTATGTGCTGAGAACCAACATATCCTAGTGTCTATAAAAAAAAGAGACCTGATTATCACAGAGGCAGACTTGAGTGATTCGGAAATAGAGGACTGAATTTGCTTTGCCTTGCCCCTGATGTGTCCCAGAACCCATGAACCTTCTCCCTGCCTTGGCCTTGTCATACATTCCTCCTTTGTATCTGTCTCTATATTAAAAAAAAAAAGTAAAACTGAAATGAGTTGAATTGAGTTTTGGCCATTATCGCCCGTTTCTCTTTAATAACACTTTTTACTTAGTCTGCTCTTTTTTTCCCTCTACACCAAAACCTCTTTGCCTAAAATAGCCGCAAGTGCGAGGCGTTGTGAGCTTGTAGATCTGCTATTTTTGGCTAAAGTTCTCCTCGGAATAGGGATGCTAGGGTTCAAGTGGTTAATGTAAAAAAAAAACATTCTATCACAGAAAGGTTTGGTGCCCCCCCTGTAGTAATTCTGAGTACTCCAGCAAAATAAAGTATAAAACTTAAGTAAATGTATTTAGTTACCACTGGCTCTCAGCAATGTGTCTTAAGTGTCACTGATCAAGACACTTAACCCCTACTAAAGATGGTGCCCAGATTTCTCTTGTGCCCACCTTCCCTGTATTCTTTTATTAAGCACTTTGAACGGCCTTGTTGAAATGTGCTGTTTTAACCTTTTGTCTACTGTGTGTGTGTGTGTGTGTGTGTGTGTGTGTGTGTGTGTGTGTGTGTGTGTGTGTGTGTGTGTGTGTGTGTGTGTGTGTGTGTGTGTGTGTGTGTGTGTGTGTGTGTGTGTGTACAGGCTGAGTGTGGAATCGGCTCCTTCCTGGCTGAGTCATTTCTCTCTTCTCTCCTCAACTAGAGACTTCTACTTGAGTAGGTGAGTTTATACTGATCAATAATATCATGTATGAAGCTTAACATATTTACTGATTAATGACCTCCTACTGTACTATTATAAATCTTTCTATCCTACTTCCTAGTACAGTAAGCTACTGTCCTACTCAGAAGCAGCTGGTTGTGATTTTGGGTGGGGGGGCTATAAGACATCCATTATACTATATGATACCCATAGTTCACCCTGCAGCAACAGCATCACATTCCAGATGACAAGTTACAGCAATGACACTAGTCTAGGCTATATAACCGTCCCTAAATTGTCTTTTTCTGAGGCAGAATAAACCCTGCTTCACTGGTGTAGTTCACGAGGGCTCTTTATTGTAACCCCATGTAGACAACAATGTGAAAAACTGCAACACAAAACAAATAATATGTTTTTAAAGAATGAATTATAAACATAATGAAATATAAATGTCCATGTTGACAATCATACTGTCTTTTTAAGGGTCAATGAATTGTTTGTCCATATTATTCATGAAATGTCCATTTTCACATAAACATAAACACATCCAATACAACAACAATGATGACATTTTACACAAACATAACACATAACAAAAAACATACCATGTGCGCCTTCTGCACAGATATCTAGGAGGTTAGATTTGTTGTAGTTTTTAGAAACTCTTTCTAGCTGAAGGAGAGCTCCTTCCCTCTTCAGAAACTCAGTAGTACTGATTGCAGGCCTCTAAGGTATAACACGTGAACCCAATGTTCAGTGATGGGTGTTACGTGACTGACCAGGTAACATGACAAGACCTGAACTGTAGATGGCACTGCAGTAATATACAAATAATCAATACAGTGTTTCACTCAAATATAAACCACATTCAAAATGTAAATAAAATACAAAAAATATACAACCCTTTTATGGCGACAGCTACAGGCTATCTATACTTTGTTATAGGAAATGCTCCACAACAACACAAGTACCCACAACAAAGCAGGGGTTCCACTGCTCCACTGAACGTTGTTTGTATGTGCAGATAGATGCTCTTAAATCATGATTATTGGTGGTGGTGGCAATACTAATAATTTGAGCCTGGAATGATCAAAAACCTGTGTTGAGGGTCACACAAGAATAGCAAGCACTTTTGAAAACTGAAAATTAAGGACCGGCCCCAACAATTACCATACTTTTAGGCCAGAAAACCTGAAAAAAAACGAAAAGCCCGAAAAGGTGTCATTGAGTGCTTAATGTCCTCAAAGTCACACATCCAACAAGCTTTGAACTGAGCAGATTGGACCTTCTGTTCCAGAGATAATGGCCAGAACATCTTGAAAACGGCCACTTTCGACGATTTTCGTCAGATTTTCGTCCGATTTCCGATTGAGTTTTGGCCATTGTCGCACGTTTTTCTTTAATAACACAGGCTCACTTTTTACTTAGTCTGCTTTTTTTCACCCTCTAATACCAAACCTCTTTGCCAAACAGACATTTAACCACTTAAACATCTCAATACTTAGTAAACTTGACCTTTCACTTTTTACTTGGTCTGCTCTTTTCCCCCTCTAATACCAAAGCTCTCTGCCAAAAATAGCAGATCTATTCTTTAATAGCAACTTATTACTTAAGTATTTGACCATAGTCCTAATATTACCTATCATTTTGTTATTAAAACCCTCTGGCGTCTCACATTTTGTTTTAAAAATGCACATTTTGGTCATGGGTGGTAAGGCCGACTTGATAGTGTAGCCTAGCCTAGGGGATATTTCTCATGTTATTTTAACAGGCATGTCTGTAAAAACACATCTTGCAGGAAAAGAGACACAGAGATATTTACAACAGAAAGCAAACTGTTAGGGGATAGGTTCAACATGCAACAAAATAAAACAAGCTTGTAAATAACTGTTCTAACTTGATTCTGAACTTGAATTCTTGTTAGAATGGACAGCATTCTCTACAGCTCCTGTAGTACTCCTATTTCGCTTTTGATTAGATCAACGTTGTTGCAGCAGTTCCTCTGATCATTGTCTTTCAAAATGACTGCCTCCGCGACCACAATGTTTAAAAGCATATTAGGCTCTGTGCACAGCAGCCATATTCTCACTTCCACTTCCCTATTCTCACAGGTGTTACCAATGATACTAATGAAGGCTCTGTTCCATTTAGTGTCGCACAGTGGTTCTCAGACTTTTTTTTAATTTCAAGGACCCCCATAACTCTGAGTGTACAAATGGAACAAAATTGACTCTTATGGGTCCATTTGGTGTGTGGAGTTACACACCCATAAGGGTCGATTTGGAACCCCCTCCAGAAACCATGAGGCTACCTGGACCCCACTTTGAGACCCACTGGTGTAGCAGAGTGTTTCCAGTGAGCCAACATGCACAATATCAGCACCCTGATTCTGTTTGACCAGAATGGAGTAGTATCATTAGTATCATTGGCAACACACCAGGAAGTAAGGAAGAGGCCCAATTTCTTCGCATACGACTGCTGTGCATAGAGCCTATTTACTCACGTGCTGCTAGAGCAGTGTTGTGTCCAGTGTTCACTTGTTGTGAAGGGATCTCTTGTCACTGAGATGCATCGCGACAACACAAGAGGGAGAGCGAGTGCATTCTGCCGCTGTTGGAGAATGCACTCGCTCCTTCAGCAACATAACCCGTCTAGTTTGCTGTATGCTCATGTTCAGAGCTTCAGCAACAATCAGCACACCTCTCTACATCTGTGCATTGATTTATGACTGATGAGGCTTTATTTCTCTCTTAAAGAGGGTAATTAGAGCGCTTTCTCCACACAGCCCTGTGATGTAAGCTAGATTTTAAAACGCGCATTTGAACACTGATGTCTGGCAGTCACAGTGTGGGACAGTGTCTCAATTTGTGGGACGCCTGAAAAGTCAGGAACAGACTGTGCTGCTATTCATCCACGCCGGGCGTGGATGAATAGCAGCACATTTAGGCGTACTATAGTGAAAGACCTTTTCCATGCCGGTCGAGTCGGTTTAGGTGGGTCCTACGGTTCTGAGGTCTGTGCATTTGTGTGTTTGACAGCACAGTGCTGTATGACAGCACTATCATCAGTGTTGTGTTGGATTCATGTTAATGTGTATTTTCAGACATTTAACCACTTAAACCCTCAATACTTAGCAATTTTGACCTTTCACTTTTTACTTAGTCTGCTCTTCGTTTCCCTCTACACCAAAACCTCTTTGCCGAAAATAGCCGATCTACAAGCTCTCAACGCCTCACAAGTGCGAGGCATTATGAGCTTGTAGATCTGCTATTTTTGGCTAAAGTTCTCCTCAGAATAGGGATGCTAGGGTTCAAGTGGTTAATGTAGTAATTCTGAGGACCCCCTATAGGGGTCCCAGACCCCCTGTTGAAGACCCCTGATCTAGCCAATGGCAGCGGAATGAATGTCACACCGGGATATGGGATTAGAAGCCTTCTAGGCTGGGATCAATTTGTTTGCAGGTTGATCCACTTCCAAGCATTTTGGGGCGGCCATAGCTGAATGGTTAGTGAGCCCACCTAGAACTCTGGAGGTCCTGGAGGTCCCAGGTACATTTCTAGCTCTCAGCAGTGGTGGAAGATGTACTCACATGTTTTACTTAAGTAAAAGCATCAATACTGCAATATAGGAATACAAAAAAAAGTCCGGAATTCAAAATGTACTTAAAGTACCAAAAGTAGAAAGTACTAATTATGAAGAATATGTCCCATTTCACAAGTTTTCAAATGTATAACAGCAGATTTACAGTAGATCGGCTACGTTCAAATGGACAAAATGTATAGGACTGAAGAAGTTGATGTATGTTAATTATAATCAAAATCTACAAAGTAACTAGTAACTAAAGTTTTCAAATAATTGTAATCGAGTAAAAGTACAATATTTACCTTTGAGTTGTAGTGGAGTAGAAGTAAAAGTACTGAAAATTGGAAATACTCCAGTAAAGTACAGTACTTGAGTAGTGTATTTAGTTACCAATGGCTCTCAGCAATGTGTGGAAGTGTCGCTGAGCAAGACACTTAACCCCTACTAAAGATGGTGCCCAGATTTCCCAGATCTAGTGCTCACCTTCCCTGTCTTCTTTTATTAAGCACTTTGAACGGCCTTGTTGTTAAAATGGGCTGTTTTAACCTTTTGTCTAGTGTGTGTGTGTGTGTGTGTGTGTGTGTGTGTGTGTGTGTGTGTGTGTGTGTGTGTGTGTGTGTGTGTGTGTGTGTGTGTGTGTGTGTGTGTGTGTGTGTGTGTGTGTGTGTGTGTGTGTGTGTGTGTGTGTGTGTGTGTGTGTGTGTGTGTGTGGTCGCCGGGCGGTAAGTTATTGTGATTACTGGTTTGATTATTCTGAATTTATTAACAATGTCTAAATCCAGGGTGTTGTTTCTTGAATAATGACTAAACCCTTTTAATCAATACCCAAGGTGGGGTTAGAGGTAACCCATAAAATCCTTATATATATATATATATATATATATATCTTTGAAGGAGATAAACCAAATAAGGGGAATTATCCCCAAAGTGTGTAAAATAACTATGAAACTTCTCTTTTAAATGCAGGAAATGTAAAATGTATTATAGTATTGCTTACAGCTTTAAGCAGAAAATTCAGGTAAAAGTAAGTAGATTGAATACAATGTTCAATTAAGCTGTTACAAATTAATCCATATCACATACATGAGAATATTAAAGTTCTATCCAAATAGATCTCAAATACATAGGTACTCTTACCCTCCCACGCTGTGATAAAACAAGACATAACTAAAATATCACCTTCTGGTAGTTCCTTCCAATAATCCAGATTCCTTCTTTCTACCTGTTGTCTATTTTAAAGCAGAGCGAGGTACAGTATACACTCTTTCCCTCGCCTGACTACAACCTAATAATAGGCTATAAAGGGTGAGGCCCCTTATAAGACCCATCATCAAATTGGGAGATCTTTTAGTCTAATACACGCACTATGTTTTTGGCAGATTTTTCTACCCCATCTATTATTAAGCATCTAAATTCCATATTCGCACAAGTCAGAGGCTAATTCCCCAACTCGGGTGATATGGTGAGATTACTCTAACATACCCCAGGTCTCTAACGACAGCGCGCAAAGTCTCTTCACAACTTGCTCTCTGAACATTGTTTATAAAGGGCATTTTGGCCCATCCTATTTTTCGTACCACCCACGTTCTCTTGACCATATCCCGTTTATTACCCCATGGTCAGCGTGACTGTGCTTGATGCGTCATGACCCTTTTAATCTATGTTTGGGACATATCACCTCTTCCCTATTCTTACACACTATTTCACCATATGCAATACCCTTAGGGAAAGTTCCATAGTCTCAGTAGCTATTACCCTATACACTAGTCGTGACCATTATTTTCCTATGTATACTATTTATCTCAGTTTACTTATCGTCAGTTAACTAACCCAAATAAACTATTATTTAAGTATAAAGCATTTACTCTTCACCCCACTATCGCCTAATCAGTGTATTACTGTGCTACACCCAGTCTGTCTAGTAAGGCCTTTCCTCCCCCCTTGTAATACTACGTTACCTTCTATCTTTATACTTTACTCCCTAACTCTCCTTTCAGTGATTACTTCATCCTTACCACTTCTTCTAGTGATTAACACAATCTTTAAGAATATAGCAAGCATTACCACACTTTATCATTATTTTGTTACTCCATCTCTTCTTATTTCATTTACCTTTTACTGTCTTTAAGTATTTTTATTCTTATAGAGAGTAGAGTAAAAATAGTAGAGTATTTCTACTCTTTCTTCTCAAAGTCACACTCTCTCTGCCTTTTGGCTCCTCGCCCAGCTTTCATGGTTTCCTGTCCTCCACTAGAAGTTCCTCTTTTCTAGCTGTTTCTTTCACTGCTAACCTATTTTGTCATTCTCACACACACTGTAGTGGCCCTGTCTTTTCTCATATCTTAATTTTAACCCCTTGCATTCAAGCTTGAAACAGAAAAAGATTTTAAGTACCCTCCTCAGTACTCAGTTCATCAAATTAACACAGTTTAGGCATAAGGCATCCATACAATGAATATATGAAACAATATGGTGGAGGATCGCTCTGATCTCCCTCATCGCCAACTGATTCTCTTATGGACTGTCCGGTGATGATGGAGGGGTAGGTGAATTCCCCCTTCCTGGAGTGGAAGGCACGTAGACCAGGGAATGATGCAACCTGGTGATGATGCGGCCTGGTGATTGTGGTCGTTGCAACATCAACCTTATCAGCTGCTGCTGTTGGGGTGTCGCCTCTGGACCCTGTTCTAACTCCACCTCCCTGTGCTCCTCACTCCACTGCTGCAACTCCTCTATGTCACTCTCCTCATCACTGCTTAACACTATCACAGCATCTCTGTTCCTAGCGTCTGATTCCATCCTGTCTTCATCATCACTGATTTCTATCACTACCCTCTGACTTTGTTTCTCCTAATTCCTCGATATTCCTCTCCACATTTTCTCTTTCTGCATTAAGAGTGGCGATTGTTTCTCCTAGTTCCTCGATATTTCTCTCTACATTTGCTCTTTCCGCATTAAGAGAGGCGATTGCTAGTCCACCATTTATGGTGGCCAACACATTTTCTAATATCTCCTCATCTCTTAGGGTCATTCCTGAAGGGTTCAATGTTGTATTCCGCATCTTTGTTCATAGGACCTGCTTTGTCCTGTTGAACGTGACACCTGTGTGTAGCCTAAAAAACACAGAGAGTCCTGTTTCTCACAATAGCACCATGTTATAAGCAAACAGATATTCCTCCTTCTGACCACTCACAACACAGGTTTTATAGAACAATAGACCTTCTTGGGCTAGCCTTTCAATGGCCCTACCTTCTTTACACTGACTCATGACAATTTACTTTTACCTATTTATAAAACTATACTTTTACACAAGCTCATATTATGCAATCTTTATTTAACACCTTACTACCTTCAAAATAAGACCACACATATATGTATTCAACTTTGTATGAATGATTTAGACAGAAAGAGATGATTTAAAAAGGACTACATGCAACTAACTGGCTTCTCCCCAACCACATTTGTTCACACTTGTGTACTTACTATAGAATAAGCTTTTACTGTGAGCTAGTTATAATTTACAATAATTCAGTTTAAGTCTATTTCTTTAACAGCTGGCTGTAGAGAGAGAGAGAGACATGGCAACATGCATGATTAGATCGCATAATTACAATGCCTTTTTGGGAACAAAGAACTCGGCTGGGTGTGGTGTCTTAGGTTCGCACCTAAGACAATAGACAGGATCCCAGAGTTTTAACCTAATTACCTCTGTAGCAGATTACTACAGCAGCTGTTCTCTGACATGGAACACTCTTGACAATTTGTGTTCATATTGTATTAATAGCATATTAACTTCATATTCATCAGTCTTGAATACTGATACACAACACTACTTGTTCGGCTTCTGCCAGCCGCGGATCTCGATTCATGCAAACAACTGCCCTCCGGGCGACTCCCTCTCTCTCTCTGTGTGTCTGTGTGTCTGTGCGTGGAGAAACTATAGGCCTGCTTCCCCATAACAGTTATTATTGTATCCACAGGATTACATCCGAAAGTGAGCTTTAAGTAAATGGAGTTGGTACTACAGACAGTGCAACTGTTTGAGATTGTGGCGCCCCCTATGGGCAGATATGCAAGCGTTTAGATGTGTGCTCTGTAGAGGCCCCTCAACATGTGAGTCCAGTTTAGGGATGATTGGATTTAGTTTTCATCATATATGGTGGTTGTTTTGTTTTGTTGTTAAAAATAGCCCCTGCCCACAATTTTGTGAAGGCAATTATAGACTGTGGCGTCTGACCCCAACCCGGCACAGAGAACAGAAACAGTTCAGGCTTTAAAGCTCAATTTATTGAAGGGAAAACTTAACCGGTCATGGGGCATGCATCTCAGGCAAAAACAAACTTAGATTCTTCCCACATCAGGGGTTAGTAGGGTTTAGGGAGAAGCAGTGCAGGCTTCATGAGCGCTCGTACATTGCCTAAAAAACAAAAGAGACATAACACGAGCCTTGTATTCAAACATAGCATTGATCTCTAATAACACTGAGAAATGAGTGGAGTGTATCGCTTACCGCCGGACGGTGTTTCCCCAGGGAGAGTCATGAGTGAGTGAGCTGATTTTGTAAACTCAGCCCAGCTGCCTTCTGATTGCCCAGCACGCAGGTGTCATCATTTCCAACTCAGTTGCCCTAGGCAACGGGGCTGTCTGAGGTGCTGGACTCTAGGCTCCTCACTCTGGCTCTCACTGTAGGAAAACTCACCTGACCGGCGGAACTGGAGCGAGACTCCAAAAGACAAACAGTATGTTGTGTAGAGCAAGGGTTCCCAAACTTTTCAGGTTTTGACCCCCAAAATAATCATATTTGAATTGGGGACCCCCCAAAAGAATCATATTTGAACTGGTGACCCCTCAAAATAATCATATTTGAATTGGGGACCCCCCACCCCGATAAGCACTTGGAATTGTAGGAGTTGAGACATTACATTTAGTTTGACTCGGTTCCATAGATAAATATTGTGAAAATAGCAGATCTACAAGCTCACGACTCGTGAGCTTGTAGATCGTCTATTTTCAAATGTTTTGCCTCTTTCTTATATAATTTAACAATTTGGCCCTTGTTTGACCAGTTATTATAGTATAGTTTGTTGATTACCTTTGCTCTTTTTTCTTTTCTTTCTTTCTTTGAGGTATTAAAAAGTCCTTAAATTGTCACTTCACTGTCATCTTTTCTTTCTTGTTACTTCCTCCTTGTTGAACAGGTAGTTGTCCTTCATCGTGTTCTCTGTCATGACATTACAAAATGAATTGATAATGATTTAATCAGTATAATTATGATAGCCTCAGATGATATGTATGTTAATGTGTATACTTTCATACATTAGCTCTGATCAAGTTGTTTTGTACTGAAGTCACCAGTCAAGAACCGCGTTCATCGTTGACCGTGTTGGTTTAACTTTAACCCATTTAGACCTGAGGCCGATTCTAAAAACGCCTTCTAAATCCTGACCTAAGTTTTCTGAAAAACTTCAAATATTTATTAAAAAATTACAAAAAATCTATTTTGCTATATACTGTACATATCAACAGGGACACCAAAAGGGGTTCCCGTCCTGGAAGGTATAGTTACAAATAGGGGTTCCCTCCCAAAATGGGTTCATATCTTCCTTACTTATTTAATTTTACGTTTTGCTTTTATTCATGACAGGTATGTTTTTTGTATATTTCATATTATTTGTAAAATAATATGAATTATTATCATGTTCCTACTTCCTCAAAGGAGAGAGGAGTTTAATTATTTAAACTATGAATGTGTCTCTTTGTTCCAATAGGGTTTTATCAACACACACAGACATCAACACTTCACTCCAACAGACACTGACTGGCTTTTAGACAAACATCACAAACAACTACACAACTGCTCCAGCTACCAGGTAACTTTGATTGTATTGCTCTCGAGTCTTGTACTTGTACTACTCAACTTGCTCATGAGTGGCAACACTCCAAGAACAAATAAAAATACTTCTAGGAGCACGGCTCAAAAGAGAAAACGGCACTTGAAGTCTTTTCATTGTTTTATTTTCCTCACCCGGAGGAACAACCGACGTGTTGCGACTTGTGTATTCTTCTTCTGGCTATTTGAGACAGATATTTTGTTTGAGCCATGTCATGTACTGTACAGGCCACACTTAAAATATTTACTGATTAATAACATCCTACTGTACTATTATACATATTTCTATCCTACTTCCTAGTACAGTATAACTTACTGTCCTACTATCCTATAAGGCACCATTAGTTTAGTGCAATTTCACAATGTGGTGACTCTCCTGAACCGAAGGTGCAGACCGGCGCAAACATGGAGAATGTTATTTTTTAAATGTTTAAAAATATTTTAAACTGCAATAGAGACTTTGTTATTAAATGTGTCTCTCTAATAGACTATATATTTAGTCGATTTTACGCCGCATAAGGCCATTAACAGTACACTGAGCACTATAACTATTACTATATAAATATAGTTTTAAAAATCGTTCTAAGTCAAGTGGATGGCAGAGTTCACACCGACTATAAAAAAAATACAATGGTGAAGGATATAGTTATAGTCATCGTTATAGTTATAGTGCTGCTCAGTGTGAATGACACTTTAGACCAGGAAACATACCTCTCTCCTCTCCTGTACCACAATGACCTTCCAGGTTGGCTATGATCACATTGAAACTATCTGGGCCGTAGATCTGCCTTTGCTCCATGCAGATCTGCATAATTGAGGCTTTGTAAATCAAGGCTTTGTCATTTCAATCGTGTGAATATTTAGACAAGTGGTTACCAAAGTGCGAGGCATTGTGAGCTTGTAGATCTGCTATTTTTGGCTAAAGTTCTCCTCAGAATAGGGATGCTAGGGTTCAAGTGTGGTTAATGTAAAAAATAATTCTATCACACAAAGGTTTGGTGGCCCACCTGTAGTAATTCTGAGGACCCCCTATAGAGGTCCCAGACCCCCTGTTGAAGACCACTGATCTAGCCAATGGCAGCGGAATGAATGTCACACCGGGGATTAGAAGCCTTCTAGGCTGGGATCAATTTGTTTGCAGGTTGATCCCACTTTTGGGGCGGCCATAGCTGAATGGTTAGTGAGCCCGCCTAGAACTCTGGAGGTCCTGGAGGTCCCAGGTACATTTCTAGCTCTCAGCAGTGGTGGAAGAAGTACTCACATTTTTTACTTTTTTTACTTACTTTTTCCTGTTACATCATTTTGAGACAAACGTCACGCTTTTTTAATAACATTTTTACAAATGTATTTTCCTATCTGCAAACTTACTTGTAACTTGTACGTTGGCATTTATATACATATGCTATGATTTGTACAAATATAAGCTATTTATAAATATATCATTTGCAATTTGTAAAAATAATTCATACTTTGAGTATTATTCCAAATATACATTAACCACTTCAGCCCTGTATACATTTCTGCCATTTGAAAATAGCAGATCTACAGACTCACAATGTGTCGTGATGCGACCCATTGTGAGCTTGTAGATCTGCTATTTTCAAATGATTTTTTAATACATTTTATTAATTTGAAAACTTGTGAAATGGGACATTCTGCATAATGAGTGCTTTCTACTTTTGGTACATTTTGATGCCAATACTTTTGTACTTTTACTCAAATACATTTTGAATTCTGGACTTTTACTTGTAACAGAGTATTTCTACATTGCAGTATTGATACTTTTACTTAAGTGAAAGATGTGATTACTTTTTCCACCACTGGTCCTCGACTACCTCGAGCACTGTCCCGTCAGCAGTGGCAATGATGTCCTCTGTGTTAAATACAGATACTTTTGTTTTCTTGGCATAGAGCTTGAGGCAGATCTTCTTGCACTCCATTTCTACTGCCTTACATTCTCTGCTGTGTCCGTTAGTCTGCTCTTTTTCCCCCTCTAACACCAGTAAATGTATTTAGTTACCACTGGCTCTCAGCAATGTGTCAAAGTGACGCTGATCAAGACACTTAACCCCTACTAAAGATGGTGCCCAGTTTTCCCTAGTGCCCACCTTCCCTGTATTCTTTTATTAAGCTCTTTGAACGGCCTTGTTGTTGAAATGTGCTGTTTTAACCTTTTGTCTACTGTGTGTGTGTGTGTGTGTGTGTGTGTGTGTGTGTGTGTGTGTGTGTGTGTGTGTGTGTGTGTGTGTGTGTGTGTGTGTGTGTGTGTGTGTGTGTGTGTGTGTGTGTGTGTGTGTGTGTGTGTGTGTGTGTGTACAGGCTGAGTGTGGTCAGAATCGGCTCCTTCCTGGTTGAGTCATTTCTCTCTTCTCTCCTCAACTAGAGACTTCTACTTGAGTAGGTGAGTTTATACTGATCAATAATATCATGTAATCATGTAAAATACATTTAAAAAAATAGAGTAACTGTCATGAAGGGCGTTTTGATTACAGTGATTACACATATTTTTTCACCAGATTATAAGTAACATCTATTGATATGACACAATACCTTACATGCTCATTCTGCATGCATACAGTTGACATAGAAAACAGAACATTCTCTCTGTTCAGTGTATGTTTGTGCAGAGACCTGCCGACATTGGCGCTAATCCTGTGGGTGCCGGGGAGCCCGAGCACCCAAGGAGAAAGCTGAGCACCCACAGGGAATGTATCTGTCGGATGAATATTGTGTGATGCTTTTTAACGTGCACAGGATGCATGATGTACCCGCTCTGATACCGTGTGTTATTTTGAACAGATTTATGTCATTCAAACTCTCTCCCTGTAATCTGCAACGTCCTTATGCCAGTTATGGTTTCATCATCAGCCAATAGTCAAATTGTATGACTTGAAATTTTGTTAAAAAAAAGGTCCTTTTGCACACCTACTTGGACAGGTGCATAGGAGCAGGCAGCCAGTGCATGAGACAGGAAAGAATGGTGATCGCGCACACTGTCTTCACTTACAGAAAAAAAGTATTTTATTGCGAGTACAATGTTTCCAACTGACATTCATCAGGTATTTCTGATTAAGGGCAAGGCCACACTAAACTATGTCTGGCCGCTGATGAACTCAGGTTGTGTGCGGCCGACTGTTTTTTGCAGCCAGCGCATTCTAAAAAAACTAGTGGCTTGCAGCGCATTCTGTCTCCATAACTAGTGCTCTCATGAGAGCAGAGGAAGTGGTCACAATGAAGAAGCTGTTATCTGCAGTTTCATATATTATGCACCCACACGCACAACCGTTAACTTCACCTTGTCAAAACAAGATGATGCCGATATGCACAGCGGCGAACTTCGGCCTGTCAAAACAAAAGTCGACTTGCTTGGTCTCCACACAAACAACCTTTGATTTCCTATACTAACACATCTTGTCAAAATTCATGTCAGATCCTTTGTCTAGGTGAGACATGACCTTTGACATGATCTAAATGTCTCAATAGAAGAGCAGCTTACTCTACTATACAGATTGGACAAAAATACATTTTATTCATTAAAAAGAAGTTACATAGGCTAGTGCCTCTTTTTGTAGATCTCATGTCAAAAGTTTTTTACAGAACAGAGAAAACTGTTGCGCCTTTCTTTGTCCTTCGGTCAAGGTTGACTGCAGGTGCGGTGGTCTCAAAAACATAAAGGTAAACGGGCAGAAGGAGACTCGCTCACTGCATTGAAGTTAAGGAAAACTCCTTAGACAGATGCCATCTGTCCGTCAGTGTCATAGCACTGACGAAGGTCCTAGGAGGACTGAAACGTTTGCTTTTTAATTCACTTTTGAGCACCGAGCACAAGATGAGCATCATAAAATAAAGAAAACATATTTTCTTTAAGTGTGTCTAAGGAGTTTTCCTTAACTCAGAATCGGCTCCTTCTTGGTTGAGTCATTTCTCTCTTCTCTCCTCAACTAGAGACTTCTACTTGAGTATGATATCAATAATATCATGTATGAAGCTTAAAATATGTACTGATTAATAACATCCTACTGTACTATTATAAATCTTTCTATCCTAATTCCTAGTATAGTAACCTACTGTCCTACTATCATATGAGGCACCATTAGTTTAATGGGAGAGATTTGTCTCAAAATTATTTTTGAATCCAATACCATGATGCACAAATATTCCATTATTCACAAAATGTGTTTTGCAATCTGCAAACACAAATTATTTATTTGTGACTTTTTTAAATATAATTTTTTAAGTTTTACAAAAATTTATTATAGGTTGTGTGTAAATATATCATAAAATATCATTTGTAAATAATACATTCTGCGTTTCAATTTGAGTTTGCATTTGTGAGTAGACCAACACACGCATACATTACTTTTTCCTGTTACATCATTTTGAGACAAACGTCACGCTTTTTTAAGAGCATTTTTACAAATGTATTTTCCTATCTGCAAACTTACTTGTAAGTTTGCAGATAGATATTTGGCATTTAAATACATATGCTATGATTTGTACAAATATAAGCTACCGTATTTATAAATATATCATTTGCCATTTGTAAAAATAATTTATACTTTGAGTATTATTCCAAATATACATTAATCACTTCAGCCCTATTTACATTTCTGCCCTTTGAAAATATTAGATCTACAAGCGACGCATTGTGAGCTTGTAGATCTGCTATTTTCAAATGATGTTTATACATTTTATTCATTGGAAAACTTGTGAAATGGGACATTCTGCATAATGAGTACTTTCTACTTTTGCTACATTTTGATGCCAATACTTTTGTACTTTTACTCAAGTACATTTTGAATTCCAGACTTTTACTTGTAACAGTATTTCCACATTGCAGTATTAATACTTTTACTTAAGTAAAAAATGTGATTACTTTTTCCACTACTGGTTTACCTCGAGCACTGTCCCGTCGGCAGTGGCAACCAACAAGTTCCTAATGGCTATAGAAAACTCACCATTCTAAGCTTTAATTTGAGTTGTAACTCTAGAGATACAGTCAGAAACACTATTATGTTAATGTGATAACATGAGGCAGGGCCCTACAATTGAGCCATGGTTCTCAAATGGGTGGTGGGCAAAGCTAGGTATGAGTTTTTTTTTACTTTCGGCAAATTCTACCTCACAATTTGGCATGATAACCATTGCAGACGAGTAGCTTAGTGGTAGTTATCATGCATTGAATATGTGGACCCCTATATTATCACACGCAAATTGTTACAACAAATATATTATCAACTTTTGAGCCATTATTGTGTTGAGACCTATGAGCACACTTTTCTGCACAATTCAAGTATGGGGAATTGATTGGAAAGGTTATTTTACTTATTCAATACTTCCATATCCTTAAATGGCTTTTTAATTCAAGATTTTGCACCCAAATCGAATAATTTGAAAATAAGGCTTGTAAATATCCCCAATTTGAAAGTATGTGCTGAGAACCAACATATCCTAGTGTCTATAAAAAAAAGAGACCTGATTATCACAGAGGCAGACTTGAGTGATTCGGAAATAGAGGACTGAATTTGCTTTGCCTTGCCCCTGATGTGTCCCAGAACCCATGAACCTTCTCCCTGCCTTGGCCTTGTCATACATTCCTCCTTTGTATCTGTCTCTGTGTTTAAAAAAAAACTGAATGAGTTGAATTGAGTTTTGGCCATTATCGCCCGTTTCTCTTTAATAACACTTTTTACTTAGTCTGCTCTTTTTTCCCCTCTACACCAAAACCTCTTTGCCTAAAATAGCCGCAAGTGCGAGGCGTTGTGAGCTTGTAGATCTGCTATTTTTGGCTAAAGTTCTCCTCAGAATAGGGATGCTAGGGTTCAAGTGGTTAATGTAAAAAAAAAACATTCTATCACAGAAAGGTTTGGTGCCCCCCCTGTAGTAATTCTGAGTACTCCAGCAAAATAAAGTATAAAACTTGAGTAAATGTATTTAGTTACCACTGGCTCTCAGCAATCTGTCTTAAGTGTCACTGATCAAGACACTTAACCCCTACTAAAGATGGTGCCCACATTTCTCTTGTGCCCACCTTCCCTGTATTCTTTTATTAAGCACTTTGAACGGCCTTGTTGAAATGTGCTGTTTTAACCTTTTGTCTACTTTGTGTGTGTGTGTGTGTGTGTGTGTGTGTGTGTGTGTTTGTGTGTGTGTGTGTGTGTGTGTGTGTGCGCGTGTGTGTGTGCGCGTGTGCGTGTGCGTGTGTGTGTGTGTGTGTGTGCGTGTACAGGCTGAGTGCGGTCAGAATCGGCTCCTTCTTGGTTGGTGTCATTTCTCTCTTCTCTCCTCAACTAGAGACTTCTACTTCAGTAGGTGAGTTTATACTGATCAATAATATCATGTATGAAGCTTAAAATATGTACTGATTAATAACATCCTACTGTACTATTATAAATCTTTCTCTCCTACTTCCTAGTACAGTAAGCTACTGTCCTACTATCATATGAGGCACCATTAGTTTAATAGGAGAGATTTGTCTCAAAATTATTTATGAATCCAATACCATGATGCACAAATATTCCATGATTTACAAATGTGATTCCATTATTCACAAATGTGTTTTGCAATCTGCAAACACAAATGATTTATTTGTGATTTTTGTAAATATGAATTTGTAAGTTTTACAAAATGGTATTATACTGGTGCGTAAATATATCATAAAATATAATTTGTAAATAATCAATTCTGCGTGTCAATTGTTGAGTCTGCATTTGTGAGTAGACCAACACACGCATACATTCCTTTTTCCTGTTACATCATTTTGAGACAAACGTCACGCTTTTTTAAGAACATTTTTACGAATGTATTTTCCTATCTGCAAACGTACTTGTAACTTGTAAGTTGGCATTTAAATACATATGCTATGATTTGTACAAATATAAGCTATTTACAGCTTGTAGATCTGCTATTTTCAAATGATTTTTATACATTTTATTCATTTGAAAACTTGTGAAATGGGACATTCTGCATAATGAGTACTTTCTACTTTTGCTACATTTTGATGCCAATACTTTTGTACTTTTACTCAAGTACATTTTGAATTCCAGACTTTTACTTGTAACAATATTTCTACATTGCAGTATTAATACTTTTACTTAAGTAAAAAATTTGATTACTTTTTCCACTACTGGTTTACCTCGAGCACTGTCCCGTCGGCAGTGGCAACCAACATGTTCCTAATGGCTATAGAAAACTCACCATTCTAAGCTTTAATTTGAGTGGTAACATGTTGTTGTAACTCTAGAGATACAGTCAGAAACACTATTATGTTAATGTGATAACATGAGGCAGGGCCCTAAAATTGAGCCATGGTTCTCAAATGGGTGGTGGGCAAAGCTAGGTATGAGTTTTTTTTTACTTTCGGCAAATTCTACCTCACAATTTGGCATGATAACCATTGCAGACTAGTAGCTTAGTGGTAGTTATCATGCATTGAATATGTGGACCCCTATATTATCACACACAAATTGTTACAACAAATATATTATCAACTTTTGAGCCATTATTGTGTAGAGACCTATATGAGCACACTTTTCTGCACAATTCAAGTATGGGGAATTGATTGGAAAGGTTATTTTACTTATTCAATACTTCCATATGCTTAAATGGCTTTTTAATTCAAGATTTTGCACCCAAATCGAATAATTTGAAAATAAGTTTTGTAAATATCCCCAATTTGAAAGTATGTGTTGAGAACCAACATATCCTAGTGTCTATACAAAAAGAGACCTGATTATCACAGAGGCAGACTTGACTGATTCGGAAATAGAGGAGTGAATTTGCTGTGCCTTGCCCCTGATGTGTCCCAGAACCCCTGAACCTTCTCCCTGCCTTGGCCTTGTCATACATTCCTCCTTTGTATCTGTCTCTATATTTAAAAAAAAAAAAAGTAAAACTGAAATGAGTTTAATTGAGTTTTGGTCATTATCGCCTGTTTTTCTTTAATAACACAGGCTCACTTTTTACTTAGTCTGCTCTTTATTTCCCTCTACACCAAAACCTCTTTGCCAAAAATAGCTGCAAGTGCGAGGCGTTGTGAGCTTGTAGATCTGCTATTTTTGGATAAAGTTCTCCTCAGAATAGGGATGCTAGGGTTCAAGTGGTTAATGTAAAAAAAAACATTCTATCAAAGAAAGGTTTGGTGGCTCCCTGTAGTAATTCTGAGTACTCCAGCAAAATAAAGTATAAAACTTGAGTAAATTTATTACCACTGGCTCTCAGCAATGTGTCTTAAGTGTCAATGAGCAAGACACTTAACCCCTACTAAAGATGGTGCCCACATTTCTCTTGTGCCCACCTTCCCTGTATTGTTTTATTAAGCTCTTTGAACGGCCTTTTTGTTGAAATGTGCCGTTTTAACCTTTTGTCTACTGTGTGTGTGCGTGTGTGCGTGTGTGTGTGTGTGTGTGTGTGTGTGTGTGTGTGTGTGTGTGTGTGTGTGTGTGTGTGTGTGCGTGTGCGTGCGCGTGCGTACAGGCTTAGTGTGGTCAAAATCGTCTCCTTCTTGGTTGTCGCTCCTTCCTGGTTGAGTCATTTCTCTCGTATCTCCTCAACTAGAGACTTCTACTTGAGTAGGTGAGTTTATACTGATCAATAATATCATGTATAAAGCTTAAAATATGTACCGATTAATAACATCCTACTGTACTATTATAAATCTTTCTATCCTACTTCCTAGTATAGTAACCTACTGTCCTACTATCATATGAGGCACCATTAGTTTAATGGGAGAGATTTGTCTCAAAATTATTTTTGAATCCAATAGCCTACCATGATGCACAAATATTCCATTATTCACAAAATGTGTTTTGCAATCTGCAAACACAAATTATTTATTTGTGACTTTTTTAAATATACATTTTTAAGTTTTACAAAAATGTATTATACTTGTGTGTAAATATATCATAAAATATCACTTGTAAATAATAAATTCTGCGTTTCAATTGTTGAGTCTGCATTTGTGAGTAGACCAACACACGCATACATTACTTTTTCCTGTTACATCATTTTGAGACAAACGTCACGCTTTTTTAAGAGCATTTTTACAAATGTATTTTCCTATATGCAAACTTACTTGTAACTTGTAAGTTGGCATTTAAATACATATGCTATGATTTGTACAAATATAAGCTATTTATAAATATATCATTTGCAATTTGTAAAAATAATTTATACTTTGAGTATTATTCCAAATATACATTAATCACTTCAGCCCTATTTACATTTCTGCCATTTGAAAATATTAGATCTACAAGCGACGCATTGTGAGCTTGTAGATCTGCTATTTTCAAATGATGTTTATACATTTTATTCATTGGAAAACTTGTGAAATGGGACATTCTGCATAATGAGTACTTTCTACTTTTGCTACATTTTGATGCCAATACTTTTGTACTTTTACTCAAGTACATTTTGAATTCCAGACTTTTACTTGTAACAGTATTTCCACATTGCAGTATTAATCCTTTTACTTAAGTAAAAAATGTGATTACTTTTTCCACTACTGGTTTACCTCGAGCACTGTCCCGTCGGCAGTGGCAACCAACATGTTCCCAATGGCTATAGAAAACTCACCATTCTAAGCTTTAATTTGAGTGGTAACATGTTGTTGTAACTCTAGAGATACAGTCAGAAAAACTATTATGTTAATGTGATAACATGAGGCAGGGCCCTAGAATTGAGCCATGGTTCTCAAATGGGTGGTGGGCAAAGCTAGGTATGAGTTTTTTTTTACTTTCGGCAAATTCTACCTCACAATTGTGCATGATAACCATTGCAGACTAGTAGCTTAGTGGTAGTTATCATGCATTGAATATGTGGACCCCTATATTATCACACGCAAATTGTTACAACAAATATATTATCAACTTTTGAGCCATTATTGTGTAGAGACCTATATGAGCACACTTTTCTGCACAATTCAAGTATGGGGAATTGATTGGAAAGGTTATTTTACTTATTCAATACTTCCATATGCTTAAATGGCTTTTTAATTCAAGATTTTGCACCCAAATCGAATAATTTGAAAATAAGTTTTGTAAATATCCCCAATTTGAAAGTATGTGCTGAGAACCAACATATCCTAGTGTCTATACAAAAAGAGACCTGATTATCACAGAGGCAGACTTGACTGACTCGGAAATAGAGGACTGAATTTGCTTTGCCTTGCCCCTGATGTGTCCCAGAACCCATGAACCTTCTCCCTGCCTTGGCCTTGTCATACCCTCCTCCTTTGTATCTGTCTCTATATAAAAAAAAAAAAAGTAAAACTGAAATGAGTTGAATTGAGTTTTGGCCATTATTGCCCGTTTTTCTTTAATAACACAGGCTCACTTTTTACTTAGTCTGCTCTTTATTTCCCTCTACACCAAAACCTCTTTGCCTAAAATAGCTGCAAGTGCGAGGCGTTGTGAGCTTGTAGATCTGCTATTTTTGGCTAAAGTTCTCCTCAGAATAGGGATGCTAGGGTTCAAGTGGTTAATGTAAAAAAAAACATTCTAGCACATAAGGTTTGGTGGCTCCCTGTAGTAATTCTGAGTACTCCAGCAAAATAAAGTATAAAACTTGAGTAAATGTATTTAGTTACCACTGGCTCTCAGCAATGTGTCTTAAGTGTCACTGATCAAGACACTTAACCCCTACTAAAGATGGTGCCCAGATTTCTCTTGTGCCCACCTTCCCTGTATTCTTTTATTAAGCACTTTGAACGGCCTTGTTGAAATGTGCTGTTTTAACCTTTTGTCTACTTGTGTGTGTGTGTGTGTGTGTGTGTGTGTGTGTGTGTGTGTGTGTGTGTGTGTGTGTGTGTGTGTGTGTGTGTGTGTGTGTGTGTGTGTGTGTGTGTGTGTGTGTGTGTGTGTGTGTGTGTGTGTGTGTGTGTGTGTGTGTGTGTGTGTGTGTTCGTGTGTACAGGCTGAGTGCGGTCAGAATCGGCTCCTTCTTGGTTGAGTCATTTTCTCTCTTCTCTCCTCAACTAGAGACTTCTACTTGTGTAGGTGAGTTTATACTGATCAATAATATCATGTATGAAGCTTAAAATATGTACTGATTAATAACATCCTACTGTACTATTATAAATCTTTCTATCCTACTTCCTAGTATAGTAACCTACTGTCCTACTATCATATGAGGCACCATTAGTTTAATGGGAGAGATTTGTCTCAAATTTATTTTTGAATCCAATACCATGATGCACAAATATTCCATTATTCACAAAATGTGTTTTGCAATCTGCAAACACAAATTATTTATGTGACTTTTTTAAATATCATTTTTTAAGTTTTTACAAAAAAGTATTATACTTGTGTGTAAATATATCATAAAATATCTTTTGTAAATAATACATTCTGCGTTTCAATTTGAGTTTGCATTTGTGAGTAGACCAACACACGCATACATTACTTTTTCCTGTTACATCATTTTGAGACAAACGTCACGCTTTTTTAAGAGCATTTTTACAAATGTATTTTTCTATCTGCAAACTTACTTGTAACTTGTAAGTTGGCATTTAAATACATATGCTATGATTTGTACAAATATAAGCTACCGTATTTATAAATATATCATTTGCAATTTGTAAATAATTTATACTTTGAGTATTATTCCAAATATACATTAATCACTTCAGCCCTATTTACATTTCTGCCATTTGAAAATATTAGATCTACAAGCGACGCATTGTGAGCTTGTAGATCTGCTATTTTCAAATGATGTTTATACATTTTATTCATTGGAAAACTTGTGAAATGGGACATTCTGCATAATGAGTACTTTCTACTTTTGCTAAATTTTGATGCCAATACTTTTGTACTTTTACTCAAGTACATTTTGAATTCCAGACTTCTACTTTTAACAGTATTTCCACATTGCAGTATTAATACTTTTACTTAAGTAAAAAATGTGATTACTTTTTCCACTACTGGTTTACCTCGAGCACTGTCCCGTCGGCAGTGGCAACCAACATGTTCCTAATGGCTATAGAAAACTCACCATTCTAAGCTTTAATTTGAGTGGTAACATGTTGTTGTAACTCTAGAGATACAGTCAGAAACACTATTATGTTAATGTGATAACATGAGGCAGGGCCCTAAAATTGAGCCATGGTTATCAAATGGGTGGTGGGCAAAGCTAGGTATGAGTTTTTACCCGCTTGCTGAAAGCTGGCGGGTCTATGCAGAGGCAGACCTACGACTCATCATTCGACAGATAAATTTGCATTCGACAGATTTGTTCGACAGATTTGCGTCATTGGCTGTCGTTTAAGCCAATGGGATACTTTCCCATACTCTGAACGGGCGGCCTCCTCTCTCCCAAGCTATGGGACTATGCAGTCCTCCGAGCGCTAGCCGAATTTGGCTAATAGTTAGCTTGTAGGCCTATGATGTTACTAACTAACTGTTTTTAGCCAAGCGCGCTACTGTCCGCTCCCCATTAGTTATCGACGCAAGTCGCGTTATTACTCTCTTAATTTTCATGTATTGTACATCCCAAAACAAAATTTATTCACCATGTTATGGTGCTGTAATGACTTCATATTTTCTCAACATAATACTGTCTTTCACGCGACCTGCCTTTTTACCCCCGGTCTCAGTAGCGGGGGGCGGGTGCGGGGAGAGACCGGCGAGTTGAGTGAAACGAGTTGGGGCAAACGCAGTCCCCACAACATCATTTACTATTCTGTGCCTATCGGTACATAACTCGGACGGCGGTAATTACTATACATGGCAACACTAGTACGAGTACTTTTCCCACCACTGTTGCTGTTTTTAACATGACTGCCCTGTTTACAAATGAATGAATACACACTACAACCAAGGTTACTGTAGCAACATTTTTCATGTAAGGTATGACGCTAAAATCAGCTGCATTTTATCAGAAAAAAGCAGATCTACAAGCTCACAACGCATCGCCGCCTTGTGAGCTTGTACATCTGCTATTTTTTATTATGACGTTTTATTGAATACTTCATTTACAAAAGACATTAATGAAACCAAATGGACCCATTTGGGTTTTTCATTCATTTAAGCCAGTAGTGGAAAGGGCAAACTTGCAGTTATGCATTACAACTCAAGCCTAGCTGTTTCAAACAGTGAAATCAAAAGACACGTTGTGAGCTTCACTTTTATAAAGGGTTAGGGTTACATTGCAGTATTGATACTTTTACTTAAGTAAAACATTACAGTACTTTTTCCACCACTGTTGATGTTTTTAACATGACTGCCCTTATGCTACCTGTATTCTATGGACTCACTTAGTTTATTCTGAAAATAGTTTATTTCTTTCATACATAAATGAATACTAACTGCTCACCACCGGTCTTTTGTCCAGGAACAATGCATACAACACTATCAACCAGTCCTCCTGGGTGTGTGTGTGTGTGTCTCGTCATTTTTGTTGTTCATACATTTCTAAGTGAAACACTGTAGTTTTGACTTGGCTAAGGGTAGGCTACATTAAGAAGTAACTATATCAGCTGGTGAAAATAGCAGATCTGTCAGATTGTAGATCAATTATTTTCACTATCATTGATATTGTACACACCACACACACACACACACACACACACACACACACACACACACACACACACACACACACACACACACACACACACACACACACACACACACACTTTATATTGGTAGCCAACCAATGAACCTCTGTGGAGTTATTTTTGTTGCATTCGAATGGCTGAGATTTTATTTTCATGACAACTTTTACATTTTGTGCTGCAGATTGGGGCAAAATCAGCCTGCCGCAAGCGGGTATATTATGACTTTGTCATTTCTTGTTTTTTACTTTCGGCAAATTCTACCTCACAATTTGGCATGATAACCATTGCAGACTAGTAGCTTAGTGGTAGTTATCATGCATTGAATATGTGGACCCCTATATTATCACACGCAAATTGTTACAACAAATATATTATCAACTTTTGAGCCATTATTGTGTTGAGACCTATATGAGCACACTTTTCTGCACAATTCAAGTATGGGGAATTGATTGGAAAGGTTAATTTACTTATTCAATACTTCCATATGCTTAAATGGCTTTTTAATTCAAGATTTTGCACCCAAATCGAATAATTTGAAAATAAGTTTTGTAAATATCCCCAATTTGAAAGTATGTGCTGAGAACCAACATATCCTAGTGTCTATACAAAAAGAGACCTGATTATCACAGAGGCAGACTTGACTGACTCGGAAATAGAGGACTGAATTTGCTGTGCCTTGCCCCTGATGTGTCCCAGAACCCATGAACCTTCTCCCTGCCTTGGCCTTGTCATACATTCCTCCTTTGTATCTGTCTCTATATAAAAAAAAAAAAAGCAAAACTGAAATGAGTTGAATTGAGTTTTGGCCATTA
Organism: Gymnoscopelus braueri; assembly: GCF_963280865.1. Lineage (NCBI taxonomy): Eukaryota > Metazoa > Chordata > Actinopteri > Myctophiformes > Myctophidae > Gymnoscopelus > Gymnoscopelus braueri. The sequence continues at coordinate 6,313,774 of NC_137613.1, forward strand.
TCGCCTGTTTTTCTTTAATAACACAGGCTCACTTTTTACTTAGTCTGCTCTTTTTTTCCCTCTACACCAAAACCTCTTTGCCTAAAATAGCCGCAAGTGCGAGGCGTTGTGAGCTTGTAGATCTGCTATTTTTGGCTAAAGTTCTCCTCAGAATAGGGATGCTAGGGTTCAAGTGGTTAATGTAAAAAAAAAACATTCTATCACAGAAAGGTTTGGTGCCCCCCCTGTAGTAATTCTGAGTACTCCAGCAAAATAAAGTATAAGACTTGAGTAAATGTATTTAGTTACCACTGGCTCTCAGCAATGTGTCTTAAGTGTCACTGATCAAGACACTTAACCCCTACTAAAGATGGTGCCCACATTTCTCTTGTGCCCACCTTCCCTGTATTCTTTTATTAAGCACTTTGAACGGCCTTGTTGAAATGTGCTGTTTTAACCTTTTGTCTACTGTGTGTGTGTGTGTGTGTGTGTGTGTGTGTGTGTGTGTGTGTGTGTGTGTGTGTGTGTGTGTGTGTGTGTGTGTGTGTGTGTGTGTGTGTGTGTGTGGAAGGAAAGAATGGTGATCGCACACATTGTCTTCACTTACAGAAAAAAAGTATTTTATTGCGAGTACAATGTTTCCAACTGACATTCATCAGGTATTTCTGATTAAGGGCAAGGCCACACTAAACTATGTCTGGCCGCTGATGAACTCAGGTTGTGTGCGGCCGACTGTTTTTAGCAGCCAGCGCATTCTAGAAAAACTAGTGGCTTGTAGCGCATTCTGTCTCCATAACTAGTGCTCTCATGGAGCACAGAGGATGTGGTCACAATGAAGAAGCTGTTATCTGCAGTTTCATATATTATGCACCCACACGCACAACCGTTAACTTCACCTTGTCAAAACAAGATGATGCCGATATGCACAGCGGCGAACTTAGGCCTGTCAAAACAAAATGGGGCTGAGACAAGTCGACTTGCTTGGTCTCCACACAAACAACCTTTGATTTCCTATACTAACACATCTTGTCAAAATTAATGTCAGATCCTTTGTCTAGGTGAGACATGACCTTTGACATGATCTAAATGTCATGATAGAAGAGCAGCTTACTCTACTATACAGATTGGACAAAAATATTTTGTATTCATTAAAAAGAAGTTACATAGGCTAGTGCCTCTTTTTGTAGATCTCATGTCAAAAGTTTTTTTACAGAACAGAGAAAACTGTTTTGCATTTCTTTGTCCTTTGGTCAAGGTTGACTGCAGGTGCGGTGGTCTCAAAAACATAAAGGTAAACGGGCAGAAGGAGACTCGCTCACTGCATAGAAGTTAAGGAAAACTCCTTAGACAGATGCCATCTGTCCGTCAGTGTCATAGCACTGACGAAGGTCCTAGGAGGACTGAAACGTTTGCTTTTTAATTCACTTTTGAGCACCGAGCACAAGATGAGCATCATAAAATAAAGAAAACATATTTCTTTAAGTGTGTCTAAGGAGTTTTCCTTAACTTCTATGCAGTGAGCGAATCTCCCTCTGCCAGTTTACCAAAAGTTTTTTACAGTAGCCTACATGCTTTTAAAAATACTGTGTGTGTGTGTGTGTGTGTGTGTGTGTGTGTGTGTGTGTGTGTGTGTGTGTGTGTGTGTGTGTGTGTGTGTGTGTGTGTGTGTGTGTGTGTGTGTGTGTGTGTGTGTGTGTGTGTGTGTGTGTGTGTGTGTGTGTGTGTATACAGGCTTAGTGTGGTCAGAAACGGCTCCTTCTTGGTTGTCGCTCCTTCCTGGTTGAGTCATTTCTCTCGTATCTCCTCAACTAGAGACTTCTACTTGAGTAGGTGAGTTTATACTGATCAATATATCATGTATGAGGCTTAAACTATTTAGGCCTACTTATTAATATAATCCTACTGTACTATTACATGTATTTGAATTTGTAATTTTTACAAAAATGTACTATACGGTAGTACGGTACTACTACAATATTATGTGTAAATGATCAATTCTGCGTGTCAATTGTTGAGTCTGCATTTGTGAGTAGACCAACACACGCATACATTACTTTTTCCTGTTACATCATTTTGAGACAAATGTCACGCTTTTTTAAGAACATTTTTACAAATGTATTTTCCTATCTGCAAACTTACTTGTAACTTGTAAGTTGGCATTTAAATACATGTGCTATGATTTGTACAGATATAAGCTATTTATAAATATATCATTTGCAATTTGTAAAAATAATGTATACTTTGAGTATTATTCCAAATATACATTAACCACTTCAGCCCTATATACATTTCGGCCATTTGAAAATATTAGATCTACAAGCGACGCATTGTGAGCATTTAAATACATATGCTATGATTTGTACAAATATAAGCTATTTACAGCTTGTAGATCTGCTATTTTCAAATGATTTTTATACATTTTATTCATTTGAAAACTTGTGAAATGGGACATTCTGCATAATGAGTACTTTCTACTTTTGCTACATTTTGATGCCAATACTTTTGTACTTTTACTCAAGTACATTTTGAATTAAGGACTTTTACTTGTAACAGAGTATTTCTACGTTGCAGTATTAATACTTTTACTTAAGTAAAAAATGTGATTACTTTTTCCACTACTGGTCCTCGACTACCTCGAGCACTGTCCCGTCGGCAGTGGCAACCAACGTTCCTAATGGCTATAGAAAACTCACCATTCTAAGCTTTAATTTGAGTCGTAACATGTGGTTATAACTCTAGAGATACAGTCAGAAACACTATTATGTTAATGTGATAACATGAGGCAGGGCCCTAGAATTGAGCCATGGTTCTCAAATGGGTGGTGGGCAAAGCTAGGTATGAGTTTTTTTTTACTTGCTGTACATTTCGGCAAATTCTACCTTACAATTGTGCATGATAACCATTGCAGACTAGTAGCTTAGTGGTAGTTATCATGCATTGAATATGTGGACCCCTATATTATCACACGCAAATTGTTACAACAAATATATTATCAACTTTTGAGCCATTATTGTGTAGAGACCTATGAGCACACTTTTCTGCACAATTCAAGTATGGGGAATTGATTGGAAAGGTTATTTTACTTATTCAATACTTCCATATGCTTAAATGGCTTTTTAATGCAAGATTTTGCACCCAAATCGAATAATTTGAAAATAAGTCATGTAAATATCCCCAATTTGAAAGTATGTGCTGAGAACCAACATGATCCTAGTGTCTATAAAAAAAGAGACCTGATTATCACAGAGGCAGACTTGACTGACTCGGAAATAGAGGACTGCATTTCCTGTGCCTTGCCCCTGATGTGTCCCAGAACCCCTGAACCTTCTCCCTGCCTTGGCCTTGTCATACACTCCTCCTTTGTATCTGTCTCTATATTTAAAAAAATAAGTAAAACTGAAATGATTTGAATTGAGTTTTGGCCATTATCGCCTGTTTTTCTTTAATAACACAGGCTCACTTTTTACTTAGTCTGCTCTTTTTTTTCCCCTCTACACCAAAACCTCTTCGCCAAAAATAGCCGCAAGTGCGAGGCGTTGTGAGCTTGTAGATCTGCTATTGTTGGCTAAAGTTCTCCTTAGAATAGGGATGCTAGGGTTCAAGTGGTTAATGTAAAAACAAAAAAAAATTATCACAGAAAGGTTTGGTGGCTCCCTGTAGTAATTCTGAGTACTCCAGGAAAATAAAGTATAAAACTTGAGTAAATGTATTTAGTTACCACTGGCTCTCAGCAATGTGTCTTAAGTGTCACTGAGCAAGACACTTAACTCCTAACAAAGATTTCTCTTGTGCCCACCTTCCCTGTATTCTTTTATTAAGCACTTTGAACGGCCTTGTTGAAATGTGCTGTTTTAACCTTTTGTCTACTTTGTGTGTGTGTGTGTGTGGGTGTGTGTGTGTGTGTGTGTGTGTGTGTGTGTGTGTGTGTGTGTGTGTGTGTGTGTGTGTGTGTGTGTGTGTGTGTGTGTGTGTGTGTGTGTGTGTGTGTGTGTGTGTGTGTGTGTGTGTGTGTGTGTGTGTGTGTGTGCGTGCGTGCGTGCGTGCGTGCGTGCGTGCGTGCGTGCGTGTGTGTGCGTGTACAGGCTGAGTGCGGTCAGAATCGGCTCCTTCTTGGTTGGTGTCCTTTCTCTCTTCTCTCCTCAACTAGAGACTTCTACTTCAGTAGGTCAGTTTATACTGATCAATAATATCATGTATGAAGCTTAAAATATGTACTGATTAATAACATCCTACTGTACTATTATAAATCTTTCTATCCTACTTCCTAGTACAGTAAGCTACTGTCCTACTATCATATGAGGCACCATTAGTTTAATGGGAGAGATTTGTCTCAAAATTATTTATGAATCCAATACCATGATGCACAAATATTCCATGATTTACAAATGTGATTCCATTATTCACAAATGTGTTTTGCAATCTGCAAACACAAATGATTTATTTGTGATTTTTGTAAATATGAATTTGTAAGTTTTACAAAATTGCATTATACTGGTGCGTAAATATATCATAACATATAATTTGTAAATAATCAATTATGCGTGTCAATTGTTGAGTGAGTCTGCATTTGTGTGTAGACCAACACACGCATACATTCCTTTTCTCCTGTTACATCATTTTGAGACAAACGTCACGCTTTTTTAAGAATTTTTTTACAAATGTATTTTCCTATCTGCAAACTTACTTGTAACTTGTAAGTTGGCATTTAAACACATATGCTATGATTTGTACAAATATAAGCTATTTACAGCTTGTAGATCTGCTATTTTCAAATGATTTTTATACATTTTATTCATTTGAAAACTTGTGAAATGGGACATTCTGCATAATGTGTACGTTCTACTTTGGCTACATTTTGATGCCAATACTTTTGTACTTTTACTCAAGTACATTTTGAATTCCGGACTTTTACTTGTAACAGAGTATTTCTACGTTGCAGTATTAATACTTTTACTTAAGTAAGAAATGTGATTACTTTTTCCACTACTGGTCCTCGACTACCTTGAGCACTGTCCCGTCGGCAGTGGCATTAACCAACATGTTCCTAATGCCTATAGAAAACTGCTCACCATTCTAAGCTTTAATTTGAGTGGTAACATGTGGTTATAACTCTAGAGATACAGTCAGAAACACTATTATGTTAATGTGATAACATGAGGCAGGGCCCTAGAATTGAGCCATGGTTCTCAAATGGGTGGTGGGCAAAGCTAGGTATGAGTTTTTTTTAACTTACTGTACATTTCGGCAAATTCTACCTCACAATTTGGCATGATAACCATTGCAGACGAGTAGCTTAGTGGTAGTTATCATGCATTGAATATGTGGACCCCTATATTATCACACGCAAATTGTTACAACAAATATATTATCAACTTTTGAGCCATTATTGTGTTGAGACCTATGAGCACACTTTTCTGCACCATTCAAGTATGGGGAATTGATTGGAAAGGTTATTTTACTTATTCAATACTACCATATGCTTAAATGGCTTTTTAATGCAAGATTTTGCACCCAAATCGAATAATTTGAAAAAAAGTCTTGTAAATATCCCCAATTTGAAAGTATGTGCTGAAAACCAACATATCCTAGTGTCTATAAAAAAAAGAGACCTGATTATCACAGAGGCAGACTTGACTGATTCGGAAATAGTGTGTGTGTGTGTGTGTGTGTGTGTGTAAGGAAAGAATGGTGATCGCACACATTGTCTTCACTTACAGAAAAAAAGTATTTTATTGCGAGTACAATGTTTCCAACTGACATTCATCAGGTATTTCTGATTAAGGGCAAGGCCACACTAAAATATGTCTGGCCGCTGATGAACTCAGGTTGTGTGCGGCCGACTGTTTTTAGCAGCCAGCGCATTCTAGAAAAACTAGCGGCTTGCAGCGCATTCTGTCTCCATAACTAGTGCTCTCTTGAGAGCAGAGGAAGTGGTCACAATGAAGAAGCTGTTATCTGCAGTTTCATATATTATGCACCCATACGCACAACCGTTAACTTCACCTTGTCAAAACAAGATGATGCCGATATGCACAGCGGCGAACTTAGGCCTGTCAAAACAAAATGGGGCAGAGACAAGTCGACTTGCTTGGTCTCCACACAAACAACCTTTGATTTCCTATACTAACACATCTTGTCAAAATTCATGTCAGATCCTTTGTCTAGGTGAGACATGACCTTTGACATGATCTAAATGTCATGATAGAAGAGCAGCTTACTCTACTATACAGATTGGACAAAAATATTTTTTATTCATTAAAAAGAAGTTACATAGGCTAGTGCCTCTTTTTGTAGATCTCATGTCAAAAGTTTTTTTTACAGAACAGAGAAAACTGTTTTGCATTTCTTTGTCCTTTGGTCAAGGTTGACTGCAGGTGCGGTGGTCTCAAAAACATAAAGGTAAACGGGCAGAAGGAGACTCGCTCACTGCATAGAAGTTAAGGAAAACTCCTTAGACAGATGCCATCTGTCCGTCAGTGTCATAGCACTGACGAAGGTCCTAGGAGGACTGAAACGTTTGCTTTTTAATTCACTTTTGAGCACCGAGCACAAGATGAGCATCATAAAATAAATAAAAAATATTTCTTTAAGTGTGTCTAAGGAGTTTTCCTTAACTTCTATGCAGTGAGCGAGTCTCCCTCTGCCAGTTTACCAAAAGTTTTTTACAGTAGCCTACATGCTTTTAAAAATACTGTGTGTGTGTGTGTGTGTGTGTGTGTGTGTGTGTGTGTGTGTGTGTGTGTGTGTGTGTGTGTGTGTGTGTGTGTGTGTGTGTGTGTGTGTGTACAGGCTTAGTGTGGTCAGAATCGGCTCCTTCTTGGTTGTCGCTCCTTCCTGGTTGAGTCATTTCTCTCGTATCTCCTCAACTAGAGACTTCTACTTGAGTAGGTGAGTTTATACTGATCAATAATATCATGTATGAGGCTTAAACTAGTTAGGCCTACTGATTAATATAATCCTACTGTACTATTACATGTATTTGAATTTGTAATTTTTACAAAATGTATTATACGGTACTTGTGTGTGCACAAACAATATTATGTGTAAATCATCAATTCTGCGTGTCAATTGTTGAGTCTGCATTTGTGAGTAGACCAACACACGCATACATTACTTTTTCCTGTTACATCATTTTGAGACAAACGTCACGCTTTTTTAAGAACATTTTTACAAATGTATTTTCCTATCTGCAAACTTACTTGTAACTTGTAAGTTGGCACTTAAATACATGTGCTATGATTTGTACAGATATAAGCTATTTATAAATATATCATTTGCAATTTGTAAAAATAATGTATACTTTGAGTATTATTCCAAATATACATTAACCACTTCAGCCCTATATACATTTCGGCCATTTGAAAATATTAGATCTACAAGCGACGCATTGTGAGCTTGTAGATCTGCTATTTTCAAAAGATTTTTATACATTTTATTCATTGGAAAACTTGTGAAATGGGACATTCTGCATAATGAGTACTTTCTACTTTTGCTACATTTTGATGCCAACACTTTTGTACTTTTACTCAAGTACATTTTGAATTCCGGACTTTTACTTGTAACAGAGTATTTCTACATTACAGTATTAATACTTTTACTTAAAGGGCAAGACCACTTTGGTAGAGGTTTGGGTTGTGTAGTTACCTTGCCATGATGTAACTCCAAAGGTGGGCAAGAAATAAAAAATAATTGCTCCATTCATTAGAAATTGATAATTCAAAATATGCTCCTCATTGACTTACATTGTATGGTAAAACAGCTCTCAAAGTCACTCTTTTAGCACATAAACGAACGCAAACAAAGTTGATTCAGACAATATAGAACATCACCAAACCCAGTACTGTTTTTTTTTTAAATAAAAATGTCAACTTCCTGTTGATTTTGCCATTTTTAATAAGTAGAAAACCTGGACTGGATCAGCGGATCCAGATCTTCAAATAGTAAAATCAACAGGAAGTTGACATTTTTATTAAAAAAATAAACAGTACTGGGTTTGGTGATGTTCTATATTGCCTGAATCAGCTATGTTTGGGTTCATTTATGTGCTAAAAGAGTGACTTTAAGAGCTGTTTTACCGTACAATGTAAGTCAATGAGGAGCATATTTTGAATTATCAATTTCTAATCGATGGAGCAATTATTTTTGATTTCTTGCCCACCTTTGGAGTTACATCATGGCAAGGTAACTACACAACCCAAACCTCTACCAAAGTGGTCTTACCATTTAAGTAAAACATTTGATTACTTTTTCCACTACTGGTCCTCGACTACCTCGAGCACTGTCCCGTCGGCAGTGGCAACCAACGTTCCTAATGGCTATAGAAAACTCACCATTCTAAGCTTTAATTTGAGTGGTAACATGTGGTTATAACTCTAGAGATACAGTCAGAAACACTATTATGTTAATGTGATAACATGAGGCAGGGCCCTAGAATTGAGCCATGGTTCTCAAATGGGTGGTGGGCAAAGCTAGGTATGAGTTTTTTTTAACTTACTGTACATTTCGGCAAATTCTACCTCACAATTTGGCATGATAACCATTGCAGACGAGTAGCTTAGTGGTAGTTATCATGCATTGAATATGTGGACCCCTATATTATCACACGCAAATTGTTACAACAAATATATTATCAACTTTTGAGCCATTATTGTGTTGAGACCTATGAGCACACTTTTCTGCACAATTCAAGTATGGGGAATTGATTGGAAAGGTTATTTTACTTATTCAATACTTCCATATGCTTAAATGGCTTTTTAATTCAAGATTTTGCACCCAAATCGAATAATTTGAAAATAAGTCTTGTAAATATCCCCAATTTGAAAGTATGTGCTGACAACCAACATGTTCCTAGTGTCTATAAAAAAAAGAGACCTGATTATCACAGAGGCAGACTTGACTGATTCGGAAATAGAGGACTGAATTTGCTTTGTCTTGCCCCTGATGTGTCCCAGAACCCATGAACCTTCTCCCTGCCTTGGCCTTGTCATACACTCCTCCTTTGTATCTGTCTCTATATTTAAAAAAATAAGTAAAACTGAAATGAGTTGAATTGAGTTTTGGCCATTATCGCCCGTTTCTCTTTAATAACACTTTTTACTTAGTCTGCTCTTTTTTCCCCTCTACACCAAAACCTCTTTGCCTAAAATAGCCGCAAGTGCGAGGCGTTGTGAGCTTGTAGATCTGCTATTTTTGGCTAAAGTTCTCCTCAGAATAGGGATGCTAGGGTTCAAGTGGTTAATGTAAAAAAAAAACATTCTATCACAGAAAGGTTTGGTGCCCCCCCTGTAGTAATTCTGAGTACTCCAGCTAAATAAAGTATAAAACTTGAGTAAATGTATTTACTTACCACTGGCTCTCAGCAATGTGTCTTAAGTGTCACTGATCAAGACACTTAACCCCTACTAAAGATGGTGCCCAGATTTCTCTTGTGCCCACCTTCCCTGTATTCTTTTATTAAGCACTTTGAACGGCCTTGTTGAAATGTGCTGTTTTAACCTTTTGTCTACTTTGTGTGTGTGTGTGTGTGTGTGTGTGTGTGTGTGTGTGTGTGTGTGTGTGTGTGTGTGTGTGTGTGTGTGTGTGTGTGTGTGTGTGTGTGTGTGTGTGTGTGTGTTTGCGTGTGTGCGTGTGTGCGTGTGTGCGTGTGTGTGTGCGTGCGTGCGTGTGCGCGTGTGCGTGTGTGTGTGCGTGTACAGGCTGAGTGCGGTCAGAATCGGCTCCTTCTTGGTTGGTGTCCTTTCTCTCTTCTCTCCTCAACTAGAGACTTCTACTTCAGTAGGTGAGTTTATACTGATCAATAATATCATGTATGAAGCTTAAAATATGTACTGATTAATAACATCCTACTGTACTATTATAAATCTTTCTATCCTACTTCCTAGTACAGTAAGCTACTGTCCTACTATCATATGAGGCACCATTAGTTTAATGGGAGAGATTTGTCTCAAAATTATTTATGAATCCAATACCATGATGCACAAATATTCCATGATTTACAAATGTGATTCCATTATTCACAAATGTGTTTTGCAATCTGCAAACACAAATGATTTATTTGTGATTTTTGTAAATATGAATTTGTAAGTTTTACAAAATTGCATTATACTGGTGCGTAAATATATCATAACATATAATTTGTAAATAATCAATTATGCGTGTCAATTGTTGAGTGAGTCTGCATTTGTGAGTAGACCAACACACGCATACATTCCTTTTCTCCTGTTACATCATTTTGAAACAAACGTCACGCTTTTTTAAGATTTTTTTTACAAATGTATTTTCCTATCTGCAAACTTACTTGTAACTTGTAAGTTGGCATTTAAACACATATGCTATGATTTGTACAAATATAAGCTATTTACAGCTTGTAGATCTGCTATTTTCAAATGATTTTTATACATTTTATTCATTTGAAAACTTGTGAAATGGGACATTCTGCATAATGTGTACGTTCTACTTTGGCTACATTTTGATGCCAATACTTTTGTACTTTTACTCAAGTACATTTTGAATTCCGGACTTTTACTTGTAACAGAGTATTTCTACGTTGCAGTATTAATACTTTTACTTAAGTAAGAAATGTGATTACTTTTTCCACTACTGGTCCTCGACTACCTTGAGCACTGTCCCGTCGGCAGTGGCATTAACCAACATGTTCCTAATGCCTATAGAAAACTGCTCACCATTCTAAGCTTTAATTTGAGTGGTAACATGTGGTTATAACTCTAGAGATACAGTCAGAAACACTATTATGTTAATGTGATAACATGAGGCAGGGCCCTAGAATTGAGCCATGGTTCTCAAATGGGTGGTGGGCAAAGCTAGGTATGAGTTTTTTTTAACTTACTGTACATTTCGGCAAATTCTACCTCACAATTTGGCATGATAACCATTGCAGACGAGTAGCTTAGTGGTAGTTATCATGCATTGAATATGTGGACCCCTATATTATCACACGCAAATTGTTACAACAAATATATTATCAACTTTTGAGCCATTATTGTGTTGAGACCTACTGTATGAGCACACTTTTCTGCACCATTCAAGTATGGGGAATTGATTGGAAAGGTTATTTTACTTATTCAATACTTCCATATGCTTAAATGGCTTTTTAATGCAAGATTTTGCACCCAAATCGAATAATTTGAAAAGAAGTCTTGTAAATATCCCCAATTTGAAAGTATGTGCTGAAAACCAACATATCCTAGTGTCTATAAAAAAAAGAGACCTGATTATCACAGAGGCAGACTTGACTGATTCGGAAATAGTGTGTGTGTGTGTGTGTGTGTGTAAGGAAAGAATGGTGATCGCACACATTGTCTTCACTTACAGAAAAAAAGTATTTTATTGCGAGTACAATGTTTCCAACTGACATTCATCAGGTATTTCTGATTAAGGGCAAGGCCACACTAAAATATGTCTGGCCGCTGATGAACTCAGGTTGTGTGCGGCCGACTGTTTTTAGCAGCCAGCGCATTCTAGAAAAACTAGTGGCTTGCAGCGCATTCTGTCTCCATAACTAGTGCTCTCTTGAGAGCAGAGGAAGTGGTCACAATGAAGAAGCTGTTATCTGCAGTTTCATATATTATGCACCCACACGCACAACCGTTAACTTCACCTTGTCAAAACAAGATGATGCCGATATGCACAGCGGCGAACTTAGGCCTGTCAAAACAAAATGGGGCTGAGACAAGTCGACTTGCTTGGTCTCCACACAAACAACCTTTGATTTCCTATACTAACACATCTTGTCAAAATTCATGTCAGATCCTTTGTCTAGGTGAGACATGACCTTTGACATGAAAATACATTTTATTCATTAAAAAGAAGTTACATAGGCTAGTGCCTCTTTTTGTAGATCTCATGTCAAAAGTTTTTTACAGAACAGAGAAAACAGTTTTGCCTTTTTTTGTCCTTTGCTCAAGGTTGAGTGCAGGTGCGGTGGTCTCAAAAACATAAAGGTAAACGGGCAGAAGGAGACTCGCTCACTGCATAGAAGTTAAGGAAAACTCCTTAGACAGATGCCATCTGTCCATCAGTGTCATAGCACTGACGAAGGTCCTAGGAGGACTGAAACGTTTGCTTTTTAATTCACTTTTGAGCACCGAGCACAAGATGAGCATCATAAAATAAAGAAAACATATTTCTTTAAGTGTGTCTAAGGAGTTTTCCTTAACTTCTATGCAGTGAGCGAGTCTCCTTCTGCCAGTTTACCAAAAGTTTTTTACAGTAGCCTATATGCTTTTAAAAATACTGTGTGTGTGTGTGTGTGTGTGTGTGTGTGTGTGTGTGTGTGTGTGTGTGTGTGTGTGTGTGTGTGTGTGTGTGTGTGTGTGTGTGTGTGTGTGTGTGTGTGTGTGTGTGTGTGTGTGTGTTCGTGTGTTCGTGTGTACAGGCTGAGTGCGGTCAGAATCGGCTCCTTCTTGGTTGAGTCATTTCTCTCTTCTCTCCTCAACTAGAGACTTCTACTTGAGTAGGTGAGTTTATACTGATCAATAATATCATGTATGAAGCTTAAAATATGTACTGATTAATAACATCCTACTGTACTATTATAAATCTTTCTATCCTACTTCCTAGTATAGTAACCTACTGTCCTACTATCATATGAGGCACCATTAGTTTAATGGGAGAGATTTGTCTCAAAATTATTTTTGAATCCAATACCATGATGCACAAATATTCCATTATTCACAAAATGTGTTTTGCAATCTGCAAACACAAATTATTGATTTGTGACTTTTTTAAATATAAATTTTTAAGTTTTACAAAAATGTACTATACTTGTGTGTAAATATATCATAAAATATCATTTGTAAATAATAAATTCTACATTTCAATTTGAGTTTGCATTTGTGAGTAGACCAACACACGCATACATTACTTTTTCCTGTTACATCATTTTGAGACAAACGTCACGCTTTTTTAAGAGCATTTTTACAAATGTATTTTCCTATCTGCAAACTTACTTGTAACTTGTAAGTTGGCATTTAAATACATATGCTATGATTTGTACAAATATAAGCTATTTATAAATATATCATTTGCAATTTGTAAAAATAATTTATACTTTGAGTATTATTCCAAATATACATTAATCACTTCAGCCCTATTTACATTTCTGCCATTTGAAAATATTAGATCTACAAGCGACGCATTGTGAGCTTGTAGATCTGCTATTTTCAAATGATGTTTATACATTTTATTCATTGGAAAACTTGTGAAATGGGACATTCTGCATAATGAGTACTTTCTACTTTTGATACATTTTGATGCCAATACTTTTGTACTTTTACTCAAGTACATTTTGAATTCCAGACTTTTACTTGTAACAGTATTTCCACATTGCAGTATTAATACTTTTACTTAAGTAAAACATTTGATGACTTTTTCCACTACTGGTTTACCTCGAGCACTGTCCCGTCGGCAGTGGCAACCAACATGTTCCTAATGGCTATAGAAAACTCACCATTCTAAGCTTTAATTTGAGTGGTAACATGTTGTTGTGACTCTAGAGATACAGTCAGAAACACTATTATGTTAATGTGATAACATGAGGCGGTGGGCAAAGCTAGGTATGAGTTTTTTTTACTTTCGGCAAATTCTACCTCACAATTTGGCATGATAACCATTGCAGACTAGTAGCTTAGTGGTAGTTATCATGCATTGAATATGTGGACCCCTATATTATCACACGCAAATTGTTACAACAAATATATTATCAACTTTTGAGCCATTATTGTGTAGAGACCTATGAGCACACTTTTCTGCACAATTCAAGTATGGGGAATTGATTGGAAAGGTTATTTTACTTATTCAATACTTCCATATGCTTAAATGGCTTTTTAATGCAAGATTTTGCACCTAAATTGAATAATTTGAAAATAAGTTTTGTAAATATCCCCAATTTGAAAGTATGTGCTGAGAACCAACATATCCTAGTGTCTATACAAAAGAGACCTGATTATCACAGAGGCAGACTTGACCGACTCGGAAATAGAGAACTTAATTTGCTGTGCCTTGCCCCTGATGTGTCCCAGAACCCCTGAACCTTCTCCCTGCCTTGGCCTTGTCATACACTCCTCCTTTGTATCTGTCTCTATATATAAAAAAAAAAAAGTAAAACTGAAATGAGTTGAATTGAGTTTTTGCCATTATCGCCCGTTTTTCTTTAATAACACAGGCTCACTTTTTACTTAGTCTGCTCTTTATTTCCCTCTACACCAAAACCTCTTTGCCTAAAATAGCTGCAAGTGCGAGGCGTTGTGAGCTTGTAGATCTGCTATTTTTGGCTAAAGTTCTCCTCAGAATATGGATGCTACTAGGGTTCAAGTGGTTAATGTAAAAAAAAAACATTCTATCACAGAAAGGTTTGGTGGCTCCCTGTAGTAATTCTGAGTACTCCAGCAAAATAAAGTATAAAACTTGAGTAAATGTACACTGGCTCTCAGCAATGTGTCTTAAGTGTCACTGATCAAGACACTTAACCCCTACTAAAGATGGTGCCCACATTTCTCTTGTGCCCACCTTCCCTGTATTCTTTTATTAAGCACTTTGAACGGCCTTGTTGAAATGTGCTGTTTTAACCTTTTGTTTGCTTGTGTGTGTGTGTGTGTGTGTGTGTGTGTGTGTGTGTGTGTGTGTGTGTGTGTGTGTGTGTGTGTGTGTGTGTGTGTGTGCGTGTGCGTGTGCGCGCGCGTGTGTGCGTGTACAGGCTGAGTGCGGTCAGAATCGGCTCCTTCTTGGTTGGTGTCATTTCTCTCTTCTCTCCTCAACTAGAGACTTCTACTTCAGTAGGTGAGTTTATACTGAGCAATAATATCATGTATGAAGCTTAAAATATGTACTGATTAATAACATCCTACTGTACTATTATAAATCTTTCTATCCTACTTCCTAGTACAGTAAGCTACTGTCCTACTATCATATATGAGGCACCATTAGTTTAATGGGAGAGATTTGTCTCAAAATTATTTATGAATCCAATACCATGATGCACAAATATTCCATGATTTACAAATGTGTTTTGCAATCTGCAAACACAAATGATTTATTTGTGATTTTTGTAAATATGAATTTGTAAGTTTTACAAAATTGTATTATACTGGTGCGTAAATATATCATAAAATATAATTTGTAAATAATCAATTATGCGTGTCAATTGTTGAGTCTGCATTTGTGAGTAGACCAACACACGCATACATTACTTTTTCCTGTTACATCATTTTGAGACAAACGTCACGCTTTTTTAAGAACATTTTTACGAATGTATTTTCCTATCTGCAAACGTACTTGTAACTTGTAAGTTGGCATTTAAATACATATGCTATGATTTGTACAAATATAAGCTACTTACAGCTTGTAGATCTGCTATTTTCAAATGATTTTTATACATTTTATTCATTTGAAAACTTGTGAAATGGGACATTCTGCATAATGAGTACTTTCTACTTTTGCTACATTTTGATGCCAATACTTTTGTACTTTTACTCAAGTACATTTTCAATTCCGGACTTTTACTTGTAACAGAGTATTTCTACGTTGCAGTATTAATACTTTTACTTAAGTAAAACATTTGATTACTTTTTCCACTACTGGTCCTCGACTACCTTGAGCACTGTCCCGTCGGCAGTGGCATTAACCAACATGTTCCTAATGGCTATAGAAAACTGCTCACCATTCTAAGCTTTAATTTGAGTGGTAACATGTGGTTATAACTCTAGAGATACAGTCAGAAACACTATTATGTTAATGTGATAACATGAGGCAGGGCCCTAGAATTGAGCCATGGTTCTCAAATGGGTGGTGGGCAAAGCTAGGTATGAGTTTTTTTTAACTTACTGTACATTTCGGCAAATTCTACCTCACAATTTGGCATGATAACCATTGCAGACGAGTAGCTTAGTGGTAGTTATCATGCATTGAATATGTGGACCCCTATATTATCACACGCAAATTGTTACAACAAATATATTATCAACTTTTGAGCCATTATTGTGTTGAGACCTATGAGCACACTTTTCTGCACAATTCAAGTATGGGGAATTGATTGGAAAGGTTATTTTACTTATTCAATACTTCCATATGCTTAAATGGCTTTTTAATTCAAGATTTTGCACCCAAATCGAATAATTTGAAAATAAGTCTTGTAAATATCCCCAATTTGAAAGTATGTGCTGAGAACCAACATATCCTAGTTGTGTATAAAAAAAAGAGACCTGATTATCACAGAGGCAGACTTGACTGATTCGGAAATAGAGAACTTAATTTGCTTTGCCTTGACCCTGATGTGTCCCAGAACCCATGAACCTTCTCCCTGCCTTGGCCTTGTCATACATTCCTCCTTTGTATCTGTCTCTATATTTAAAAAAAAAAGTAAAACTGAAAGGAGTTGAATTGAGTTTTGGCCATTATCGCCCGTCTCTCTTTAATAACACTTTTTACTTAGTCTGCTCTTTTTTTCCCTCTACACCAAAACCTCTTTGCCTAAAATAGCCGCAAGTGCGAGGCGTTGTGAGCTTGTAGATCTGCTATTTTTGGCTAAAGTTCTCCTCGGAATAGGGATGCTAGGGTTCAAGTGGTTAATGTAAAAAAATAACATTCTATCACAGAAAGGTTTGGTGCCCCCCCTGTAGTAATTCTGAGTACTCCAGCAAAATAAAGTATAAAACTTGAGTAAATGTATTTAGTTACCACTGGCTCTCAGCAATGTGTCTTAAGTGTCACTGATCAAGACACTTAACCCCTACTAAAGATGGTGCCCAGATTTCTCTTGTGCCCACCTTCCCTGTATTCTTTTATTAAGCACTTTGAACGGCCTTGTTGAAATGTGCTGTTTTAACCTTTTGTCTACTGTGTGTGTGTGTGTGTGTGTGTGTGTGTGTGTGTGTGTGTGTGTGTGTGTGTGTGTGTGTGTGTGTGTGTGTGTGTGTGTGTGTGTGTGTGTGTGTGTGTGTGTGTGTGTGTGTGTGTGTGTGTGTGTGTGTGTGTGTGTGTGTGTGTGTGTGTACAGGCTGAGTGCGGTCAGAATCGGCTCCTTCTTGGTTGGTGTCATTTCTCTCTTCTCTCCTCAACTAGAGACTTCTACTTCAGTAGGTGAGTTTATACTGATCAATAATATCATGTATGAAGCTTAAAATATGTACTGATTAATAACATCCTACTGTACTATTATAAATCTTTCTATCCTACTTCCTAGTACAGTAACCTACTGTCCTACTATCATATGAGGCACCATTAGTTTAATGGGAGAGATTTGTCTCAAAATTATTTATGAATCCAATACCATGATGCACAAATTTACAAATGTGATTCCATTATTCACAAATGTGTTTTGCAATCTGCAAACAAATGATTTATTTGCGATTTTTGTAAATATGAATTTGTAAGTTTTACAAAATTGTATTATACTGGTGCGTAAATATATCATAAAATATAATTTGTAAATAATCAATTATGCGTGTCAATTGTTGAGTCTGCATTTGTGAGTAGACCAACACACGCATACATTCCTTTTTCCTGTTACATCATTTTGAGACAAACGTCACGCTTTTTTAAGAACATTTTTACGAATGTATTTTCCTATCTGCAAACGTACTTGTAACTTGTAAGTTGGCATTTAAATACATATGCTATGATTTGTACAAATATAAGCTACTTACAGCTTGTAGATATGCTATTTTCAAATGATTTTTATACATTTTATTCATTTGAAAACTTGTGAAATGGGACATTCTGCATAATGAGTACTTTTTACTTTTGCTACATTTTGATGCCAATACTTTTGTACTTTTACTCAAGTACATTTTGAATTCCGGACTTTTACTTGTAACAGAGTATTTCTACGTTGCAGTATTAATACTTTTACTTAAGTAAAAAATGTGATTACTTTTTCCACTACTGGTCCTCGACTACCTTGAGCACTGTCCCGTCGGCAGTGGCATTAACCAACATGTTCCTAATGGCTATAGAAAACTGCTCACCATTCTAAGCTTTAATTTGAGTGGTAACATGTGGTTATAACTCTAGAGATAGTCAGAAACACTATTATGTTAATGTGATAACATGAGGCAGGGCCCTAGAATTGAGCCATGGTTCTCAAATGGGTGGTGGGCAAAGCTAGGTATGAGTTTTTTTTAACTTACTGTACATTTCGGCAAATTCTACCTCACAATTTGGCATGATAACCATTGCAGACGAGTAGCTTAGTGGTAGTTATCATGCATTGAATATGTGGACCCCTATATTATCACACGCAAATTGTTACAACAAATATATTATCAACTTTTGAGCCATTATTGTGTTGAGACCTATGAGCACACTTTTCTGCACAATTCAAGTATGGGGAATTGATTGGAAAGGTTTTTTAACTTTTTCAATACTTCCATATGCTTAAATGGCTTTTTAATTCAAGATTTTGCACCCAAATCGAATAATTTGAAAATAAGTCTTGTAAATATCCCCAATTTGAAAGTATGTGCTGAGAACCAACATATCCTAGTGTCTATAAAAAAAAGAGACCTGATTATCACAGAGGCAGACTTGACTGATTCGGAAATAGTGTGTGTGTGTGTGTGTGTGTGTGTAAGGAAAGAATGGTGATCGCACACATTGTCTTCACTTACAGAAAAAAAGTATTTTATTGCGAGTACAGTGTTTCCAACTGACATTCATCAGGTATTTCTGATTAAGGGCAAGGCCACACTAAAATATGTCTGGCCGCTGATGAACTCAGGTTGTGTGCGGCCGACTGTTTTTAGCAGCCAGCGCATTCTAAAAAAACTAGTGGCTTGCAGCGCATTCTGTCTCCATAACTAGTGCTCTCATGAGAGCAGAGGAAGTGGTCACAATGAAGAAGCTGTTATCTGCAGTTTCATATATTATGCACCCACACGCACAACCGTTAACTTCACCTTGTCAAAACAAGATGATGCCGATATGCACAGCGGCGAACTTAGGCCTGTCAAAACAAAATGGGGCAGAGACAAGTCGACTTGCTTGGTCTCCACACAAACAACCTTTGATTTCCTATACTAACACATCTTGTCAAAATTCATGTCAGATCCTTTGTCTAGGTGAGACATGACCTTTGACATGATCTAAATGTCTCGATAGAAGAGCAGCTTACTCTACTATACAGATTGGACAAAAATATGTTTTATTCATTAAAAATAAGTTACATAGGCTAGTGCCTCTTTTTGTAGATCTCATGTCAAAAGTTTTTTTACAGAACAGAGAAAACTGTTTTGCATTTCTTTGTCCTTTGGTCAAGGTTGACTGCCGGTGCGGTGGTCTCAAAAACATAAAGGTAAACGGGCAGAAGGAGACTCGCTCACTGCATAGAAGTTAAGGAAAACTCCTTAGACAGATGCCATCTGTCCGTCAGTGTCATAGCACTGACGAAGGTCCTAGGAGGACTGAAACGTTTGCTTTTTAATTCACTTTTGAGCACCGAGCACAAGATGAGCATCATAAAATAAAGAAAACATATTTCTTTAAGTGTGTCTAAGGAGTTTTCCTTAACTTCTATGCAGTTCACTGATCAAGACACTTAACCCCTACTAAAGATGGTGCCAGATTTCTCTTGTGCCCACCTTCCCTGTATTTTTTTATTAAGCACTTTGAACGGCCTTGTTGAAATGTGCTGTTTTAACCTTTTGTCTACTTTGTTTGTGTGTGTGTGTGTGTGTGTGTGTGTGTGTGTGTGCGTGTGCGTGCGTGTGCGTGTACAGGCTGAGTGCGGTCAGAATCGGCTCCTTCTTGGTTGGTGTCATTTCTCTCTTCTCTCCTCAACTAGAGACTTCTACTTCAGTAGGTGAGTTTATACTGATCAATAATATCATATATGAAGCTTAAAATATGTACTGATTAATAACATCCTACTGTACTATTCTAAATCTTTTTCTCCTACTTCCTAGTACAGTAAGCTACTGTCCTACTATCATATGAGGCACCATTAGTTTAATGGGAGAGATTTGTCTCAAAATTATTTATGAATCCAATACCATGATGCACAAATATTCCATGATTTACAAATGTGATTCCATTATTCACAAATGTGTTTTGCAATCTGCAAACACAAATGGTTTATTTGTGATTTTTGTAAATATGAATTTGTAAGTTTTACAAAATTGTATTATACTGGTGCGTAAATATATCATAAAATATAATTTGTAAATAATCAATTCTGCGTGTCAATTGTTGAGTCTGCATTTGTGAGTAGACCAACACACGCATACATTCCTTTTTCCTGTTACATCATTTTGAGACAAACGTCACGCTTTTTTAAGAACATTTTTACGAATGTATTTTCCTATCTGCAAACGTACTTGTAACTTGTAAGTTGGCATTTAAATACATATGCTATGATTTGTACAAATATAAGCTATTTACAGCTTGTAGATCTGCTATTTTCAAATGATTTTTATACATTTTATTCATTTGAAAACTTATGAAATGGGACATTCTGCATAATGAGTACTTTTTACTTTTGCTACATTTTGATGCCAATACTTTTGTACTTTTACTCAAGTACATTTTGAATTCCGGACTTTTACTTGTAACAGAGTATTTCTACGTTGCAGTATTAATACTTTTACTTAAGTAAAAAATGTGATTACTTTTTCCACTACTGGTCCTCGACTACCTTGAGCACTGTCCCGCCGGCAGTGGCATTAACCAACATGTTCCTAATGGCTATAGAAAACTGCTCACCATTCTAAGCTTTAATTCGAGTGGTAACATGTGGTTATAACTCTAGAGATACAGTCAGAAACACTATTATGTTAATGTGATAACATGAGGCAGGGCCCTAGAATTGAGCCATGGTTCTCAAATGGGTGGTGGGCAAAGCTAGGTATGAGTTTTTTTTAACTTACTGTACATTTCGGCAAATTCTACCTCACAATTTGGCATGATAACCATTGCAGACGAGTAGCTTAGTGGTAGTTATCATGCATTGAATATGTGGACCCCTATATTATCACACGCAAATTGTTACAACAAATATATTATCAACTTTTGAGCCATTATTGTGTTGAGACCTATGAGCACACTTTTCTGCACAATTCAAGTATGGGGAATTGATTGGAAAGGTTATTTTACTTATTCAATACTTCCATATGCTTAAATGGCTTTTTAATGCAAGATTTTGCACCCAAATCGAATAATTTGAAAATAAGTCTTGTAAATATGTATCCCCAATTTGAAAGTATGTGCTGAGAACCAACATGTTCCTAGTGTCTATTAAAAAAAAGAGACCTGATTATCACAGAGGCAGACTTGACTGACTCGGAAATAGAGAACTTAATTTGCTGTGCCTTGACCCTGATGTGTCCCAGAACCCCTTAACCTTCTCCCTGCCTTGGCCTTGTCATACATTCCTCCTTTGTATCTGTCTCTATATTTAAAAAAAGAAGTAAAACTGAAATGAGTTGAATTGAGTTTTGGCCATTATCGCCCGTTTTTATTTAATAACACAGGCTAACTTTTTACTTAGTCTGCTCTTTTTTCCCCTCTACACCAAAACCTCTTTGCCAAAAATAGCCGCAAGTGCGAGGCGTTGTGAGACTTGTAGATCTGCTATTTTTGGCTAAAGTTCTCCTCAGAATAGGGATGCTAGGGTTCAAGTGGTTAATGTAAAAAAAAAAACATTTGATCCACGGGTCCCGCGGGTCCCGCGGGTTACGGGTCAACCCGCGCATCACTAGTGTGTGGTATTCTGCTTTCACCAGCCCAAAGTACAGGAAACATCTGCTATGTACGTCCCTTCTAAATTTCTTCATTTAACCAACTTCTGTTTTCCTCCTTGCTCCACTGTCACTGCTGCACAAACAGCTGAGTACAATTCAAACACATGATTAGACATAATACAGTATGGTCATAAAACAATAAAATAAACCAAAATAATATAATCACATTCTTGATTATTTCTTTAGGATCAAAAAAGTTATATTAAGGAAGGACCGACTCATAGTCATAGTCAGAACAAATCATAGTACATCATAGTAAAATGAGTTCAGATAATTAATATCACACTTTAGCATAATTTATAATTGGTTCTACGGTATAACACAACCAAATTATAGATTAGTTTACCACTGTTTGCCAGTCCTGTCAACATCTCCTGTGTCATACGAGGCCCTATCATGACCCAATGCACGTCCAGTAACGTTGGCGTCCAGTAACCAGTAACATTTTGTGTGTACTGCAGTAACATCCTGTCCCCAAGATGTTTGGGGAGCTTTACACACACAGCATTATGCAATAAGTGATTTGATTCATTCTGCATTATTGTAAGCTTATAAGCAAGGTTTATGAGCCCCGCTATGCTATACTCTTTCCTATTAATTCTTCTCTTCTTTGACCATCGTTTAGTAGGCAGACATGGAGACCATTATCACCTGCCCTGGGCTGGGATTTGCCATAAGGGGTCCAAGGTACCCAAGGTTAAGGGAAGCAGGGTTGAAAGGCTGATCTGAAAGCCATGTCTTTCGACACATAATGGGAACAGATATTATATATAAAGTGAACTATATTTAACCACTTAAACACTATATGGTTGACCGGAGGCCCTTGGGGCTTTATAGTGTCTTTTCCCCGGTGTTAGGTAGGACACCTAGCAGGTGACCAGTAGCCTTTCCTGAAGCTCCTACGTACGTCCAATATCCTGCCTAGTGGGGATTCACTCTTAGCTCCCATGCGGAAGACCCAGGTTCAAATCCCTGGTCTTACAGTTGTAATTAACCACTTGAATCGTAGCATTCCTATTCAGGGGCTAATAGTAAACATCTGATCTACAAGCTCACAACGTGTCACAAGTAACGTTATCATGCATGTTGTGAGCTTTTAGATCGGCCATTTTTGATAATTTGGTGTACAGAGAAAACAGGAGAGGGCCAATTATAGAGCCCTGGGGAATACGGTCAACTAAGTATATGGTTTAAGTTGATTAGTCTCCACATCAGGAGAGGACATAAAACGTGGGATTACAGCTTTATTTGGGGCCTTATTTTCAGCCTGCTATGTGGCGTTCAAATCCAGTCCCATCGCGCTGATCAGAGCAATGGTCACCGAGTTATGGCCATTTGAAATGTTAGACACTGCTATAACACTGCTGTAGTGCCACATAATGTGTGCACATTATTACATTATTTGTGTGACTATTGTAATGGCAGCTCCCTGACCAGTTTTTATTTTGTTCAGCTTCCCAACTTTTACCCCAAATACCTATTTTTTCTGAAACCCCTCCTGTCTAACTAATTAGCGGCAGTGCCCACATGGCTGTAATTGCCATGGGGGTGGGGGTGGGGCAGTCCAAGCACATGTAAGGATCTGCAGGTATTTGTGAGTGAATCTCACCAAAAGAGTGTGAAGCTGAATGCGTGTGTTGGTGTACTCACAAATGCAGATTCAACAATTCACACACAGAATCGATTCTTTACTAATGATATTTTATGATAAATGCACACAAAAATGCAAATGTACATTATATATTTTTTTTAATTAAAAATTCCTTTTATACAAAAGTCACAAATAAATAATTGTAAATCATGGAAACACATTTGTAAATCATGGAATATTTGTGCATCATGGTATTGGATTCACAAATAATTTTGAGACAAATCTCTCCCATTAGTTTAGTGCAATTTCACAATGTGGTGACTCTCCTGAACCAAAGGTGCAGACCGGCACAAACATGAAGAATGTGCATTTAAATTGTTTAAAAATATTTTAAACTGCAATAGAGACTTTGTTATTAAATGTGTCTCTCTAATAGACTATATATTTAGTCGAGTTTACGCAGCCTAAGGCCATTAGCAGTACAATGAGCACTATAACTATAACCATAAAAATATAGTCAAGTGGATGGCAAGTGGAGTTCACACCGATTATAAAAAATGATACAATGGTGAACGATATAGTTATAATTGTCTTTATGGTTATAGTGTGAATGTCACTTTAGACCAGGAAACATACCTCTCTCCTCTCCTGTACCACAACCTGGTGGCCTTCCAGGTTGGTATGATATAATATCACATCTGTACAGGGTGTTGAAACTATCTGGGCCGTAGATCTGCCTTTGCTCCATGTAGATCTGCTGAATTGAGGCTTTGGAAATCAAGGCTTTATCATTTCAATTGTGTCAATATTTAGACAAGTGCTTACCAACCTTTTCCGGATCAGAGCCCACCCATGTTAAGTGGTCAGATGGTGAGCTGCGTGGTCCGGGTGACCAGATCCAAACTGTTAATTTGAGGGACAGAAGTACCGCTTTTGTGGGACAATGCGGGGTGAGGGTGTGGGGGATTAATAGCAAATTAGTTGCTATTATATGTCTTGATGTCATATTCGACCATAGGCCTAATATTGCCTATCATTTTGTTATTAAAACCCTCTGGCGTCTCACATTTTGTTTTAAAAATGCACATTTTGGTCATGGGTGGTATGGCCGACTTCAACATGCAACAAATTAAACAAGCTTGTAAATAACTGTTCTAACTTCATTCTGTATTTTAATTATTGTTAGAATGGACAGCATTCTCTACAGCTCCTGTAGTATCTATTTCGCTTTTGATTAGATTAACCACAATGTTTAATAAAAGCATATTAGGCTCTGTGAGCAGCAGCCATATTCTCACTTCCCTTTCTCACTTCCACTTCCCCTATTCTCACAGGTGTTACCAATGATACTAATGAAGGCTCTGTTCCATTTAGTGTAGCACAGTGGTTCTCAGACTTTTTTAATTTCAAGGACCCCCATAACTCTGAGTGTACAAATGGAACCAAATTCACCCTTACGGGTCCATTTGGTTCCATTTGTACACCCTCAGAGTTACATACAGTATCCATAAGGGTCAATTTGGAACCCCCTCTTGGAACCATGAGGGTACCTGGACCACACGTTGAGACCCACTGGTGTAGCAGAGTGTTTCCAGTGAGCCAACATGCACAATATCTGCACCCTGACCCTGTTTGACCAGAATGGAACTGAGCCTTCATTAGTATCATTGGCAACACCTGTGAAGGAAGTAAGAAAGAGGCCCAATTTCTTCACAATACGGCTGCTGTGCATAGAGCCTATTTATTCACGTGCTGCTAGAGCAGTGTTGTGTCCAGTGTTCACTTGTTGTGAAGGGATCTCTTGTCACCAGTGTTGCTATGCTCATTTGGGCGTCAGTACGCAGTGTATTTTAATGACGTGACGCGCACGTCGCTTAACACCTACACTTCAGGTCAAACAATGGACAATTGATATGCATCTAGGCTAATTCCTATGTTAATGTACAATACCTGGTGTGAGTCGGGAGCCTTTGTAAACTTCGTTGAGGTGTGAATTTAAACTTGTTTTAAATCTATGCGTGTGCCTGCGCGTGCTCCTGGTCAAATAGGTTCCTGCACGCCGTGCAAGGCCGTCCTATGAGCATTGCACCCCTGCTTGTCACTGAGTTGCATCGCGGCAACACAACCCGTCTAGTTTGCTGTATGTATGCTCATGTTAAGAGCTTCAGCACACCTCTCTACATCTGTGCATTGATTTATGACTGATGAGGCTTTATTTCTCTCTTAAAGAGGGTAATTAGAACGCTTTCTCCACACTGCCTGTGATGTAAGCTAGATTTTAATACGCACATTTGAACACTGATGTCTGGCAGTCACAGTGTGGGACAGCGTCTCAATTTGTGGGACGCCTGAAAAGTCATTTAGATGTGGGACTGTCCCACTTTGCGTGGGACAGTCCCATGGTATTCATCCAGGCGGCGTGGATGAATAGCAGCACATTTAGGCGTACTATAGTGAAAGACACCTTTTCCATGCCGGCCGAGTAGGTTTAGGTGGGTCCTACGGTTCAGAGGTCACTGGATTTGTGTGTTTGACAGCACTGTGCTGTATGACAGCACTATCATCAGTGTTGTGTTGGATTCATGTTAATGTGTATTTTCAGACATTTAACCACTTAAACCGTCAATTTGACCTTTCACTTTTTACTTAGTCTGTTCATTTTTCCCCTCTACACCAAAACCTCTTTGCCAAAAATAGCCGATCTACAAGCTCTCAACACCTTGCAAGTGCGAGGCATTGTGAGCTTGTAGATCTGCTATTTTTTGGCTTTGACGTACCGTAAGTACAATTTTGAGGTATTTTTACTTTACTGGAGTATTTCCAATTTTCAATACTTTTACTTCTACTCCACTCGATCTCAGAGGCAAATATTGTACTTTTACTCCACTAGAATTAAATAATTGTAGTGGAGTAAAAGTACAATATTAGCCTTTGAGATATAGTAGAGTAGAAGTAAAAGTACAGAAAAATGGAAATACTCCAGTAAGGTAAAGTACAGTACTATGTATTTAGTTACCACTGGCTCTCAGCAATGTGTTGAAGTGTCGCTGAGAAAGACACTTAACCCCTACTGTGTGTGTGTGTGTGTGTGTGTGTGTGTGTGTGTGTGTGTGTGTGTGTGTGTGTGTGTGTGTGTGTGTGTGTGTGTGTGTGTGTGTGTGTGTGTGTGTGTGTGTGTGTGTGTGTGTGTGTGTGTGTGTGTGTGTGTGTGTCAGTACAAAAGTATTGGCATCAAAATATACTTAAAGTACCAAAAGTAAAAAACGTGTTATGCAGAGTGTACCGTTTCACATGTTATCATTATGTCTAAAATGTATAATAATCTTTTTAAAATAGCCGATCTACAAGCTCACAACGCCTCACATTGTGATGCATTGTGTGCTTGTAGATCTGCTATTTTCAAATAGCCAACGTTTAAATAGGGCTGAAGTGGTTGAGGATGTAATAATAATCTAAATCTACAAAGTAACTAAAGTTTTCAAATAATTGTAGTGGAGTAAAAGTACAATAATATTTGCCTCTGAGATTTAGTGGAGTAGAAGTGAAAGTATAGAAAAAAATGGAAATACTCCAGTAATAATAATAAAGTCTATTATTGCAATAGGTCTATAATAATAATAACAATAAGGGTAATAATAATAATAATAATGATGATAATAATAATAATAATAATCCTTGAATTGAATAGCATCAATTTCTCCAACATAATAAAGTTCTCGACATATATAATACTTTAATTCCGACCTGAACTCTACCGCAGATAGATAGATAGATAGATAGATATAGATAGATAGATAGATAAAGGGGTTTTAATATAATTTCCATGGGCAAAAATGACGGTTTTAATGTAATTAATTTTTTCTTAAATTATTTATTCACCTTGGAGCAAGCAATAACGTGGGGGTTAACTGCGTGTCTGTGTTTGTATTACAGCCGCAGACTTTTGACAGACATAACAATAATAATAATAATCCTACACTTTGCAGAGAAAAAAGTATTATATTATAAACCATACATTAACCACTTCAGCCATATTTTATACATAGGCGATTTGAAAAATAGCCGATCTACAAGCTCACAATGGGAGCTAAATGGGATAACTTCATGAGCTGCCGAGCGGTCCGTGCGTCGGTCTGGAGCCTGGCACACTGGTCTAGCTGGCGACCTAGCTGGCAGGCGACGTGCGTCGGGACCTAAGGTCGCTGAGGTCGCGACTTTAGCGACCTAGGCTGGGTCACGACTGGCGAGGTGCGTCGGGACTTTAGCGACCTAGGTCACAACCTCAACGAGGTTGCAAATGATCTCCACTGCCAAACGATTGATTGATTGATGTACTTTATTTAGTAAGACATGAGAACGGTACATGACAGTACATAACAGTACATGGAAATACAAATTCACAATACAAGGTCTACTAAACTGGAAATCTCATTAAGCACGCAGCTTGTTTAAGATGAGAACCCCATGCACACAAATCATGATGAGTGCCACGGTGGTGCCACGGTGGCCAACAGCCCAACAATGGTAGCGTACAGTAGGCTGTTGTGTATTATATAAGTATAAGTAGTACATTATTATGTCACAGCATGGACTTACGTGCGTAATTACGCGCAAGAAACCCTGGCTTGATATCCTTTGATAGACAGATTATTATGACGTGGGGGGTGTGTGTGTGTGGGGGGGGGGGGATTAATGAAGGAATAAGTATTTGAAATTCCACCTAAATTGGGAGTGGAACATGACTCGTTCATGGCCGTACTGCGTAATTGTCCGCTCTATTTTCGTTCGATAGACAGAAAATAAATTACATAAATAAATACACCAAATGAAAATATAAACTTGACAGATCATAGAAAACTTTGAAATACAAGAATCCATTGATTACTGACAGAGTTCTGCCTTAGTGAAATGTCAACTCCTCTCCATGGCTGTTTGAAAATAGCCGATCTACAAGCTCACTATTTAAAAAATATTATGGGTGACCCCTTAGAGGGGGGGGGGGGGGGGGGCGCACGTGGGGGGGGGGGGGGACGCGCACATGGGGGGGGGATTGTGTTAACTACGGGAACAGAGGACTGCACAAAAGGCCACGGTGAGCTTACCATTAGAGTCGTTGGTCAGGCGCAATATGCGTCGACCTGCCCAACTTGGTCGTGCCATGGCCGACGTGGTCGTGGCGTGCCCGACCTGGTCGTGGCGTAACCGACCTGGTCGTGGCGTACCCGACCTGGCCGTGGCGACTCTAAGGAAACGACTAGCGACTAAGGAACCGACTATCACGACCTAGGCGACTTCAGACACAACCTGAGTCGAGTCGGTGGCAGATTTCGCCTTTCCTGCTTTTTTCCCCTCTAATACCAAACCTCTTTGCCAAAAATAGCCGATCTACAAGCTCTCAACGCCTCGCAAGTGCGAGGCGAAGAGAGCTTGTAGAGCTTGTAGATCCGCTATTTTTGGCTAAAGTTCTCCTCAGAATAGGGATGCTATAGGGTTCAAAGTGGTTAATGTAAAAAAAAAATGCTATCACACAAAGGTTTGGTGGGACCCCCTGTAGTAATTCTGAGGACCCTCTATAGGGGTCCCGGACCCCCTGTTGAAGACCCTTGATCTAGCCAATGGCAGCGGAATGAATGTCACATGATATGGGATTAGAAGCCTTCTAGGCTGGGATCAATTTGTTTGCAGGTTGACCCCATTTCCAAGCATTTTGGGGCGGCCATAGCTGAATGGTTAGTGAGCCCACCTAGAACTCTGGAGGTCCTGGAGGTCCCAGGTACAATTCTAGCTCTCAGCAGTGGTGGAAGAAGTAATCACATTTTTTATTCCAGTAAAAGCATCAATACTGCAATGTAGAAATACTCTGTTACAAGTAAAAGTCCGGAATTCAAAATGTACTTGAGTAAAAGTACGAAGGTACTGGCATCAAAATGTACTTAAAGTACCAAAAGTAGAAAGTACTCATTACGCAGAATGTCCCATTTCACAAGCGTTTAAATGTATATAAAAAAAATGAAAATAGCAGATATAAAAGCTCACAATGCATTGCGAAGCGACGCATTGTGAACTTTTAGATGTGCTATTTTCAATTGGCCAAAATGTATGAAGGGCCGAAGTGGTTAATGTATGTTAATAATAATCCAAATCTACAAAGTAACTAAAGTTTTCAAATAATTGTAGTGCAGTAAAAGTACAATATTTGCCTTTGAGATATAGTGGAGTAGAAGTAAAAGTACAGAAAATTGGAAATACTCCAGTAAAGTAAATAAAGTACAGTACTTAATACAGAGTAAATGTATTTAGTTACCACTGGCTGTCAGCAATGTGTGGAAGTGTCGCTGAGAAAGACACTTAACCCCTACTAAAGATGGTGCCCAGATTTCCCTAGTGCCCACCTTCCCTGTATTCTTTTATTAAGCACTTTGAACGGCCTTGTTGTTAAAATGTGCTGTTTTAACCTTTTGTCTACTGTGTGTGTGTGTGTGTGTGTGTGTGTGTGTGTGTGTGTGTGTGTGTGTGTGTGTGTGTACTGGCTGGAATCATCAGAAACAGCTCCTTCCTGGTTGTGTCATTTCTCTCTTCTCTCCTCAACTATAGACTTCTACCTGCGCAGGTGAGTTTATACTGATCAATAATATCATCTATGAAGCTTAAAATATTTACTGATTAATAACATCCTACTGTACTATTATAAATCTTTCTATCCTACTTCCTAGTACAGTAACCTACTGTCCTACTATCCTATAAGGCACCATTAGTTTAGTGCAATTTCACAATGTGGTGACTCTCCTGAATCAAAGGTGCAGAACGGCGCAAACATGAAGAATGTGTTTAATTGTTTAAAAATGTTTTAAACTGCAATAGAGACTTTGTTATTACATGTGTCTCTCTAATAGACTATATATTTAGTCGATTTTACGCCACATAAGGCCATTAACAGTACACTGAGCACTATAACTATAACTATAAAAATATAGTTTAAAAAATCAGTCAAGTGGATGGCAGAGTTCACACCGATAATAAAAAATGATACAATGGTGAACGATATAGTTATTGTTATCTTTATAGTTATAGTGCTCAGTGTGAATGTCACTTTAGACCAGGAAACATACCTCTCTCCTCTCCTGTACCACAATGACCTTCCAGGTTGGCAATGATATAATATCACATCTGTACAGGGTCTTGAAACTATCTGGGCCGTAGATCTGCCTTTTCTCTGCCCTTGGGAATACGGTCAACTAAGTATATGGTTTTAGTTGTTTTGTTGTTATTGTTACCTTAGGCGGCATAAAATAGACTAAATATACAGTCTACTAGAGAGACACATTTAATAACAAAGTCTCTATAGAGCGTGCCAAAAATCCTGAAGGGGGCGTCAACAAGTGTCTTTTGGTAGCAGCGGACATCTTTGAGGGGTATAAACCAGGTTGACTTAACATTGCCCAAAACAAACATGTCTGCGCTACTATGCCACGCCCCCCACCCCCCGTGGTGACGACGCGTTGGCACGGTCTATTGTAGATTAAAAGATTTTTAAACAATTCAAATGCACATTCTTCATGTTTGCGCCGGTCTGCACTTTCGGTTCACGAGAGTCACCACCACATTGTGAAATTGCAATAAACTAATATGGGGAGAGAAATAATTATACTTGTGTGTGCATTTATCATAAACTATCATTAGTAAAGAATCAATTCTGCGTGTGAATTGTTGAATCTGCATTTGTGAGTACACCAACACACGCATTCAGTTTTGAGACAAGCTTCACACTCTTTTGGTGAGATTCACTCACAAATACCTGCAGATCCTTACGTGTGTTTGGACTGCCCCCACGCCCATGCCAATACAGCCAGGTGTGCACTGCCACTAATCAGTTAGACACAAGGGATTTCAGAAAAAAAATGTCATATTTGGCCTAATTTGGGGGTAAAAGTTGGGAAGCTCCGTTCAGCTTCCCAACTTTTACTTTAAAAAAAAAACATGGCACAAACACTGGGATCTGCCATGACAATAGTCACACAAAAAATTTAATAATTTGCACACATTATGTGGCATTACAGCAGTGTTATAGTCAAATGACCTTAACTCGGTGACCATTGATCTGATCAGCCGATAGGACTGGATTTGAACGCCACATAGCAGGCTGAAAATCTAGTCATCTATATTTTCCAATGCTGAATGGTTTAGATATATTGTAAAGCACATGCCTGCTTATGATATCTTGTGCTGGCATGTTACTGCATTATAGTAAGCTCCCACTTAACTTGTGCTGATGATTTGGTCAATATCTGTGTTTCTAGTGTCGGCTTGATCATGATGTAACTTTCCTCTTCTACCCAGAATTTGAACCCGGTTTCCTGCACAAGCGCTGATTTTTTTTTATACCACTGAGCTAATAGAGCCTGCCTGCTTGCTCAGGGGATAAATGTAATCTTGACCAGCAGGTCAAAATTCGTGTCAGATCCTGTGTCTAGGTGAGACATGACCTTGACCTTTGTCTCAATAGAAGAGCAGGGAGACAACATACAACCATCCCAATTGTATAAGTTATATTGTATTAACATACTCTACCATACAGATTGGACAAAATTACATTCTATTCATAAAAAAAAAAGTTACATAGTGCCGCTTTAACATATAAACAGCTAGCCAGCTACCTAGATTGTAACATAATCTGGCCACAGGAGAGCTGTGTAAATAGACATCACAACCTTACTAACATCTATGAAATCCACAATTTTACAGAGTTTCATTAGAAAACGTGCAACATCATTTTATGCCGCCTAAGGCCATTAACAGTACACTGAGCACTATAACTATATAAATATAGTTTTAAAAGTCAAGTGGATGGCAGAGTAAGAGTTCACACCGATTAAAAAAAAAAATACAATGGTGAACAATATAGTTATAGTTATCTTTATAGTTATTGTGCTGCTCAGTGTGAACGGCACTTTAGACCAGGAAACATACCTCTCTCCTCTACTGTACCACAATGGCCTTCCAGGTTGGTATGATATAATATCACATCTGTACAGGTTCTTGAAACTATCTGGGCCGTAGATCTGCCTTTGCTCCATGCAGATCTGCCAAATTGAGGCTTTAGAAATCAAGGCTTTGTCATTTCAATTGTGTGAATATTTAGACAAGTGGTTACCAACATGTTCCGGATCAGAGCCCACCCATGTTAAGTGGTCAGATGGGAGAAGTTCTTGGAAATGTCATAATGAGCTCAAGATTCAGATAGGCTTGTTAAAATGTTTCTCTTCCCTGTCTTCCTGCTAGCTGTCCTACTGTCTGTCTCTCCTGTCTCCGTAATAGCTGTCCTTCCTGTCTGTCTGTCTGTCTGTCTCTCCTACACTGTCTCTCTACTAGCTGTCCTACTGTCTGTCTCTTCTACACTGTCTCTCTGTTAGCTGTCCTACTGTCTGTCTGTCTCTCCTACACTGTCTCCTTCTCCTCGAGCAAGAGAGCAACACCATGTACAGATTGCTCAAACCAATATTGCAATGTACTGTATACAAGGTATCTGTTACATGATGACTTATTGTATTTTTTATTATTATGTTGATGTTTCTATTGCTGCAATAGTATTTATCGATGCTGTCGGGCAAAAACCTCATATCTCCATATTTCAACTTTTAAATGATTTTTCGTAAATGATCGCCCTACTTCATCATACTTCAGTGTCACACAAAAGTAGCAAAACAGACCAAAGTACAACACAGAGCGTCACATTGTGTGTTTAAATTTGTATTTCAGCAGGGCCGGATCTACCATATGGGCACTTTGGGCACGTGCCCAGGGGCACCTGGGCATCAGGGGGCAAAAAAAACCGTTTTTTTTTCACATTTTTTTTCCCCACAGTGTCAAATTAGCTAGATTAGAGAAAAAAAGAAACCTAAAAAAAAATCATGAGGTGGGGGGGGGCATTGCAGTTCCAGTGCCCAGGGGCACTGAGAGGTGTTAATCCAGCCCTGTATTTTAGTACTGTAGAGTTTCAACTTCTAATATTTGTATTTCTGTCTTCCTCCCGCCTATCTCTGTTGTTCTCTTAGGTGGTTAAAGTTTGCCATCTAGTGGACAATTTGTGGAATCTCAGACTGTAAATCACAGGTATGTCCTTATGCTACATTTGGATATTTGTACAGATCCTCTTCATGTGTGTATGTCCCATCTAATGTAATATTATGCATAGTAGCAGTATTTAATGAGAATGGCTTTACTTTCATTGACCTATGTGTCTGTTAATCTAAAACAAATCCTGATATCCCTATATGTTGGGCCTGTCATTATACTGTAGGTGCAAACCTTCAAACGTTTTCGAGATTGTAGATTGGCTATTTTTGCCGCACGACACCATCGTATGACAAAATATAAATACGATTTAAGAGGTTAATGTATATTCCATTCCATGATGTGTGTAACTTAACAACTAAATCTTCGCACCCAAAGCTTTAAGAGAATGAAGCTGAGATGTTGACACCCTCTGTTTGTACCAGGAATCAGCCATGGAGACACTTAAGGGCCTTATGTTGGATACTCTGGAGGAGCTGGACAATAATGAGTTCATGAGGTTCAAGTGGTATCTCAAACAGCCTGGTAACGTTGAAGGCCTCCCGCCGCTCTCAAAGAGGCGCCTGGAGAACGCTGAACCGACGAGGACTGTTGATCTCATCATCAAGTACTACACCAGTAATGGAGCTCAGGTCATGGTGAATGTTCTGCAGAAGATCAGGAGGAATGATCTACTGGTCAGGTTTTTAGATAAACCCAACGTACATGAGGTATGTGCACTGTCCAGAAACTGAACACAATGGTTGTTGTGTCTGAAAGCAGTCACTAGTTCAGTAAACACTGATGTACACGAGCACAACTCTGCATCACACATGCACATGATTTCATACACAGACACTTGGCAATGATTTAAGTTATAATACACTGCAACCACACACACACACACACACACACACACACACACACACACACACACACACACACACACACACACACACACACACACACACACACACACACACACACACACACACACACAAGCAGATGAAAGATTAAAACATGGAGCAAATTGAAAGGAGTAAAAGTATGCAAATGGTGAAGAAATGCAAAAAAATACCAAACACACAATTATAGGGCGACACATTTAAGTTCCTTCCCTTGCAGTAGGCTGACAATCCAAGTGTGAAAAACAGGTGAACTTAAGAAAAGATCCAAGGCACTCCGCTCAGTTAAGTTAAAAGCCTTTATTTTGTAATGGCTTTGATTGGCAAAGTTAAAAAACGCACATGTGACCAACGTGTTTCGGGCTCAAGAGCCTTCATCAGGGTCCAATAATCATTTACATGTGTTGACCTAAAATTTAACCCTTTCCAAAGAGCATCTGTTTTCAGTTTCTGATAATTAAAGACCCACGCAGCGCTTTCTTGTTTGTTTATTCAACACAATTATAGAGGTGTGAAGTAACCTATTAGCAACCCTCCAGCGTCCATACAGCCACACACCACCAGACTATTATCAACTTATTGGTGTAAGAAGGCTGGCATACGTACAACATAACAAAAATAAACAATAACATAAATAAATAGTAACGCTAAATAATGCCAAGACTAGAATAGAACAAAAATAAAACAACTACATCAACAATAAAACTAAACAGTAGTGGCAGTCAGTGTAAGTGAGTAAAGTAGTAAAGTAAAGTAAAGTAAATAAGTAAATCATATTATGTAAACACATTAAGGAAGGCTCAACACCTGGAAGCGGGGGTCACTATAGAATGGGACATAAAGTGTATCAAACAGAGGTTCAGACACACAGCAGATTTGGCCTCAACTTAAAATCTAAAATGAACGCTACCAGAGCATTAAACATAACAGTTACAACCTGTCATACCAGAGACCAGAGGAAAAGCTGCATGTTAAATGAAGCTTTCCCTCCCATCAGGGGCCCGCTTCAAGACTAATGTGCACACTACGATGTAACCACAGCTCGCCACAAAATACCCCTTATAGTTATCACTTTTTACTGTGTAGGTCAGAGTGTTGTAAGGTAACGTTAGTACTCGATTCCACTCTTATGACCTTCTTAATGTTTTCCTCTATGTCTGTCCCAATTGGTCCCTCAGCCATTCATCACATGACACTGCGTCAGCCTCAGTCTCCCTGTGCCGTTTCTTAAACATAATGTTCTTTCTCTTACAGTATATCACTCAAAGCCTATGGAAACATTCATATTGTCCTCTCCCAGGCTCACTCAATAATGTCCCTTTCAAGAGGGAATTTCATTATCAATCCACTTGATGAGGGCATTCATTTACTGTCTTTATCACTAGCAGTCATGATTGCACAAGGTAGCCGGAGGAACACCAAGTTTCACTGTGTGCATATGCAAATCATGACAGGAAAAAACATTGAATAACCTCCATATAAAACATACTATCTTTGGTCAGCCACCTGGAATGTGACAGGTTACTGCTGCAAGGCACAGTATCAGGGAGTAAAGTAAAAACAAATATTTTTTAATTACAATATATAAAATAATTAATAAAATTGAAACTATGGTAATTATATTAAAATCAAAATTAACACACACACACACACACACACACACACACACACACACACACACACACACACACACACACACACACACACACACACACACACACACACACACACACACACACACACACACACACACACACGCACCCTGCTCTGAGCAGTCAGACCATTCATACATGCAGTAAGTGTTTAATCTATATGGCTTTGTTTTAACCCTAACCCAAAGCATAAAGAGAATGAATCTTAGATGTCAACATCCTCTGTTTATTCCAGAAATCAATCACGGTCACACTTGGGGAACGTATCATGGAAACTCTGGGTGAGCTGAAAACCACAGACTTGGAAAAGTTCCAGCGTAACCTTGCCCTTAAGGCAATACCAAAGGAAGAGCTGGGTAGAGCTAACAGGCCAGACACTGTCGACCTGATAATGGAGTACTACTACCCGGATGCTGCAGAACAGGTCGTAATGAATGTTCTACAGCAGATCCTCAAGGATGATGCTGATACACTGGAGCGGCTTCTAGACATACTCAAAGGTAGGTGAAGAATTAATGCTATTAAAACATTAAGGCTATTAACATTCCTGTAGATTGTAGTGGTAATTCATACACGTAACGTGTGACGTAACGTGACATAACAGAAACATATTTTGGGACATTCTGAATCTTCACCTGTTAACATTACAAACGCAAGCAGTGCCCACAAGCCACATTTAATATGTAGGAGACGTATGTACAGTATATGTATAAGCCTATAAAAAAACTGCCCAAGCAATGTAATCAAACCAAACCAAACTCAGAATTTGACATTTCCATGACTACCATCAACAGGATCCAATAAGAAGAAAAGGACAAGAAATCAAGAGGATCTGAGCAATGACCCTGATGCTAGTTCATCAACAATACCACGAAAATGGGTCCCAGTCAGTAAGAAATGGAGGGAACAGTTAGAGAAGCTTGCAAACATGGATGACAGTGAAGTTAAAAAAGTTAAGAGTCTTGTGTTTGGGGAAGATAAAGAATTCCGCATAGGACAGGGAAGTAATGGAGTTGAGGTCTTCTTGGGGTTAAGAGATGATGGCACTGAAGTTGCAGTGAAGAGAATGTCTAATACCCACGACATGTACAACGACCTGAAGAATGATGAACTTTATCTACGTCTTCCAGAGCTTGATGATCCTTCGATTGTACGATACATTGACTTTGTAGAGGATAAGGGCTATGGGTACCTTGCTCTTCAGTTATGTGAATACACACTGGAAGAATACATCACTAAACTTCCAGAACAGGAGAGGAAACAGCTTGCGGAACAGTTCCTCAATAGCTTAAGAATTCTTCATTGTCAGGATAGTAAAATTCTCCACCGGGACATCAAGCCTCAAAATGTCTTGATTGGTAAGAAAACAAGCATATCATTTCAAAATTATAAGCAACTATGTTCAACTATGTTTATTTTGCTTAATCTAAAACCTGTTATTATATTATTGATCTCTGGACTTTCCTCGCAGATATTCAAGGCAAGGCCAGATTGGCAGATTTTGGAGTAAGCCGCCAAATAGACCAAGGAAAAACAACCTATCACACAAAAGTTGCAGGAACACCATGCTGGATGGCAAAGGAGACTTTGAATAAAAGTGATGCTTATAAAAGAAGCACTGATATCCAGGTTAGTTTTTTAATCTGTGTGAGAACAATATAATGAATGGGAACAAGAATCTTACTCATTTTAATGTTTGTTCTTAAGGTTGCTGGGATGTTGATACATTACATCCTTTCTGGAGGACACCATCCATTTCTGGAGGACACCACCAATGGAACAATCTTTGAATGTCAATACAACATTTCCAAAGGCAACTATTGTCTGAAACATATTGATGATGATATGGTTGCTAAGGATCTTGTTGAGTGGATGATCCATGGAGAACCAGAGAAAAGACCTAAAGTGGAGCAATGCTTGGCTCATCCCTTCTTTTGGCCAAACACACGGTACGATAGAAAGGTTTTTATTCCACACGCTCCTCATTCATTCATTGATCTATAAACACTATTTCAGCATATTATCTTAATCTGTTTTATCAGACAGTAAGGTAGCCTACTATTATATTACAATTTTTATATTTTGAAAAAAATTTTAAATAGTTCAAATAGCCGATCTACAAGTTCACTATTTTCACTATTTTAAAATGTTTTTCAAAATAGTAAAAAATGCCTTAAAAGGTTAGACATAAGGTCAAACGTTACCATCAAAAGTAGCCGATCCACAAGCTGGACCACGTTTTCTGCTACTTTTGCTACTTTTGAATCTGAATCCTGAAAAGTAACAGTTTTGGACTGTACTGTATGAGGTTTCCATCCGACAGAGATGATATCCATATGAAGTAGACTCATGTTTTCACTCTTTTCTTCCCAGGAGAGAGGAGTACTTGAGCAAGATTGGAAATGAAAAGGAAGTTGAGAAGCATCGAAAAGCTGAACAGGACGAGAACAAGGCCAAGGATGAGGAGGAGAAGAAACTCATCAGGTCATTGAAGGTCCTCATCCCTGCATTAGAGCAGTATGCTGAGCAGGGACAGTTCAACACATGGAAACAAAAGGTTAGTTTATTACTAATAATATGAGAAAACTGTATGACCCCACATTTACCTTATTTCTTTTCTCTTTATTTGATTCCTTCTGTTCTTTATTTCTCTTTAAATGCATTTTAATGCCTTTAAATGCCTTTGTTTGTGACATACAAATAAACCTTTCCAAATTAAGTAAAGCATCATTTCAGGCTCACATCCATCTTTATGTTCTCAAACCCATTTGATACTGGTACTGTGTGTTTTTACAGTTATCTTTCAGTTACTGTCTGTGTTTTTCCAGTTCAGAGAAGCCGAGGAGGAGACCAGGAAGTTGTTTGAGGGGTTGGATGAATATAAAACGAAGAAAGGCCCTGATGGCAAAAGGTTGACGATCTACTCTGACAACTCATTTGGCCTGCTGCGCTTCATACGCAACCTCCATGCACACAAGTAAGTTGAATTACATCAACACAAACCGGTGTTGAACATTAGCACTCATGCTATTGCACTAAAACAAAACATCTGGTGGGTTTGTCCAATGTCCAACACACACACACACACACACACACACACACACACACACACACACACACACACACACACACACACACACACACACACACACACACACACAGAGAATTACACAACAGGCCAGTAAACAATTAGGGCATCCATAAAATACTTCTCATGAAGAGGCTCATAGCCTCACATTATGTGATGCAACATGCTTGGGACATTGCAAAGGACACGCAAAGGACATTAAAATTGTAATATATACATTCTCTGCCTGGCGTAGGTTCCAGCGGGTCCCCAGCTAAATTAGTTGATATAGCAAATCAGTTTTACCATCTGCTGTTTTGAGAGATTTTGAAACATTTTAACAATACAAATCTTGTATGGGGGTCGTTGGCATAAAATATTTTCACATGGGGGTCTGCGGCCAAATACATATCAATTTGGGGGTCCTTGACTTGAAAATGTTTGAGAACCACTGCTCTATTGAATATTGTCTATTAGGAGCCATGGAGCTGAATTAAATGATGATATTTTACTATTTATAAAAGCATGACCTTAAAATTTGACCTTATGGCAGACATGGTGATATGATTTTAATTAATTGTGGTATCACTATAGTTGTGAATGTTGTCATCATCAGAAGTAGTGATTTGAAGGAGCACTGCTTTGTGTTCACAGTCCAGAGATATTAGTTCACAGTCCAGACGCTGTAGCTGGTATCAACCTGATGAAGATGTTTCCTGCTCTGTTTGGATACGTTTACAAGTTTGCCAAAGAACAAGACGGGAAATGTTTGACTCTACTGGTGAGTTCAGAATCAGGTTTATTGTCACAACACAGGTTTACAAAGTAAAAAAGTGGGTGAAATTCGTTTTCGTACATCGTTCCCGTCTTAACGTTATTTCCATAGAAAGAAGAGGGGGAGGGAGAAGACGTGGGGGGGGGCAAGTGGGAAGGGAGATCAAACAAGAGAACAAAAGTGTGTTATACCTGGGATTAAGGTGCAAAATGTCAGTGCGTGTCGACCGACTGACCCTGGTATAATCCGCAAGTAGTTCCATGAGGAAGAGCAACGAAAAAGAGGGAGGGGGGGAGAAGAAGAAAATAAAATTAAAATAAAAGTTCACTTCCTGAACGCAGTAGAAGATACAGTATCAGCACCAGTGCTGCATCCACAAGACAGCTAGAGTCATGTTCCATTCTACCAGTGTAAGAATCAGGACTAATAGACTCAAAGTGCCTTTTTATCTATATATATATATATATATATATATACTTTTATTGTAATTCATTGATTGATTGATTGAATACTTTATTAACAGATTTGTAAACAATACAGATGTATGATGTTACAATGATTGTTAAAAGGATAACACAAAAAGCCCTAAGGACTTGCTTCCATTGTGGTCCTAGGTATAACATTTTTCAATTTAAAGACATACAACAATATGCATTATGTACGGTACAAGACTTCATCAACGTTAGGAGCGATGAACATATATGTGTACAGAAAAGAAAAAAGAAGAAACAGTTCGGGTGGACCTTTTGGGGTTAATCTTCAAATATGTACAAAAAAGAAAAGAAAACGTTTGGGGGGAATATGTACAGAAAAACACTTGGGGGGGGGGGGGGGTATGTACAGAGCAACAGTTCAGGGGGCGGGGGCTCATTTCTGGACAGGATCCAATGGGAAGAAAAGGAAAAGAACTAAAGAGGAGCTGAGCGATGACCTCGATGCTAGTACATCAACAATACCACATGACCCCGATGCTAGTACATCAACAATACCACATGACCTCGATGCTAGTACATCAACAATACCACATGACCTCGATGCTAGTACATCAACAATACCACATGACCCCGATGCTAGTACATCAACAATACCACATGACCTCGATGCTAGTACATCAACAACACCACATGACCCCGATGCTAGTACATCAACAATACCACATGACCCTGACCCTGACCCTGATACCACATGACCCTGATGCTAGTACATCAACAATACCACATGACCTCGATGCTAGTACATCAACAACACCACATGACCCTGATGCTAGTACATCAACAATACCACATGACCTCGATGCTAGTACATCAACAATACCACATGACCTCGATGCTAGTACATCAACAATACCACATGACCTCGATGCTAGTACATCAACAATACCACATGACCCCGATGCTAGTACATCAACAATACCACATGACCTCGATGCTAGTACATCAACAATACCACATGACCTCAATGCTAGTACATCAACAACACCACAAAAATGTCTCCCAGTCAGTAAAAGATGGAGGGAAAAGTTAGAGAAGCTTGTAATCATGGATGACAGTAAAGTTCAGAGTCTTGTGTTTGGGGAAGGGGAAGAATTAGGAGAGGGAAGTAATGGAGTTGAGGTCTTCTTGGGGTTAAGTGATGGCACTGAAGTTGCAGTTAAGAGAAAACCCTCTAAAACCCTAAACGTGTACAAAGACCTGAAGAATGATGAACTATATCTAACTTCTGTATGGTAGCATACAATCTGTATGGTAGAGTATGTTAATACAACATAATTTATACAATCTGTATGGTAGAGTATGTTAATACAATATAACTTATACAATCTGTATGGTAGAGTATGTTAATACAATATAACAATTGGGGTGGTTGTATTTTGTCTCCCTGCTCTTCTATTGAGACATTTAGATCGTGTCAAAGGTCATGTCTCACCAAGCACAGGATCTGACACAAAGTTTGACCTGATAAAATAAAAGTTCACTTCCTGAACGCAGTAGAAGATACAGTATCAGCACCAGTGCTGCATCCACAAGACAGCTAGAGTCATGTTCCATTCTACCAGTGTAAGAATCAGGACTAATAGACTCAAAGTGCCTTTTTATCTATATATATATATATATATACTTTTATTGTAATTCATTGATTGATTGATTGAATACTTTATTAACAGATTTGTAAACAATACAGATGTATGATGTTACAATGATTGTTAAAAGGATAACACAAAAAGCCCTAAGGACTTGCTTCCATTGTGGTCCTAGGTATAACATTTTTCAATTTAAAGACATACAACAATATGCATTATGTACGGTACAAGACTTCATCAACGTTAGGAGCGATGAACATATATGTGTACAGAAAAGAAAAAAGAAGAAACAGTTCGGGTGGACCTTTTGGGGTTAATCTTCAAATATGTACAAAAAAGAAAAGAAAACGTTTGGGGGGAATATGTACAGAAAAACACTTGGGGGGGGGGGGGTATGTACAGAGCAACAGTTCAGGGGGCGGGGGCTCATTTCTGGACAGGATCCAATGGGAAGAAAAGGAAAAGAACTAAAGAGGAGCTGAGCGATGACCTCGATGCTAGTACATCAACAATACCACATGACCCCGATGCTAGTACATCAACAATACCACATGACC
Source organism: Gymnoscopelus braueri (assembly GCF_963280865.1). Classification (NCBI taxonomy): domain Eukaryota; kingdom Metazoa; phylum Chordata; class Actinopteri; order Myctophiformes; family Myctophidae; genus Gymnoscopelus; species Gymnoscopelus braueri. The sequence goes on from NC_137613.1 coordinate 6,356,179, forward strand.
CCGATGCTAGTACATCAACAATACCACATGACCCCGATGCTAGTACATCAACAATACCACATGACCCCGATGCTAGTACATCAACAATACCACATGACCCCGATGCTAGTACATCAACAATACCACATGACCTCGATGCTAGTACATCAACAATACCACATGACCTCGATGCTAGTACATCAACAATACCACATGACCTCGATGCTAGTACATCAACAACACCACATGACCCCGATGCTAGTACATCAACAATACCACATGACCCCGATGCTAGTACATCAACAACACCACATGACCCTGATGCTAGTACATCAACAATACCACATGACCTCGATGCTAGTACATCAACAATACCACATGACCCCGATGCTAGTACATCAACAATACCACATGACCCTGATGCTAGTACATCAACAATACCACATGACCCCGATGCTAGTACATCAACAATACCACATGACCCTGATGCTAGTACATCAACAATACCACATGACCTCGATGCTAGTACATCAACAATACCACATGACCTCGATGCTAGTACATCAACAACACCACATGACCTCAATGCTAGTACATCAACAACACCACATGACCCCGATGCTAGTACATCAACAATACCACATGACCTCGATGCTAGTACATCAACAATACCACATGACCTCGATGCTAGTACATCAACAATACCACATGACCTCGATGCTAGTACATCAACAATACCACATGACCTCGATGCTAGTACATCAACAATACCACATGACCTCGATGCTAGTACATCAACAATACCACATGACCTCAATGCTAGTACATCAACAATACCACAAAAATGTCTCCCAGTCAGTAAAAGATGGAGGGAAAAGTTAGAGAAGCTTGTAATCATGGATGACAGTAAAGTTCAGAGTCTTGTGTTTGGGGAAGGGGAAGAATTAGGAGAGGGAAGTAATGGAGTTGAGGTCTTCTTGGGGTTAAGTGATGGCACTGAAGTTGCAGTTAAGAGAAAACCCTCTAAAACCCTAAACGTGTACAAAGACCTGAAGAATGATGAACTATATCTAACTTCTGTATGGTAGCATACAATCTGTATGGTAGAGTATGTTAATACAACATAATTTATACAATCTGTATGGTAGAGTATGTTAATACAATATAACTTATACAATCTGTATGGTAGAGTATGTTAATACAATATAACTTATACAATCTGTATGGTAGAGTATGTTAATACAATATAACAATTGGGGTGGTTGTATTTTGTCTCCCTGCTCTTCTATTGAGACATTTAGATCGTGTCAAAGGTCATGTCTCACCAAGCACAGGATCTGACACAAAGTTTGACCTGATGGTCAAGATTCAATTTATCCCCTGAGCGCGCGCGCACACACACACACACACACACACACACACACACACACACACACACACACACACACACACACACACACACACACACACACACACACACACACACACACACACACACGCATGTCTGTCTGTTGGCTTGTCTGTTAGTCAAACATTTAGTTAGTCAATCTGTGCCAGTCACACTGTGTAATTACCATATATGTATGTTCATTTTAACCAAAAATGTAATTTTAATTTAATCCAAGCAATTATTTTTCCACCATCCAGTTGCCGGCCCAAGTCAGCCAAATGTGTCAATGGTGGCACCAGAGAAGTTGCATGAGGTCGATCGTTCAAACATGGCCATTGTGAGTAAACCAGCTCCTCTATAGAATAATCAGACAGATTGAACAGCAGGAATGATATGTTTACTGACTGCTTTTTCTCTTTCAGACCACTTTTACACCGACAGTGCACAAAGACAAAGTACAGACAACCAATGAATACAGGTAACTGTATTTCACCACTGTGATTATAAATTAACTTGATACAACAATGTGGCATGATTAGACATAATGAAGTCAATAATAGATGATATCAGAAACAATGGTTGTTTTGTGTCACAGGTTCAAGTTCCCCGGGACAGGGCTGTTCCAGTGCAGTGTGACAGGGTTGGTGTTTGTAACAACAGGGGAAGGAGAAGTCGTCTACAGGACTGTTGAGTGGGATGAAAGATTTCTCCAGTCTCCGGGGGCTCCTGCAGGGGCTCCTGCAGGGGCTCCTGCAGGGGCTCCTGCAGGGGCTACTGCAGGGGCTACTGCAGGGGATCCTGCAGGGGCTACTGCAGGGGCTACTGCAGGGGATCCTGCAGGGGCTACTGCAGGGGATCCTGCAGGGGCTACTGCACGGGCTCCCGCAGGGCCTCTGTTTAAAATCCAGTGTCCTGAGCAGTCTGTCTGCCGGCTACACCTGCTGCACTGTGAGATCACACTCGGTGAGGCGCTGCTCTTCTCATTGTCTAATCATTATCAATCATTTTTAGTTGTTTCTTTCTTTTTGTTTTTAAGTTCAAAGTGACACTGTGAAACAGACAATAATATGATGCAATGATATTATGACAATAATATGTTGTAATCCAATGTGGGATGTTGTATTTGATGGTTTAGGCATGTTGTTAAAGAGATAATTGTTCTTGTTTAAGTTTTGTTTACCGTAAAATGGAGTCTATGATGTTTACAAGGGGAACCTTCCTGATATTTAAATTACACCCTATCCTATAGTGAGGAGGATGTGAAAATCAGACAGAACATTTTCAAATACCTTCTGTGAGAATGAAAATTAAAACCATCAGTACATAAAGCTTGGTAGGCAAGCCCTCGGCACACAGAACACATTTGTGTTGTGACTGATTTTCACGTCCTCTGCACAACAGAATGAAAGGATTCATGTTAAATAATCTGCACAATGTTAAAAACCTTTCACAGATGATGACCTTTCTGTGGCCCACATCACAGATGAGGGGGTGGAGTTCTTAAAACCCCTGGAAGTGACCAAGACTCACGTGGTTGTAAACGTGCCCCATCTGTCTTGGTTTGGGCTGGTGACCAACCGACGGCTAAGGAGACCAACACGTGCTGAAGTTCGGCTGTTCTGTAGAGTAATAGGCAGCGTAGGGTCCTTGGTAGTATATCTGCTGCCAACAAATGTGCCAAGGGGAGAGGTAAAATATGTTCTGTTAAGTAACTAGCATCTCGAAGGCTTTGAATCTATTTAAACTTATTGTACTCATTCATTAAATGGATTCAGATTTTGAAAAGACAGACAGGATAGTCTGTAGTTGTGACGACAATTTAAGATAAACTTTAGTATAAGGACAGAAGTACCCTGGTAACAAGGCCTGCGTACATAGCCAGTAAAACCTGCCCATGTACCAGACATGATGATTGAATTATGATAGTCTGTCAATCTGGTCAAGTTGTTTGATTTGATTTATTTGATAAATTCATGATACAATTCACCAAGGTGCATAGTACATTAGAATTATCGGGATAACGCAAAAAGTCAGAAGACTTAAAGGGATACTTTCAAAAAAACTTTGGGTCATTTTATCGTCTACTCAGGCTTGTGTGAGCCCCCCAGACAGTTTTTAAGTTGCTTGATTTAGATATTTGATATTCACGCCCCCCCCCTTCCTATACAAACCCATTATAACTTCAAACTACATTTTTAACATGTTAGATTTATCAAAAACACCCGTCCTTGGTTCTGGTGACTCACCCTGCCCTCCTAATGCGTGAGGGGCCGTGTTTTTTCGATAACCTTTTCCATTTAATTTTCTTATTGTATTTATTTTTTTAATTTTCCAAAAACAAATATTAAAAATAAATGATAAAGGTTATCGAAAAACACGGCCCCCTCGCGTATTAGGAGGGCAGGGTGAGTCACCAGAACCAAGGTGAATCTAACATGTTAAAAATGGAGTTTGAAGTTATAATGGGTTTGTATAGGAAGGGGGAGTGTCTGATAAAATGAATATCAAATATGTAAATACTGAATCAAGTAACTTAAAAACAGTCTGGGCCTGAGTAGACGATAAAATGACCCAACGTTTTTTTGAAAGTGAAATCTCCCTTTAATTCCATTGCAGTCCCAGAATGAATAATTGCAGCATAGGTAAAGTATCTAACTGATAACACATGTGTTATTCTATTATAGCTAAATAAAAATCACTGTAGTAATAACATTCAACAACAAAGACAGTCATAAAACCAATGTGCAAGAGATAGATAGATAGATAAATAAATAGAACCTTAGATTAAAAAACACCCAGTACCAGCCATACAAACAGGATCCAGTGCAGAGTAGAGTTGACCAACCAGCTCTATTGTCTTGGTGTTCTTGTAGGTGGGCCCCAACAACGAGGAGGCTAGAGAAGTTCCTGCACACGGTCCTGCAGACGATCCTGGTCTCATCCCAAATCAAAACTACACTCTGTTCATCAATGGCGTACAACTGGTACCAGTGTCACACACTAAAACTACTGTATAATGGCTATGACTGAAATTCCAAAATTTGCAGGCCCTGGGTAGGCAATCCGGGCCTGCACTTTTCTAGTTACTATTATTCATGATAACAAATAATAATAATACATTAAAAAATGCTATTGCTAGCACTACTACAGTAATAGAACAATGCTATAGTTAAACAGTTCTATGTGTCTTCAGGCTTTGCTGACTTATCTTTGGTACTTTGGACCAAATTACCATCCACTATTTGAGACGTTCATGGATCTCAATGCAGTAGTCAACACAGTGCAGGTACAAGGACCTGACGGGACGTTGGAGTGGGTGTTTAACCTGGTTGCTGAAGGTATACTTATTCATTTAGCTTGAATTATGGGTTTTTTTTCATTGCTGTTTATTTATGTGTTTGTTTATTTGTCATAAGACAATATACAACAAATTAGTTGCACCAGATATAGCTATTGGCTCATTTGCATCTGTTTCCCTCGTATAGACGCTATCGCCACACAAACAAAACATCTACACACAGCTGGTGTACACAAAATATATAAAAAATATTAAAAACATTAAAGGACGACCAATTTTTTTAATAAAGATTTTGTTTGGGTCTGTTATGCCTTTATTGATAGGACAGTAGGCTGACAGGAAATGGGGAGAGAGAGATGGGGAGGCCGTCGGGATCGGGACTCGAACCCGCGATGCGCTGTCAAGTTACATTAATCCTAGGTGCCCGGACGTCTACGCCGGTGGTCTGGGCCTACATCACCCATTTTCAACCTATCTTCTTCATATAATTGGTCCTCACTAATGATCATTATAATATGGTACCATTTTTGTCTACTCACTCTGTGTCTCAGAGGAGGGCTGTGGACAGTTCAGAAACCTGCCTACAGATGCGTCAATGTCCCATAATGTCTTGCAGGTGGTGGGCAGTGCCAGCATGAGTGTTAGTTTTCTGTTGTGTAGTTCGTCTGACTTACATTGTTGGCTCTCTGAAAGAAAACTACAACTCCCTATTGGTTGACTTGATTGGTTCTTCCCCTTTGTTTTAACCTCTGGGGGCACCACCACCTTTTTTGTGTAGAAACAGGAACTCGGTTTGGCTCCTCCCCTTTCTTAGTCCACTTCCTCCCGGGTGCTTCTGTGTTTATTCCTAAAACAACAACATTACATGTTCAGAGCAGTGGTGCTGACAGATTCTGCTGTTAGCAGAATCTGTCTTGAGAGATTATACATAGTCTGAAGCGTCAGCTTCCCGTTCACTTCCATATGGGAGCAAACAGGCGGAGCGTGCTGTTGTGCGTGCGTTGATGGCGCTGAAGCATGTGAAGTCAGTCACATTTGCATCGGGTTCAACATTGGTGAACCTTGACCAGGTGCCAACCAATTGGACAGAAACGCTGTAGGTTGACCTTATTTGGCAGCCATTTAATTTGTAGTCTTTCAGTGAGCCAACACTCCAACGTAAGTCAAACGAAGACACACCGGACGAGCCCTATAGAAATGAGTAGCCTTTTAAGACATAAATAAGTACATGGAAACGGGGGCACTTAATCAGTTGTTTTGGGATATTTTGCAAATAAAACAGTTGCAAGAATTGACATCATTCTCAAATTTTAACAACACACTATTCTCTTCACAGTCCATGGACAATATCTTTATGTCACCTTTACAATAATAATAATAATAATAATAATATATTTAGCTAATATTGCGTAGCCAGACGTTCAGACATCAGAGAGAAAATATTATCTCTGATCTTTTCTCCTTTGTAGCTGTTGCTGACAACGTTGCAGGTGCAGGTAAGTTTACAGGTGGACTTTTTATAATATATTAATATTTATAATAATTTATAATAATAATTATATATTTAGCTGGTCTTCCATAGCCAGACGATCAGAGATCTCTTCCTATTCTGATACATCTGGGGAAATCTAAATTCAATGAATGGGCTTGGATGCAGGGGTAAAACAGCAGACACATCTTCAGTACAAAGTTGACTAATCTCAATTTCACCAATTCATTCTGGCCACTAATAATAAAATGAATTCCCTTTCAAGGTGCTTCCACAACTCTGTAAACTCCACAGATCCAGCTGCTGTCTGTGAGATTTGTGTTCATTCAAAGTGTCTCAGAGGCCAACCTGCTTTCTCTACTGGATGAACTTCTGCATAGGAATGCTATCACTTATGACGAAATGAATAAATAAGATTTGTTCCTTAAAATATATTTTTTTGGGAGAATGTCAAAATTTTGATACAAGAAAAAAATAAATGTACTTTGTAATTTTGAGTACTTCAGTTTATTTAGTGCGGTCACTTCCTGAACGCAGTAGAAGATACAGTATCAGCATCAGTGCTGCTGCTGCATCCACAAGACATTGAGAATCATGTTCCATTCTACCAGTGTAAGAATCAGGACTAATAGACTCAACGTGCATGTACTTTTATTGCAATTCATTCATGGTTTTACAATATTTACATATCCTTGCAATTATTTTGATTTCATCATTTGTTTTCTTATACAGTACACCCAGTGATGCAAAAAAGCTAAATTAGAACAAAGCAATTCTGAAAACAATTTGAAATCTAAATTCAACATTTAAGTCCATACAGTATATCTGTATTCGTCAATACGTCTCATTCGACTTCCAAAGAAACAAAATCAATAATTAATAGTAATTCACTCAAAGTGACCTGAAGGACTCTCTTGAATTGACATTCTAATATGTAATTAAGCCTAGTGGATAGATCCCCTCTCTCTTTGTTCTCCTGTTTATTGTAATCTTTATGTGCTTTATACAATGTTTTATTTCCTTATGAATTATGAATTACATGTTGCCGCTGTCGGGCAGAAAATTTGCATCCTCTTATTTCATAGTGTTTATTTTTTCCTACTTTCCTATTTTATACTTTGTCATGCGAAAAATGTGAAAATAGAAGATCTACAAAAAAATACATTTTGTTTTATAAATATTTAACCAATGAAAAATATTATCGAGCTTGTGGCTAATAATCATAAGAACACCGGTTCTTATTTCCACTTCCTGAATTGTAATGTATATTATTTTTATATACAAGTTATCCACCCGACAGTGACCATAATTAAAAAGATATGTGTTTAATGTGCCTTGATATTCTACCTCTATCTCTATTCCAGTGGGTCTCAAACTTTACAGGCCACCCCCCTTCATATTCAATTCATCATTTTTGTTTTGTTTGACTCAGTGAAATATTTGACGATAAATATTGTGAAAATAGCCAATCTACCAGCCCCCAAGGCGTTGTGAGCTTGTAGATCGGCTATTCTAATCTTTGCCTTTGTAATATTTGACAATTTGGCCAATGTTTGAATTTTTTTTATAATATAGTTTGTTGGTTACTTTTGATGCTCCAATGGTCTTATTTATTTTTCATTGAGAGGTTTAAAAGGGTCTTAAAATGTGCAGATAACCCTGTTTATACTTATACTGTATGTTGCTTTGTTTACTGTTGAGTGAGAAAACAATGTTGCACATTAATCTAATCTTCTGAGGACCCCCCAACATCATTTGGAGATGGCCCTGAGGGTCCCGAGCCACACTTTGAGAACCACTGCTCTATTCCACCTCTATCTGTACTCAATCTCAGGTTTTTCTGGAACTAGGAATGTATTTTGGTTTCTGGTCTTACAAATATAATTTCCTCATGTTTCGCTAGGTGTGATCTATTGATAAGACTATATTCCAGACTCCGTTTATTTCTGACTTTTATTTACTTTTTAGATGATGTTTTTTTTGTATAATCCAGCTGTTCCCAAACATTTTAGTCTTCGTACCCCCTATACGTCCTGACAGGGTTCATTACCCCCGATCCCCAACACCTTTAAAAAGCAACAAAATCATTATTAAAGAAATAATATTAAATTAGTAAGTGCAATAAGTGCAATTGGCTGCATTTATTGATTTGTAATATATATATATATTTTAATTAAAATTGTAAATTAAACAAAATAAATGTTTTAATTGCATGTTTGAAAAATCCCTCTTGAAATATTTTTGTCAAAAAGCTGGATTTCTTAATAAAAATGTCATTGCATCGTGGCTATGAGTGTGTGACTCTTTTCCTTTACAAATGTCATTGTCATGTCTTTATAGAGAGATATTAATCTGATCTTTATGTCTTGTGTCGAGAAATCATATCCAGTGACAGTGTTCTTTATAGAGATATTTCATAGAAGCATAACTATTTTTAAATAACTTGAAAAATATTTTATAAAGATGATAATGTGCATTCCCAACTCTATAAAGTAACAATATGATCCTTCAACATCTGAATGGAAAAAACAAAAGGGAATGGATTATGAATCATATTTATCTTTATTTCAGGTGTAGATAGATAGATAGATAGATAGAATGTTTTATTATAGTGTCCTGCACCACAAGATGTATAATACATTTTCATTCTTCTTTTTTGACAATCTACAATCAAGCTCACAATGCATTTCAGATTGGCTATTTTCCCAACCCAAAAAAGATGAATTTTATTGTAAATAAATTATTTAATGTAATTTATTATAATTTTTAATACATGTATTTACCAATAATCAATGTTTGTAGAGGCCGTTTGTAAGGCCTAATTATCAATGTTTGTAGAGGCCTTAAAAATGAATTCTAAAATGCACGGGGAGCCAATGGAGTGAGTCCAAGACCGGAGTCATGCGATCACATTTTTTCTCTCTTGTGAGGAGACAGGGCAGCTGCATTTTACACCAGCTGCAAGCGACTGAGTGATGACTGGTCAATTCCTGCATAAAGGGAGTTACAGCAGTGTTTCCCAAACAGGGGGTCAGGACCCATTTTTGGGTTGCGAAACCATTTTTATGGGTCATGAGAAAATATCCCTTCATTTTTCGTTTCCTACATTTTGCTTTTAATTATTATTATTCCAAAAGGGCATTTGGCTCCTCGATCCACAGAGAGAGGCACGATGATGAAAATCCTTAAGGCATATGGTGTGTGTCCCTCCCAACCTACTTCCGGGCAATAGAGACCATGTACTTACGCAGGCACTAGGGTCAAGGTGGTGACCCAGATGGCAACAGTGAGGGGTTTGACATCCTGGCTGGTGTACTGCAAGGGGACACAGCCTTGGCCCCCTTCCTCTTCATCATAGTCCTGGACTATGCTTCTCAGGAAGGCGAGAGCAGGATCTTGCCTTCACTCTAACACCAAGGAGGTCGAGACGACACCCCACAGTATAGTCCTGACACTGACAGGCCATAAAGTCCCAAAACGCACACACTCACACACACACACACACACACACACACACACACACACACACACATACACACACACACACACACACACACACACACACACACACACACACACACACACACACACACACACACACACACACACACACACACACACACACACACACACACACACACACACACACACACACACACACACACACTAGGATTCTTGTTTCCAAAACAATTAGCCCAATATGTAGAATTATGTTGAGGTATTATCGTTCTAAACCTACTGTACATGTTTAGATAAACATCCCAGTTCACCTACAGTGTAGGGTGAACATCCAGACAGACTGTGTCAGAGTGGAAATGTATTTACAGAGCAAACAGCATGTTCTGTATAATAAATCTATAATTATATCAATGAGAGGCAGCAGTTATTTAGACCAGTGGTTCTCAAACTCTTTGATGTCTTTTGTTCTTTCTTTTTTCTTTTTTCATTTCAAGGACCCCCACTATGATATGCATTATTAAACCATGTGATGCCATGATTATTTCTGGGACCCCAATTTACACAGTAAAATCCTCTGTGTTAATTTAACTCAACATTTGTACACTCTCTGAGAATTACAGACCCTTAAGGGTCCATTTCCATTTGTACGCTCTCTGAGAGTTACAGACCCATAAGGGTCGATTTGGTTCCATTTATACACTCTCTGAGAGTTACAGACCCATAAGGGTCGATTTGGTTCCATTTATACACTCTCTGAGAGTTACAGACCCTTAAGGGTTGATTTGGTTCCATTTGTACACTCTCTGAGAGTTACAGACCCATAAGGGTCCATTTGGTTCCATTTGTACACTCTCTGAGAGTTACAGACCCTTATGGGTCCATTTGGTTCCTAACTATCAATCATTTTGCTGGGGACCCCCTGGAACCCCTTCAAGGACCCCCTATATTCTCTCTAAGTGAACAGCAGTCTGAAACATTCTCTACAGGTCTGTCTTCCAATTCCAAAGAGTTCCACAGTATTCCTGTGGGGGGCAGCATTGCACTTCTTTAACTGTACAACCTGTGGCTGTACAACCAAAACAAGAAAGAAGGAAAAAGCTGAAGTAGTAGAAGAAGAACCACAGGATGTTTTTAACTCTCTGATCAGCAGCTCTAAACTAAAGCACTGATCAGTGATTTAGTTTGATATATAAACCCATATAAACAGTTTATAAGCCTTATTATCAGTGTGGTGTTTCAGCATGTTTCATCCTCCAGGACTACACTGTCAGGTAGGAACTAGAAAACACAGAGAAACTAACACTGTCAGATATGAACTATAACACTCTTTAACTACAGGGTTGTTGTCACTTTCCTTCCTCCAGTGCAGTGGTGGAAAATGTACTCAAAAGGATTTACTTAAAGTAAAAGTATCAATACTGCAATTTAGTAGAAATACTCTATTACAAGTAAAAGTCCGGAAGTAAAAAGTACAAAAGTATTGGCATCAAAATGTACTTAAAAAGTACTAGCCATGGTTACCATGACCCTCGTCTGTCACAAGCGTCATGGCGCAACTTGTTCCTGTTTTTTGAAATTTCTCCATCTACAACCCGTACATCTACATAAACGTTCACATTTCAAATATAAAGTACTGACCCCACGGCCATGGATGTAACAAGTTGAAACGCTTGGGTCTAAGTACCCGTATCTTCCGTATTGTTCAATAAAAAGCATTTTAAACCGATCGGTGGCCATTTTTTCAGAATTGTCTCCATATCTTTTAGCTACGCGACCCTATTGGTTTGGATGTGTATTGCACTCTGATACACTATAACTCTATGAAAATATGGCTGCCGATGGGATTAAAATGCTTTTTATTGAACAATACGGAAGATACGGGTACTTACACCCTCCCTTTTTAACTTGTTACATCCATGGCCGTAGGGTCAGCACTTTATATTGAAATCTGAACATTTATGTAGATGTACGGGTTGTAAATGGAGAAATTTCTAGAATCAGGAACAAGTAGCGCCATGACAGTCATGTTTCAGGGCTATTAAAGTACCAAAAGTAGAAAGTGATCATTATGCAGAATGTCCCATTTCACAAGTTTACAAATGTATAAAACGGATACAAGTCTTTGGAAAATAGCAGATCTACAAGCTCACAATGTGTCGCAATGTGAGCTAGATCTGCTATTTTCAAATGGCCAAAATGTATATAGGGGCTGAAGTGGTTAATGTATGTATTGTAATAATAATCTACAAAGTAACTAGTAACTAAAGTTTTCTAATGATTGTAGTGGAGTAAAAGTACAACATTTGGATCCAGAAGCAACGATTTGAGATTTAAAAAAAGATCAAAGATTTGCACAAAACAAGATTTTTCTTAAATAGCAGATCTACAAGCTCATAGTGATGTGGCTATGTTTTATTAACACTACAACGTCATGCAATGCGTTGTGAGCTTGTAGATCTGCTATTTCCACTATTCATGTTTTTATAAAGTATAAACCTATTACATTTGTCAGTCATTTCTTTGTATAATTACTAGGTCATTTGTCTTCCCTGTGCAACTTCAAAGCCTAAAAGAAATATAATTTGTTATTCATATGTTCCAGTGTTCAACGACAAAAACACAATTCAATCGTTAATCGCAATTATTTATGGGACAATTAATGGTCAAGTAAAATGTCATAATGGTGACAGCCTCCATCAAGTTAACATGAACACATTTTGCACAGACGCACACACACACACACACACACACATGAGAGAGTTATCACCCCTCCCAAAGGAATCTTAAGGGAGGAGGGAATAGAGGAACGGGAGTGATTCTCTTATCAATTCCCCAAAGTGAGTCAAAAGATGGCCTTGACTGAGAGAGCAGCCAGCAAGACATAAACAGTCTATTGTCAGAACTCCATGTTACTAAAAGACACATTCAATATAAAAACACAATTAAGAAGTGTAGCATGTCAGGTTCTATCACATTCTGGGTGACTGGATCCCTGACTATTATTCAATTCCTGTAAAGCTGATATAGAGTATTGTTTGTTTCCTGTCAGATTTGCCTTGAGGACTGGAATCACCCCAATCCAAATAACTTCCATGAACATCTGAAGACTAAGAAACATAGAAAGGTATGTAATCACCTTCCCGGGTGGGGAGAGAGATATATTTTTTGGTATTATTATTATTTTTTTAATACATGCAAAACTGTAAAAAAAGAAGTAGTGAAAATAGCAGATCTGAAAGATGTGACGTGTTGTGATCTTTTTCACTAGTCATTACTGAACCTGTCTGCTGTTCTCTACCCACAGAACAAGGGGAAAGTATTTCAGAAAGGTAAGGCCCTCTCTTATACATTTGATAAAGGGTTCACTCTGGTGGCGCAGTGCTAAAGTGTCTGCTCACCACCGGCGGAGGATGGAATCCACCGCGCTGCATCCGGCTTTGTGGAGTGACCATACCAACACAATGTGTCCCGTTTTCTGGGGAGGTAAGCCGGGCGGGGAGGGTGACAATAGTCACTGATAATAGCAGCAATTAGTTAACATAGCGTCACAATCATTTTAACCACTTAGCTTTGGCTATTCAAAAATAGCAGATATACGTTAAAAATGTTTTTTTTTTACAAATATATATATATTCAAAGATATGCACACATTTTCAAGATTTTTCAAAAATAGCAGATGTTGGCTCCTGCCTCGATCAAGTTAACATGAACACATTTTGCACAGACACACACACACACACACACACACACACACACACACACACACACACACACACACACACACACACACACACACACACACACACACACACACACACACATATGAGAGAGTTCTCGCCCCTCCCAAAGGAATCTTAAGGGAGGAGGGAATAGAGGAACGGCAGTGATTCTCTTATCAATTCCCCAAAGTGAGTCAAAAGGTGGCCTTGACTGAGCGAGCAGCCAGCAAGGCATAAACAGTCTATTGTCAGAACTCCATGTTACTAAAAGACACATTCAATATAAAAGTAATAATATAAGTAACAATAAACGTAGTTATACTTTAACCCACCATGACCTGGAACGCATCTGTGTAATTTTTTGATTTGACACTTTGGCGATTTTTTTTTAAATCGTGTGCAAATCTTTGAATAGATATATATTCTTTTAAAGCAACAAACATTTCTAACCCAAATCTTTGTTTCTGCGGGTCCCTGGAACAAAATGTTTTGAGATGGGGGTCGGCGGCCAAATACATGTAACTTTGGGGGTCCTTGACATGAAAAGGTTTGAGAACCACTGATATAGAAACATACGTTTTTCAGAATTCTGTTGATATTTAGAAGACATTTGTAGAATCGGCTTCAGGTCTTAATGGGTTAATACAACAATCTGAACACTGAAAGAATTGGTTGTCTGCACTAGCAGTGAAGTAGGGAGCAGAGGGCCTCACAGAGATATGGAGCTAAGGGTCATAGGTTGTTGTAAGCCATCCTGTCTAGTTCCTAGACAGTCCTTAGAGCCTGTCGATCCTCCCTAGCTGGCCTGTCACTAGTAGCAAAAGTAACCGATGTAAACCCTGCACCTGGGTGCATGTTTTATCCCATTTGACTGGTTGGTATGTCTCAATGGAGCCAAATTGTCCAGCTGTACGTGCATGCAGGCACGTACTTCTACACAGTTACATGCAGGGCTCTATTTTCCATTGTCAGTACATTCCATCATTATGGAGTGCAGTCAGTCTGAGTCCAGGCATCAGACAGGCCTATATTCAACGTAATGGGGCGGCCATAGCTGAATGGTTAAAGAGCCCAGCCTATAGGAAGCCAGAGGTCCCAGGTTTGATTCCAGGCCTCAGCAATGTGTTCCTGAGCAAGACGCTTAACCCCTAACTGCTCCCAGAGGCGCTGTCCCCGTAGCTCCCCAATGCTCCTCACTGAGGATGGTTAAATGCAGATACCTCATTTCACTGTGTATGCAGATATACAGTAACAAATACCACCAAGGAGTGTGGATTATTATTATTACTACTATTACTATTATTATTATTATTATTATTATTATTACTATTACTATTATTACTATTATTACTATTACTATTACTATTACTATTACTATTACTATTACTATTATTATTATTTGAATTGACCTCTGATCTGTTTGTTTTCTCACTGGATGCTCTTTTCCTCCTGGAGTTCAGATGGTGTTAAGTCGGGTAAGATCCTATCCCTTTACAAACATTTGTTTTTAACATTTAGAGAGAGAGAGAGGGTAAGTGGTTTTCTTTGGTTAAAATAAGTGTTAAATAGCTCTATGTTCTGATAGTACTCATCGATATAGAGTGTTTGTTCAGTAACAGGAGTCTCCATGTCTCTCCAGCTCTTTAGTAAACAGAAAATACATTTTCAGGTCGGGATACCAATTTTATCCAATCAGGATAGAGAATTCAGACAGGATACAGATTAAACAAGTGTAATAGGAAGTGATGACAATAAGAAATGAGCAGATACAACATTGGAACTGGAACACTATAACAAGACCAGGAGACCTGGTTCTGCCAGACCCAGACTTCACATGACGTGTCAGCCTGTGTCTATGCCCATGTATGGACGAAAGGGGGACAGACTTTTATGGCTGGGGCCTAAGGACAAAGTGACCAAAACCAGTTTTTTGCCCATGTATGGAGAAAACAGGTACAAAACATGCCCATGTATGGACGAAAGGGGGACAGACTTTTATGGCTGGGGCCTAAGGACAAAGTGACCAAAACCAGTTTTTTGCCCATGTATGGAGAAAACAGGTACAAAACATGCCCATGTATGGACGAAAGGGGGACAGACTTTTATGGCTGGGGCCTAAGGACAAAGTGACCATGCCCATGTATGGACGAAACAGGTACAAAGCCTCATGTAAGCCAGACCCCCTGGTTCCGGCAAAAATTAAGCTGATAAATGGGTGCTCTTTCCCGATTGGCTGAAATGTTGTCACCTACCTGAAAATGTTTTTAAGAGCTGGGGAGACAGGGGACGGGGACGGGGACGCACACACACACACACACACACACACACACACACACACACACACACACACACACACACACACACACACACACACACACACACACACACACACACACACACACACACACACACACACACACACACACACACACACACACACACACACACACACACACACACACACACCCCCACACACACATACACACCCCTGTGACTGATCAAACACTCTATAGCAATGATTACTATCACAATATAGTGCTTTAACCTTTTAACAAAACAATATCACTTACCCTACCTTTTAGGTGGTTAATGACAAACTTATTGACGCAAGCAAACGGTCTATTGTTTTAATATTGTGCATTGCTGATGTTTCTCCTTGTCTTAACTCTCTTCCAGTCTATTTGGACCACATTCCCTCTCTGTGGCAGTCCCCAAGAGACCCATATTTAGGTTAGTACTGTGTGCTGACAAATACACATCCGTGGACAAATAAGTATCATTTTGGAACATTCCTTGACATGAAAAATGTTTGAGAACCACTGATATATAGCAACATAAGTTAAATAAAAAAGAAAAACTATTTGAATTTAGAAGACATTTGTAAAATCCCCAGAAGCAAAGATTTGAGTTAAAAATGTTTGCTTTGAAAAAAAAAGAAAATCATGTAGGTTTGTACACATTTTCACGATAATAAAAATAGCAGATATACAAGAAATATACAAGAAAACAAAATAGCAGATATACAAGCTCATAGTGCGGCACTCTGTGCCGCACTATGAGCTTGTAGATTTCTGCTCATTTCTGCTCATTTCACTATGAGCTTGTAGATTTCACTTTCAAACATGTTTGGGGTCATTTTAACATCTACTCTGAATTTTGTGAACACCCCAGACAGTTTCTAAGTTCCTTGGTTCATTATTTAGTTATTTGATATTCATTTTATCTGACACTCCCCCTTCCTACAAACCCATTGTAACTTCAGACTACATTTTAACCATGTTAGATTCATTGAAAACCCCCAGTCCTTGGTTCTGGTGACTGTAACGGAAAATCACATTTATATTCCTGTCTAGTTATTGATTTACTAATATTTAATTATTATTCATCTAATTTGAGTATTACCGTTATACCGTATGACTGGATTCTCCTGGATTATTATAATTATTACTACACATTGTTCTGATTATGCCTGAATGGAGTGTTCTAGCAGGGAACGTAAACAAGGAAGATAAGAAGCCATCTGCATTGGTGTTTACTGGGAAAGGAGAACTGCTTAGCCAAAATACTGCACCGGGCCGTCTGGTTACATTTGTATCCTTATTGGGGTTAACCTTTCACCCTCCTGGAACTCTGTATTTGCCAGACCCAGGGGGTCGGCCTACAGGAGGCTTTGTCTGTCGGTCTGTCGGTCGGTCTCTCCCTCTTTTCCTCCCTAGCCATTCAGGAACGCTTCAGATTTCAACCACCAGGGGCAACAGAGCAGGTCTGGACTTGCTACCATTTGAACCAGCAGTGAAACTTACTGCTGTTGTCCGTTGGATTACTTTGAGGCAATTTTGTTGTTCTACATAACTTATTTCAGAGGTTTATTACTACACAAGCGGCATAGTAAATTACCTAAACTTATGAAATGCTGGATTCAAAGCCCTTCTGCCCATATTCTGTGCACTGACTGATAAGGGACAGGTGAATGTAATCAGACTGGAAGGTTTGCTGGTCTAGCCTACAAACCAGCAAACCAAATATACAACCAAATACCCCTATACACAAAATGTTACACTCACACACAAAATGCCTAAAATGATTTATACTTTTAACTTATAAAACGGTTTGTAGGTGTGTTGCCTACTAGGAATGTGTTCCTTCTGGGTCTGGCAGAACCAGGTCTCCTGGTCTTATTTTAGTTTTCACCAACACTGAGTTCGGTGTCAGACTCCTGTTGCCTTCCGAGGCGCTGTCCGTTTTCTTTTAGCACTACTTCCTGTAAACGCAAAATAGAGAATAAATAAGTATTACACCTATACTAGGTATCCTCTAAATATATATATATATATATATATATATATATATATATATATATATATAATAAAAAGTATACTGTATATATTTTGCATCACCATTTGCTTGTTGTCCTGTAGAGAACCCCTGCATTGTGTGGTGGTTTTCCACTTGTTCCTGGCTGGAAAATGACATTTAATTCCCTTTAAGCAGCACATCCTACTGTTCTTCATTGTAACACACAGGAATGTGGTTTTATTTTCTGTATTTGTCTCCCTCCCTGCAGGCCTGCCGTCTCTGGTGACTCTGTACATGAGTTCAGAGTCTGGCTCCCTGTTCTACCTGTGTCACGCCTGTGAGGAATCAGTCTCTGACATAAGTGAACATTTCACCTCTACTGAGCACTGCCGCAACTACTACGTAAGTGTTGACCACCACCTTATACAGAGATGCGGGATTTGGGGAAACCACAGAGAAATAGATGGAGACGGCGGTCTTGTGCATCCGTTCACTGTCAACTGTTGTTGTGAAAATACGCTAATCTGTTATATAGGTTAATAATTGCTTGAATGGCCGTGCTCTCTTTCTCTCTCTCTCTCTCTCTCGTCTCGAGCTGATGATGATGATGGTTAAAATACGCTACTCTATAATAATGTTTTTGGTATTTTTACTTTACTGGAGTATATCAATTTTTCTACTTTTACTTCTACTCCACTACATCTCAGAGACAAATATTGTACCTTTACTCCATTACAATTATTAGAAAACGTTAGTTACTCGTTACTTTGTATATTTGTATTATTATTACAAAACATACATTAACCACTTCAGCCCTATATATATTTTGGCCATTTGAAAATAGCCGATCTACAAGCCTTGCGATGCGACGCATCGTGAGCTTGTAGATCGGCTCCGGGGGCGTGGTTTCCCCAAATCCCCAGTGCGGTCCCAAATCACACTACAGAGATACACATCATCTTGCATAAATGCTCTTTGTAATTGAGATTTATCTTTCCTATTTCCCAGAACTACACCAACCCAGACATACTGAGGTTCTCCTGGATTCACAACAATCATATAGAGCTGTGTGTGGATACCGCGGCCCACAGGGACACAAAGAAGAACTGGGAGCTGCACACTGGGAGGATGCAGGTCTGTTGGTGATGCACAGAACACTTGAATTTGATCAGAGCGCTGCATAGTATACGTGATTGTACTTTTCTTTTTACAATATCTTTATTGTTTCTGCCAGACCGAAGGCGTGGCATGTTTCCGCCCCCATCCGTCTGTGTGTCCGTGTCCCCGTCCGTGTGTGTGTGTGTGTGTGCGTGTTCGTCCTGCCGTCTGTTAAGCACCATTGAACCGATCGGCGTGAAACTGTGCACACGTGAGCCAGAGCAGAAACAGTTGCCCAAATCTTTCACATTGGCCTGAATGTTAAAGCGCCACCATCTGATATTACTCCTACAGATTGTGTCCAATCATCACGCAAACCGGTACACAGTATCTCTATAGTCATGTGATCAATCAGATCTGTCCGATTTCTCATGTTCTATCCTAATTGGCTAAGATTGGCAGTTTGCTGGAGTGGCTCGTTTTGAACAAAATGTCTCAAATCATGAACTTTTTCCGATTGCCGTGAAACTTTGCACGAACATAACCACTAGGCCCAGGAAGAAATGCCACCCTTTTCACATTGGCCTGTTCTAGTGCCAGTTTGCACCTGGCTGGGGCTCTTATCCTGTTGACTGGTTGAGCGGTTTAAACATTCTAGGAATCTATAATGTGTATGTGTGTAATCAGTATAATGTTGTGTGCATGTAACTGTGTGCAGGCAGGGCATATAGTCATATATGGAAAAATCCCTATCACAGGTCAGAGAGCTCATCACTTTGTCTGACTGTGTGAGCATAGCTCTGGGTTAACCATTTTCAACATGATAGCACTGGATGTCATTATAGGCCAAATATTTTATTTTAAAAATCTTCAAGAATAGCGAAAACAGGAGATTTACAAATCAATCACAAGGCGTCACGATGCGACGGCGGATGCGTTGTTATCTCAAGACGTAACTTTGCAAACAATATTTTCACTTGTGTCTGCTGATCACCCCTGAAGCCATAGGGGATTAGTCCTGCTAATAATGGAAACTATCAGCGCAATCAATTTACAGGTCACCACAAAACTAACATAAATTAGCAGAGATTACATTTTACCGTCCCAAAATGTTATTAGGTGTTATTAACATAAACAATTCATTTTCCAAATCCAACGTGGGCAAAATAATGTCTTTGATGTTGTAACCAGAAGGAACAGTGTGGTTGATGGTTTCAATACACATGAGCTGTTTTATTCCATCTTTTCTGTGTTGTGTACAGGTTGTGGACATGCCTAGAGATTTGTTTGATACGGTGAAAGGAACCAGTTATGTCAAAGGTACATGCTGCTGCCCTCTGTTTTATTATATTGACTTTACCTACAGAGCTAAAGTGTAAAATACTATGTACATACATTCTGTTTGGTGACGTAACTCGTAGCCTCAAATCATGAACGACTTTTCATATTCCATCAACATTGCTGGCCCACAATAACCTACCTGACCTGGCGGAGACCTGTGCACTTTTTCTATTTAACTGTAAAATACATAAATATTTCATTTTGGGTGACTATATCATTTTGGCGCGACTGTCACTCTAAAGTAATGTAGAACACAGATCCCAGATTTTGAAGTCATATTATTTACTTGGATGTTAAAGCACAAGGTCACTTGTGGTAGAGGTTTGGGTTGTGTAGTTACAGTACCTTGTCATGATTGGTGAGATATCTAGCGCCATTGATTGGAAATAATAATAATAAAAAAAAGTTTCCTCATTGACTTGACCAATATGTAACCAAAACCCAGTATTTGTGTTTTTATTTAATTTTTTATGTCAACTTCCTGTTGATTTTTACTATTCTATGGATACAGTCCGGGTTTACTTCCCAATACAAATGTCTAAATCGACATCAAGTTGACATTTTTCATTACAAAAACTAAATCTGCTTTGTTTGCATTTGTGACTTTGAGAGCTGTGCGATTTTTTTGGATTATTAATTTAAAAAAGAAACGGCACAATGGAACAAGATATCTCGCCAATTGGATTAGTTTACACCATGACGAGGTAATTCATTACAGAACCCTAACTTCTACCAAAGTGTCCTTCTGTTTACGGACTAAAACACTTGAATTCTTGAGCGGTTACAAATTCACGATTCTTCTCACTCTTTGACAGCGATGCAGACTCTGAGTCACAACCCCTACCTTCTGGGATTGAAGAGGACCACAGGTCAGTTGATGAGCTGGTCCATGGCTTCTCCATGGGTCGCCTCATCATTTATTATTTTGTGTTCCCCTCAATGGCTTCCGGTTGCTGCCAGCAGCCACTAGTACAAAGCCCTGTTAACCTTTAGGATTTGATCCAACCCCATACCCCAGCCTGCACACTTAGAATAGCTAACACAGGAATGCTTTACAAGCCTTCCCCTAAAACACCCTGGACAACGCTCCACGCGTCCCAGACTCTTCTCCCTTCTCTAAAACACCCTGGACAACGCTCCACGCGTCCCAGACTCTTCTCCCTTCTCTAAAACACCCTGGACAACGCTCCACACGTCCCAGACTCTTCTCCCTTCTCTAAAACACCCTGGACAACGCTCCACGCGTCCCAGACTCTTCTCCCTTCTCTAAAACACCCTGGACAACGCTCCACGCGTCCCAGACTCTTCTCCCTTCTCTAAAACACCCTGGACAACGCTCCACACGTCCCAGACTCTTCTCCCTTCTCTAAAACAGTATAACATATATAATATTTAGATAAGATGTTGTTTAGACAGATGCTAGCAGATATCCTAGTTTTCCTAGAAGCACTACTGTTTTCTATTCCATTCTACTCATGTGACTCTTTAGCCTGTCGTTTGTTGAATACGGTTCATGCCATTTACTCTTAGGGTCAGGGTTAGGGTTAAAGTTTTCTAAATGCCTAAATTGTAATTGTAATGTATGCAGTTTAATTGAACCCCTCAGTGAAAATAATAAATAGATCCCTTCTTTATCATGACAATATTTGTGATCCATCTATCCACAGCTGCAAGGCCAAAAAAGATGTCGATACAGACATACCTGGGAACCGCCAACAGGAAACATCCTCTTCTAGGTCAGTGCTTTGCATCCAGTGTTGATTTTGAAAGCAAATTTTGATTTAGTTTTAGTCATAGTCTTTTGAATGAAATTCTGTTTAGTTTTAGTCATATTTTAGTCACCTGAAATGTTTTACTTTTAGTCTAGTTTTAGTCAACTAAATATCATAAAGATTTTAGTCGACTAAATCTACAGTTGATTTAGTGATGCCGTCGAAATGGCTGATTTTCACTTAGCTGCATGCCGAAAATAGCTGATCTACAAGCTCACAACGCGTCGCAGTGCGACGCGTTGTGAGCTTGTAGATCAGCTACTTTCGGTGTGTGACACCCGCGCGCAACCATGATGACTTGTCTTAGTTCTACTGGATCTCTTCTCCACTCATCCCTCCCTAACATTTTAACCCATTAAGACCTGGAACGCATCTGTGTCACTTTAGATGTCTTTGGCTATTCAAAAATAGCAGATATACAAGCTCATGAGCTTGTAGATCTGCTATTTTTGAAAAACCGTGAAAATTATTTTTAATATTTTCTTCCGAAACACTGTTGGGATTTAAAAAAATGTTTAGTAGCGGCCTCAGGTCTTAATTAGTCATCATAGTTCAGTTTTTATTAAGTTTTCGTAAGTGAAAAAAGGTAGTTGACGAAAAGAAATCGTCATAGTTTTAGTCGACAAAAATAGCACTTATTTTCATCCTTGCAGGTCTGGAGCACCTGGTGGAATGCAGCTGTGAGGAGCAGACTGACAGACGCTTATATCTCTGCACCGTCTGCAAACTCACTCTAACCGACTCTAAGATCATCAGACATCTCCTCAGCTTCTATCACATCCACCGATACATTGTAATTTTGATACACTCTTGATTGTTTATAAAAAAAAAGAAAGGAAACGCTCCAGTCAACATGCTCAATAAGACAGTGGTTCTCAAACCTTTTCATGTCAAGGACCCCCAAAATGTGTGGTTTTGAAGGAAAGTAGGGTTTTACACTCCTTGTGGCTTTTGGTAGGGCATTCCACATTTTTTGTTGCGTAGTAGGAGAACGAATTCAAACCCTTTTTAGTACCAAATCTGGGTTGAACGTGATTAGTGGCGTTACCTCTGGTATTATGATTGTGGACATTTACATTTTTTGAGTAGTTTGACAGGTACATGGGTGTCTTTGTGGTGTAGTGTGTCTTGTAGACCAGGCCCATTGCAAGTTGCTGTACTCTGTCCTCTACCCTGAGCCATCCGAACCTTGCAAAGTGAGCAGGGGTTAGATGAGTTGTAGGTGTAAGGCCAAGAAGTAGCCTTACTAGTTTGTTTTGGGATGTCTGGAGCCTTGTTTTAAGGCCTTAGTGGTGTTGCGGTACCATGAGGTGCATGCACAGTCGAAAAGTCCAGTAGACTTTTTAAAATCAATTAACTGATGATGGAAATATACTAATGTAATTAGGGGGCGTGGCTTTGATGCTAGACTTAATGTACTGTAGTTTCAGTAATTATTACCTCTGCCAAGGAGGAGGGCTCACAAAAGCCAGAGTAGACTATAAAATGACCCCAAATTTTTTTTTTAAATTGAAACATCCCTTTAACTTTACTTATTTACTCCTTGTTACTTTAAACCTTTCAAACTGGTGTTCCTATTTCGGGCCTGTTATTATAGGTTATAGGTTTCAACAAATGGTCAAAGTTTAGATGCAAGGTTTCTGCACAACAGCGACGATTGGAAACTAATGCCTGAATTTCCATTCATTTGATCTCGATGACCACCTGTGCCTTTCTTCATGTGTCACCAGACCACAGTCCAGT
Source organism: Gymnoscopelus braueri (assembly GCF_963280865.1). Taxonomy (NCBI): domain Eukaryota; kingdom Metazoa; phylum Chordata; class Actinopteri; order Myctophiformes; family Myctophidae; genus Gymnoscopelus; species Gymnoscopelus braueri. The sequence continues at coordinate 6,379,763 of NC_137613.1, forward strand.
CTTTCAAATGAGCAAACCGAGGAGATTTTAAGGCCTTGTACGTGTGTTGTTGGGTAGCCTACTACATTGACCTGGGTGTGGTTTGTGTCTCCAGAATGCATGGCATCCCTCTACTCTGCAGTTCTACAGTTCCTACACCTACAATCACATGTTTCACAACATGATGCGGGATTTAGCTAAACAGATGGAAGAAATCCATGGAACGACCATCACTGATATGAAGGTAATGAAGTACAGTAACACTCTAGAAGTAAATGATCATCAGAAATGCATTTCCTAAGATGCTCTGGTAGTGCACTGTATGTCAGTTTTAATAACTGTAAGACCTTGTGACCTTATAGAAAGTGGTCCTGGAGCCTGCTTTGTTCTCATCAGTGGAAGATACTTACTACACAGAGGGTATGTTTTTATTTATTTAACATTTTTAGTTCCAGAGTCAGAAACACTATTCACATTATTATTCCTACTGATGGGCACATTCAGGGCATTGGATTTATTTTTAATAGATAGAGCTTAGAGGAGGCAATTCAGAGTGCTTTAGACAAAACATACATTTTCTTTCTTTTTCCTTTATTTATTCAGGGAAGCCCATTGAGAGCAAGCTCTCTTTTTCAAGGACGCCCTGATAACAACATATAAAATACATACATAATGAGAAACGATAACAAACATTTGAATCACATTACAATGTCACAGATGCAAAGAAACATAGTGTTACATGAAACAGATGCAGTCACTATGTAGTGTGTCCTCAAGAAGCACCCTAAATGTCTCTATTGAGACCAATCGCACCAGTTTCAGAGAGTCCTGAAGTTTGTTCATGAAAGCAGTTTTTCCTTGTTCACTGCTCTTACGTGGACTGGTATATCTAATGCGTGTTTGTGAACGTGTTGAATGTCCAGTAACCTTTGGTTCAAAAGCATAATTAAGATATGAAGACACGGAGCATTACATAACAAAATCACAATCCGTATAAAAGCATTGAATACAATTATTTTTGTTTTGTTTTAAATGAAACCAAAATAAGGGAATAGAATTACAGTGCAGAGGAAATTATATTTAAAAAAAACATGTCCATATGTAACCATGTAACCCTCACTGACCATGTGTAGCCTTGAAGATGCTGGAAAACTGGAGGAAGGAACGCAAGGAGAGCAGCTTGATGACCAGCATCACACCAGGAGACAAGCTGGGTAAGTATTACACTGAAGGAATAATATGAGTACCAATAAAAGTACCAAAAGTAAAAGTACTCATCACGCAGAAGGTCCCATTTCAAGTTTTCAAACTGTATCAAAATCTTTTGAAAATGGCTGATCTACAAGCATTGTGAGCTTGTAGATCGGCTATTTTCAAATGGCCGAAATGTATATAGGGCTGAAGTGGTTAATGTATGTTTTATAATGGTAACTAGTAACTCAAGTTTTCAAATAATTGTAGTGGAGTAAAAGTACAATATTTGCCTCTGAGATGTAGTGGAGTAGAAGTAAAAGTACTGAAAATTGGAAATACTCCAGTGAAGTAAAAATACCTCAAAGTTGTACTTAAGTACATGTACTTAGTTACTTTCCACCACTGCAAGCTGTGTAAGTATTAGACTGAAGGAATATGACTTCATGCATTTGTAAGGGTTTGTCTCATGTGTTCTATGTAAAGTTTAAGGTTCCCTGTTCCTCTCAGAACCTATTCTTCTAAGAATCCTTGTCTTTTTTTTTTCAGTGTTGTCTGTATGTTTTTCAGTTCATGTCCCTGACCAGTTGAACCCCAGCAGCACCTCTCCAAAAAGTGAGCTTTTTTTGTGGCATACAAGAAAATGACTTCATAAACACAGATCATCTGACGTTCTCTTCTTTCTTACTGCTGTACATTTGATTGAGGGGTACAGCCCAGTGTTGATTTCGTCGATTAAAACTATGACGAATTGATTTTTTTTCACTGACTAAAACGAAATAAAAACTAAGCTACGATGACTAAAACTAAGACTAAATATATGGATTGGCTATTTTCAGCATGCAACCATGTGTAAAATCAGCCATCAAGGCACGCCAACATACATTTTAGTCGACTAAATCAACTGTAGATTAAGCGACTATAATTTTATGATATTTAGTCGACTAAAACTAGACAAAAACTAAAGCCTTTCAGATGACTAAAATATGACTAAAACAAAATGGATTTATTTTCAAAAGACTATGACCAAAACTAAATCAAAATTTGCTGTCAAAATCGACACTGATAGAGCCATCAGAATTGTGTCTGGTTTATAAAACACTTTCTCCATTCATGGTATCCTTATAACACTGTAGAATTATAGTTTCAAGCACTCATAATTATTCATAATGCTTTCATTGCTTTGTAACTATGATCAATAATCATTTATTGATTATAGTTGATAATAAAGCATTTTATAAAGACTTATATCGTCAAGTATTATAAAAATACTTCATAACTTTTTGCAAGGATCATAGTGTATTATTATAATGTCATAGTTGTAATATACATAATAATTGTATTATGTATTATAAGCACTTATAATAACTTCCTTTCCCCTTTAGGAAGAATTTCCTACACAAGGGATTTTTTGATAGAGCTGAGAAATTGTCCTGCGGCCCAGACGAATCCAGAGTTCTTGTTTTTTGTAAGTTTAACACGTCAGTACAACAGTATCTAGTGGCAGCCATCACTAGTGTCAAACAAGCAACCGCTTTACTGCTTTTAATGGCTTGATTATTTTCCCCAGGAGCCCCGGATTGTTCTCAGACCCTCGCAGTCACACACACCCCTGGCTGCTAAGAGACCCTCGCAACCACAGACACCCATGGCTGCTAAGAGACCCTTACAGACACAGACACCCCTGGTTGCTAAGAGACCATCACAGTCACAGACACCCTTGGCTTCTAAGGGACCATCGCAACCACAGACACCCATTGCTGTTAAGAGACCCTCGCAGACACAGACACCCCTGGTTGCTAAGAGACCATCTTGGTCACAGACGCCCCAGCACCAGTCTGCATCCAGCGTGGCCACACGTGGTGGTAAGCTGCTTCATCAATTTACAATTTTACATTACATTTACATTTAGGCATTTAGCAGACACTCTTAATCCTGAGCGATTTACAGTAAGCAAGGAAAACACCAGGTAATCCGTCAAATGCATAGAAATAGTAATCTAGGATCATTAGGTAAACCAAGAACCTATCATCAGTCTAAACAGTATTATATCAAAAAATCTATAATCTGTGTACACACTATATCAGTGGTTCTCAAACGTTTTCATGTCAAGGACCCCCAAAATGATATGTATTTGGCTGCGGACACCCATCTCAAAAATGTTTTGTGCCAGGGATTATTTTTAATTCAAAAATAGCAGATCTATTAAAAAATAGCTGATCTACAAGCTCATAGCGTGGCACTCGGTGCCGCGCTATGAGCTTGTGGATCTGCTATGTACTGTGTACACAGATTATGTACACAGATTATGCTATTTTTGAATAGCCAAAGTTTAAAATATGGATAAAGGGGTTAAAATGATTGTGACGCTAAACTAATTTAAATTTATTTAGCTGGGGACCCCATGGTACCCTGCCAAGGACCCCTGGGGGTCCCCAGACCCCACTTTGAGAACCAATGCACTGTAGGATGCCAAGTCTACAAATGAAATTGGCATCTGTCTACATAACATGCTAACTACATGCCAAGACTAATGTGGAAAACATGAATTGGTATCATCGCCATAACCCTCTAGGTCAGGACTAAGCCAATAGATGGTGGGCCAGAACATATAATCTAAGCCTCATTTAAGAAATGTTACATTTGTGGCAGATTTACCATTTTAGATGCAGAAAATGCATCAAAACAAGCTGTAGGCTATATAGGTGGTATCAAAACATATATTCAAAGATTTGCACAAAATTGCCATGATTTTTCAAAAATAGCATATCTACAAGCTCTACAAGAAAATGTATTAAATAATTTCTGCAACGTTTCGACCACTAGAGTGTCTTCATCAGGACCTGATGAAGACCCTTTAGTGTTCGAAACACTAGAGGGTCTTCATCGGGACCTGATGAAGACCCTTTAGTGTTCGAAACACTAGAGGGTCTTCATCGGGACCTGATGAAGACCCTTTAGTGTTCGAAACACTAGAGGGTCTTCATCGGGACCTGATGAAGACCCTTTAGTGTTCGAAACACTAGAGGGTCTTCATCGGGACCTGATGAAGACCCTTTAGTGTTCGAAACATTGCCGCAATTATTTAATACATTCTCTACTGGGAGCTAGCTGTGTGCAGACTTCCCTTCCTTTCCTCTAATGTACGTATTGTTGTTCAGCACCTGAACGTTTTTTTGGGGATGTTCGTGCTTACCTCTGGACTCTACCATCTGGTTCTTTATCCGCATACTCATATTTCTTTCTTTTCTTTGTTTCTTTTTGTATTTTGTTGTTTTGCATCCAGACATATCTTACATACTGAGCTGCCAGGTGAATATGAATTCTAATCTCACCACCATAATCTTCACATCATCACCAACACTGTATACTTGCCTCTTTCTAAAACAATTATAAAGTACAATGTAAAATAAGTAAAGATGATGCTGATATTCATTCATTTTGTCTGCCCGGTCAGGTCTGCAGTATGAAATTCGAAACCACGTCGCAATATTCTAATCACGTGAAAGGAGAGGAACACAAGCAGGTGAGACATATTTTCATAATGTTCACAAGTTAGAATATTAACCCATTAAGACCGGGAACGCATCTGTGTCATTTTCGGATTTATTTGGATATTCGAAAAATAGCAGATATACAAGCTCATAGCGCGGCACCGAGCTTGTAGATCTGCTATTTATTTTTTTTATCGTGAAAATGTGTGCAAATCTTTGAATACGTATATATTTTTTAAAGGGAACTTTTTAAACTCAAATCTTTGCTTCTCATATCAGTGGCAAAGATATTATATCTTGCTATAATATCAGTGGTTCTCAATGATATGATATGTATTTGTCTGCGAACCCCTTCCATCTCAAAATATGTTGTTCCAGGGACCCCCAGAAGCAAATATTTGAGGTAAAATGTATTATATTCAAAGATGTGCACACATTTTCACAATTTCTTTTCAAAAATAGCAGATCTACAAGCTCATAGCACGGCACACGGTACCGCGCTATGAGAAATCTAAAATGACACAGATGGGTTCCCAGTCTTAATGGGTTCATGAATTTACTTGCCCAGAACTTGCTGAAATGTGTCCCAATAAAATCTGTCTGTCTGTCCGTCCGTCCACAGAAAATGAAGACTATCTTTGTGACAGAAGGTACTACAGTAAACCCTGTTATCTCATGGTCTGTTGTTGTCCACATGTACTGTATGTGACATTAATGCATCTTGTTTATTCTTAACCCTCTGTTCTACAATCACAGCAGATGAACTGGAGAAAGGACGAGGTATGATTCATTATTATTATACTTGTTCTATATGTTGGAGAGGATTTCAAACTGAGCTCTTGTAAACTAGCAGACAATCATATGTAGTGTTAATATGTTGCAAATTTTGGTTCAGTTTTAGTCAGTCTTTTGAATTAAATTCCATTTAGTTTTAGTCATATTTTAGTCATCTGAAATGTTTTACTGTTAGTCTAGTTTTAGTCGACTAAATATCATGAGATTATAGTGGACTAAATCTACAGTTGATGTATTTTTGGCGGTGCCTTGATGGCGTCGTAATGACTGATTTTACACTTGGTTGCATGCTGAAAATAGCAGATCTACAAGCTCACAACGCGACACGTTGTGAGCTTGTAGATTTGCTATTTTCAGAGCGCAACACCTGAGCGCAACCAAACATAAAATTACTTATCTTTTAGTTCAACTGGATCTCTTATATTAATCAATATATTTAGTTTTAGTTGTCGTAGCTTAGTTTTTATTTCGTTTATATTTAGTTTTCCTCAGTGAAAAAAGGTAGTCGACGAACATTTTTCGTCATAGTTTGAGTCGACAAAATCAACACTGATCATATGTCATTATTTTATCATTGATTGTGAACTACAGTACTATCTTATAACTGAAGCTTTCTCTCATCTTAGTGTACTACAGTACTATCTTAACTGAAGCTTTCTCTCTCATCTTAGTGTACTACAGTACTATCTTAACTGAAGCTTTCTCTCTCATCTTAGTGTACTACAGTACTATCTTAACTGAAGCTTTCTCTCATCTTAGTGTACTACAGTACTATCTTAACTGAAGCTTTCTCTCATCTTAGTGTACTACAGTACTATCTTAACTGAAGCTTTCTCTCATCTTAGTGTACTACAGTACTATCTTAACTGAAGCTTTCTCTCATCTTAGTGTACTACAGTTCTATCTTAACTGAAGCTTTCTCTCATCTTAGTGTACTACAGTACTATCTTAACTGAAGCTTTCTCTCATCTTAGTGTACTACAGTACTATCTTAACTGAAGCTTTCTCTCATCTTAGTGTACTACAGTACTATCTTAACTGAAGCTTTCTCTCATCTTAGTGTACTACAGTACTATCTTGAATGAATGCCAGTACATCAAGAAAAGACATTGGGTCAAGGGTGAGTTACAGTAGACTGCATTATGTGGAATCAATATATAATGCCAGTATGATGCCATTCAAGAGCTACATTTTGCTACATTTGTTTTGTACTTATTGTAATGAAAAGGTAATCTTGTTCCACAGTTTGCAAACACAAATGACTCTTGTCTTCAATAATAATGAATGGAGCATTTCCTCTGGGATAGGTCTCCTTCATATATGTATAATATGTATAATAATGAATGGAGCGTTTCCTCTGGGATAGGTCTCCTTCATATATGTATAATAATGAATGGAGCATTTCCTCTGGGATAGGTCTCCATCATATATGTATAATATGTATAATAATGAATGGAGCGTTTCCTCTGGGATAGGTCTCCATCATATATGTATAATATGTATAATAATGAATGGAGCGTTTCCTCTGGGATAGGTCTAAATCATATATGTATAATATGTATAATAATGAATGGAGCGTTTCCTCTGGGATAGGTCTAAATCATATATGTATAATATGTATAATAATGAATGGAGCGTTTCCTCTGGGATAGGTCTTCATCATGTTGTGACGTGCGTCTGCAGCCGTGCTAATAGCATGCCTCTGTGCGTGTGCTGCGTCTGCCAGTCTACCTTCCCCGGGTCCAAGTTCAGAGCCCATCTGGGTGATCCAACACACATCAAACACACTGTGGTGAGTCCTTTGTTTCTGTCCAGTTCTGGTTGTGTATAATGTGTGTTTGTATGTTTTGATTTGATTTAAAGTCTATTACTACTGTATATCAAAGAGACCCCCATGTGTAAGATCACATTTTATTAATTTAACATTTTGCCGGACCCTGGGACTGGCCTTGAATGTCCTTGACTGACTGACTGACTGACTGACTGACTGATTGATTGTACAACTGACAGTTATTTGCACACCATCTGTCGTACCATCTCTGCGCTCTGAGGAGCACACCTTCCTAGGTAGACTTGTTCAGAAAGCTGCAGCTCGTCTGGTGTTCAACCGCCCCAAGTTCTCCCACACAACTATCCTTCTCCGTTCTCTACACTGGCTCTCCGTTCTCTACACTGGCTCCCCGTAGCGGCTCGCATCCAGTTTAAGACCCTGGTGCTAGCCTATAGGGCAGTGAAAAGAACAGCTCCTTCCTACCTCCAGGCTATCAAGCCTTACACCCCTTCCCGACCACTTCGGTCTGCCGCCTCGAGGCGACTGGTTTCCCCGTCGCTCAGTGGTCCTTCTGAACGATCTCTGTTCTGGCCCCACAGTGGTGGAATGAACTCCCCACTGATGTCAGGACAGCAGAGTCACTGCCCATCTTTCGCCGCAGGCTGAAAACCCACCTCTAGGAAACACTACCCTGACCCTTCCTCTTAGCCTTGTCTACTTGTTGACAATTATTTGTACGAGCTCTTGTTTTATTGGATCTTGTTCATTTGATACACTTATTGGTTTTAGCTCTTGCTCATTTGATTTTCCTATTTGTCTCATCCGTTTAAAAAAGTAGTTAGCTGATGTATTGCACTTTTACCTTAGTGCTAGGTATACTCTTGGTTGCTTGTTTGAGAAGAGAATGCACTTAAGACTTCTGGTGATTAGTAGTTTCGTTCCCTACCTATGTTGAATGCACTTATTGTAAGTCGCTTTGAATAAAAGCGTCTGCTAAATGACTGCAATGTAATGTAATGTCCTCGGTTTTAACAAACTAGAGGTTTCTACTTTGTTCTCTTGGATAGGTGCACCAGAATGCTGCTCAGTTACCAGTTGTGAGTGAAGGGGTCCTAAAACCCCAGGTCAGGGAGGAGGAGGAGAATGCTCACATGATGCTGAAGGTAAAAAGGCAAACAAAGCACATTGTGTGTTTTGCGATGTATTGCAGTCAGTGCTGTAAAACCTGACACGTTTTATTTTCCAGATAATTGATCTCCCAAGCAGGATCTTTGGCATGCTCAACGATGACTATCAGCATGGTGAGTATAACTGACCATATGTTATCAAACACATTGGAACTTGCAGTGGTGGAAGAAGTACTCAGATATTTGACTTAAGTAAAAGTAGCAATACCACAATATAAAAATACTCTGTTACAAGTAAAAGGCCTGTGTTCAAAATATTACTTGAGTAAAAGTTTAAAAGTATTGGCATCAAAATATGCTTAAAGTACCAAAAGTAAAAGCACTAAAATGCCTGAAAATAGCAGATCTACTAAGCTCACAACGTGTCGCATCGCTGCGCGTTGTGAGCTTGTAGATCGGCTATTTTCAAATAGCCTATGTATAAAATAGGGCTAAAGTGGTTAATGTATGTTTTATAATGATTTATATCTGCAAAGTAACTAGTAACTAAGTTTTAAAATAATTGTGGTAGAGTAAAAGTGCAATATTTGCCTCTGAGATGTAGTGGATTAGAAGTAAACGTTTTGAAAATTGGAAATGCTCTTGTACTTAAGTACAGTACTTGAGTAAATGTTACTTTCCACCACTGGGAACTTGTCAGGGAGGGACTATCTGAGGCCCACCTTTACACCATTTAACGGTTTCTTAATGATTATTTGACAGTCTGCAAGACGCTTGATGAGTACTTATGCAAAGACTGGCAACGTGAAGGTTAGTGGTTTTATAATATAACAGTTCATCAGCTAAATAATGCTTGTGTTTTATTATGACATGTTATGTTTCCGTGTGTATGTAATATAGATCCAAACATCGTCACACTTGACGAGCTGCAGGACAGCCACACATCTCCTCAGCAGGGTGAGTACCACCCAAGACGGAAATAGCAAGACATACCATCTCCGGTTTACTTCCCGTATCTGCGTGACGTAGGTGGACGCCTTTTTAGGAGAGCGGAAGCAGGTTGGAGTCTATTCATTCCAATGGAAGAGTGAACGTGAACACAGCTTCTGAACCATTCTTTAGCCCCATGGTCACTGAACTAAATATTGGACCTAATCGTCACAAGACACATAATATTTACTAGATTTTCATACTAAAATGTCTTATATTTAAAGGGGTTCAGGAGAAAATCAACTTGGTTAGCGACCTTTCTCTATCCCAGCAACACACTCAGATTTGGGAAGATATCTGAAGAGTCTATCTCCAGTCTGACAGACGAGACATGGAGGGCAAGTCATTTTATGCTTGGTTGCGCTCGGGTGTTGCGCTCTGAAAATAGCAGATCTACAAGCTCACACAACAAGTTGTGAGCTTGTAGATCTGTTATTTTCAGCATGCAACCAAGTGTAAAATCAGCCATTGCGACGCCATCAAGGCACCGCCAGAATACATTTTAGTCGACTGAATCAACTGTAGATTTAGTTGACTAAAACTAGACAACAACTAAAACATTTCAGATGACTAAAACTCAATTTTATTCAAAAGACTATGACTAAAAAACTAAATCAAAAACCTTTTTCAGTTCACGTCCCTGACGAGCAGACAGAACTCTGTCAGAGTGATGTTTCAACAGAGAAACAGAACACCAGCAGCACCCTCCATCACGACCCAGAATCCACCAGTAGACAGGGTGATGTTTCAACAGAGAAGCAGAACACCAGCATCACCCCCCTTCACGACCCAGTGTCCACCATGAGACAGGGTGACGTTTCAACAGAGAAGGCAGTGGCAGAGGCCAGAGAAACCTACAAAAGCAAAAAGAAGCAGAAAAAGAAAGAAGAAAGTGAGCCTTTTTTTTTTTTTTGCACAAACAAAATGTCTTCTATCATCTGAGATTCTCTTCTTTCTTCCTCCTGTGAATTTATTTAGTTTTTTTTTTTAAGTATAAAGTTATTAAATAATATGTCAGTCATTTCTTTGTGTATTTAGGTCATTTGCCATGTCTGCCCTGTGCAACTGCAAAGCCTAAAAAGCCAAATGTAATTTGTTATTCATATGTTCAACGACAAAAACACAATTAAACCGTTAATCGCAATTATTTGTGTGACAATTAGTCGACATGTAAAATGTCATAATCATGACAGCCCTATGACACCCCTACATGTTCATAATCATAACAGCCCTGTTTGTATTTTATTTGACAGGAAAGTCTCCAGGATTTGGCGTACTGAGCTGCCAGGTGAATATGAATTCTATTCTCACCACCGTAAACTTGGCATCATCCCATTTCTGACTAATAAAGTATTCAATCAATCAATTAATCAATCAATCAATCAATCACCACACTGTAACTGCTTGGTTCTCTCTATAATTCTGTGAAGTACAATAATGTAAGATAATCCAGTGGACTAAAGAAAAATGATGCTGATGTGATTTTATTTTGAGGTCTGCAATTGGACGGTGGAGAACACAAAGGATTATTGTGCTCACATTCAAGGACGGAAGCACAAGCAGGTGAGACATATTTTCATATGTTCACAAGTTGAATGAAATGATCTGATTCCTCCATCCATCCATCCATCCATCTATCCATCCATCCACCAAGGTTATTGTCACGTCACAGTTAAAAGTGGGTGACATTCTTGTTTGTGCAGGCTCGCACTATTGCAAAGAAAAAAGAAAAGTAGGGAAGAGAGAATACAAATATTGAAAAAGAAACGCATACAGTACAGTAGAGTGCATAAAAAATGTCTTTATATAATGTATACCCCGCTCAAAAACGTGTCTGTCTGTCTGTCTGTCTCTGTCTGTCCACAGAAAACGAAGACGATCTTTGTGACAGAAGGTAATACAGTATACTCTGTTATTACACGGCTTGGTTGACTTCAGCGGTGTGTTATTTCTGGATAATGACCGATGAGCTCAATAACAGTCCGCTGTCTAATCAAAGACTCGGAGCACCTGCTCATATCAACCTGCGCTGCTTGATTTTATGCTGTATTCAACATGACAGTCATGTAAACAAACACACCATGTCATTTGCAGCTAAACATTGCTCTCAAGAATGTTTTTGAAAACATTTGAGGCGAGAAATAGATGATTCAGTAACCAAAACTGTGAAAATTCTACTAATTCGGCGGAAGTAACATTCGCGTTTTCTCACCGGCAGTTGATGCTTCATATCCATAAGAGTAAAACCACCGGGGTCATTTGTTTATTTTTGGAACACAGTTCTTATTTGATGCGATATTAAACATGTCTGTGGGAATTCAGAACGGGGGGGAAAAAAACGCCCAGGTAGGATGTGTAAATTATGTCAGACTTCGGTGCTCTATAAGCGGGATAATTGATGATTATGTGACCCTGTCGGGATTTATTTTTCCTGTCAATTATCCCTTGCTTATGGTAAATGGTGCATTTATATATCGCTTTTATCCAAAGCGCTTTACATAGATTGTGCATTACATTCACCCGTTCACACACACATTCACACACAGATGGCGAAGGAAACCATGCAAGGCACCAACCTGCTCATCAGGAGCAATTAGGGGTTCAATGTCTTGCTCAAGGACACTTCGACACTAACTCTGGGGGAGCCCGGGATAGAACTGGGATCGAACCTTATCTCATGGTCTGTTGTTGTCCACATGTACTGTATGTGACATTAATGCATCTTGCTTATTCTTAACCCTCTGTCTACAATCACAGCAGGTGAACTGGAGAAAGGACAAGGTATGATTTATTATTGTTTTTATGTATTACTTGTTTCATATGTTGGGTTATCAGAGATGCTGTGGAGAGGATTTCATAATGAACTCTTGTGATAGTGGAGGAGTGCTGCTTAAACTATAGCAGACGATCATAATTCTGTCATTCTTTTGTCATTGACTGTAGACTTTAAATTGAACTCAATTGAAGCTTTTCTTTCACCTCAGTGTTCTACGATATTTCCACGTGTCAAGAGATACTATCGTACCTCAAGAGCACACAGCGGGCAGAACCAGTCATCGGTGAGTTGGGCTCCATTATCTGTAGAATCACTGCAGACAGGTATGTGATATGATGCCATTTAACTCTTTCACTGCCAGACTTATTTATTTCTGGCTGCGTGCACCCACTGCCAGTGATTTGTCGATGTTCTTACCTTTTGAAGTACAGTATAGCCACAGAATATGTATCTCCATTATGCTCAATCCCCTGATAGTTGGTAATCACTGGGTGTTTCACTGTGCTTCCACGAAAAGTCAAATGACACTTTTCCTTCATTAATAATGAATGGAGTGTTTTCTGTTGGCCAGGTCTACTTCATATTGTGACGTGTGTCAGCAGCCGAGGTGACGGCGTTCCTCTGAGCGTGTGCAGCGTCTGCCGCTGTGCGTTCCTCGCCTCCTACTTCAGAGCCCATATGTGTCATCCTATACACATCCAGGAGACTCTGGTGAGTCCTCTCAGAACCACATCTGCTGGGTCAGTGGCAGTAAAGTACTTTACTTTACAATTTTGAGTTACTTTTTACTTTACTAGAGTATTTCCAATTTGCAACACTTTTACTTCTACTCCACTACATCTCAGAGGCAAATATTGTACTTTTACTCCACTACAATTATTTGAAAACTTAAGCTACTAGTTACTTTTCAGATATAAATTGTGATATTATAAAACATACATTAACCACTTTAGCCCTATTTTATACCTAGGCTATTTTCAAACATTTTAGTACTTTTACTTTTGGTACTTTAAGTATATGTTGAGGCCAATGCTTTTGTACTTTTACTCAAGTAACATTATGAACACAGGCCTTTTACTTGTAAAAGAGTGTTTTTATATTGTGGTAGTTTTTATATTGTGGTATTGCTACTTTTTCTAAAGTAAAATATCTGAGTATGTCTTCCACCTCTGGTCAGTGGTGAAACGTTTTCATGCCAAGGGACCCCTAAATGAATGTGGATTTGGCCGCGGACCCCCATCTGAAAATCTTTTGTGCCAAGGACCCCCATACAAGATTTGTGGTGTTAAAAATGATGAAAAAGATGAAAAGATCATCCCACCAAAATGAAAGATATTCAAACATTTTTGAAAATAGCCGTTTTGTATATATTAGCGTTAAACTGATATTGATATCAACTCATTTTGCTGGGGACCTCCCGGAACCCACTCGAGGGCAAAATGGAACCAAATGGACCCTTACAGGTCCGTTCTGTTCCATTTGTACACTCTCAGAGTTATAGCTCCATAAGGGTCCATTTGGTTCCTAACTATCGATCATTTTGCTGGGCACCCCCTCAAGGACCCCCGGGGGGTCCCTGGACCCCACTTTGAGAAACACTGATCTAGGTAATCTTCTGTATCTATACTGTATGTAGCAACTTCAAAGAAACCTCACACATTTATTTGTAAGAAAGAATCTCCTTGACAACCTGTCATCATTATGGTGGGACAATAATACCTAACCACGGGACTTTGTATGTGTTGTCTTTTGTGTTCTAGACGCACCAGAATATCAATTCAGTCACAAATCCACATGTGAGTGAAAGGGTCCTGACATCACTGGCCTGGAAGCAGGAGAACGCTCAAGGAGCTGGACCCATGGTGCTCAAGGTAAAATGGCAGACAAAGCAAATTTGAGGTTGTCGGGCGATCCTTGATGTATTGCAGCCAGTCAGTCCACTAAAACTTGACACTTAAGTTTTTAAGTTCTTATCCCACGGTTTTTGTAACCCATTTTTTCACACAGTGCCAATTGCCTAAGTAATCCTGGGCGCTACTCTCCCTCTGCCAGCCTGGGGAGAGCCCTGAACTGACCTCATGCTTCCTTCAATGCATGAGGAGTGAGCAGGCCGATTCTTATCACCCGACAGGGGAGGAGTTTCCCCGGTAGGACGTAGCGCGTGGAAGGAACACGTTATTCCAACCAGTTCCTTTCCCCTCCATCAGGCACCCCGGCTGACCAGGGAGAGGCAGTATAGAGACCAGAATTACTGCAACTTGACACTTTTTTTTTTCTTTCTTTCTCTCTTTCTTTCTTTCTTTCTTCCTTTCTTCTTCCCTTCCAGATAATTGAGCTCCCAAACAGGATTTTTGCCATGCTCAGTAACGACTATTGGCACGGTGAGTACTGGCCTTTGCCATCAAATGATGTCAGGCTTGTCAGGGCGTGGCCCACCTCCACCCCATTGTCCTGTACTACGTATATCTAAAGGCCCACCTCCGCCCCACTGTCCTGTACTACGTATATCTAAAGGCCCACCTCCACCCCACTGTCCTGTACTACGTATATCTAAAGGCCCACCTCCACCCCACTGTCTTGTACTACGTATATCTAAAGGCCCACCTCCACCCCACTGTCCTGTACTACGTATATCTAAAGGCCCACCTCCGCCCCACTGTCCTGTACTACGTATATCTAAATGCTTTCTTTAATGATTCTTTAACAGTCTGCCAGATTCTCAACACGTACTTCCGCAAAGACTGGCAACATGAAGGTTAGTGGTTTTATTATAACACTTCATTAGCTAAATAAGGTTTGTGTTTTATAATGACGTGTTCTGTGTTGGTGTGTATGCATAGTTCCAAACATGGTGGTCACACTGGATGAGCTGCAGGACAGCCTCACTGTCAATCAACAATCTCCTCAGCTGGGTGAGTACTGAGTACCAACAGTACCTTCACAGGTATTAATACTGAGTACTGAGTACCAACAGTACCTTCACAGGTATTAATACTGAGTACTGAGTACCAACTGTACCTTCACAGTATTAATACTGAGTACTGAGTACCAACAGTACCTTCACAGGTATTAATACTGAGTACTGAGTGCCAACAGTACCTTCACAGGTATTCATAATTTTGAGTTCTTATAACTATAACTATACTGTGTTAAGCAGATTATAATACATTATAAGCATGTTTATAATGCATTATAGACATCGGCTTCATAGGGAGCCAGGATCATTGAATATTATTTATAATGCTCATAGTTTATAATGCAGGATCATTGAATATTATAAAGCTCATAGTTTTACTCTGTGACTAAATGTTTCCTCTAAAAATCTCAAGATAAATGATAAACAAAAAAGATAAATAAATGATAGATAAATGCTCATAGTTCTGATGCATTCTAATAATTTCTTAATAATCCAGCTATTCAGGGTTCATCACAGCCACAGACGTTCCCAGCTGCTCAGGGACCCTCGGAGTCACAGACACCTCCGGGTGTTCAGGGACCCTCGGAGTCACCAACACCCTTGGGTGTTCATGGACCGTCACAGTCAGAGACACCCCTGGGTGCTCAGGGACCCTCGGAGTCAGAGACACCACCGGCTGTTCAGGGACCCTCACAGTCAGAGACACCCATGGGTGCTCAGGGACCTTCGGAGTCACAGACACCTCCAGGTGCTCAGGGACCCTCTGAGTCAACAACACCGGTGGGTGTTCAGGGACCCCCGCAGTCACCAACACCCCTGGATGCTCAGGGACCCTCGCAGTCACCAACACCCCTGGATGCTCAGGGACCCTCGCAGTCAGAGACACCCCTGGGTGCTCAGGGACCCTCGCAGTCAGAGACACCCCTGGATGCTCAGGGACCCTCGCAGTCACCGACACCCCTGGATGCTCAGGGACCCTCGCAGTCAGAGACACCCCTGGGTGCTCAGGGACCCTCGCAGTCAGAGACACCCCTGGGTGCTCAGGGACCCTCGGAGTCAGAGACACCCCACCATCAGTCTAGCTCAGCTAAATGTGGTAAGCTTGCAGGCTCAGCAATATGCCAAGATAAAATGTGGGAAAACATGAATTAGAAACATTCTTTCTAACAGTGTCAACGTTAAACCCCTTTCCCCTCTGTCTGTCATCATGCCAGTCAGTGTGTTCTGGTAGAACCTTTGGACTGATTCAGTTGTAATAGTCAGGGGATATTAGCAGAAAGATTTCCAATCTTGGAATAAATTCCTTACCAAAAAAAATCTTCACCAATGTGTTTGTAAAGGTGTCTAGTAACACATCTCACAAAGACTGAAATTCAGTTTCCCTAGGAGAATTTTTGACAGCTGCTGAAAGTTGGGGTACCCACCATTTCCCTGCATTTCCATGCAGGGCAAAAAAAAAATCTAATTTTAATTCTGTTTTAAGTAGCATGTGAGGGGTCAAACTAGGGTGTTTTTATGTTTCTGAATCCATTGCAAGCATTTGTTTTGCACCAAAACCACTCCTTGGGCTAAAAACGGCCATAGCCATCCTTGTCCAGGTATACTTTTTGTGTAAAAAGCCCATTTAGATTGGGCTGTTTTTAGCCCAAGGAGTGGTTTTGGTGCAAAACAAATGCTTGCAATGGATTCAGAATCATAAAAACACCCTAGTTTGACCCCTCACATGCTACTTAAAACAGAATTAAAATTAGTTTCTTTTTGCCCTGCATGGAAATGCAGGGAAATGGTGGGTACCCCAACTTTCAGCAGCTGTCAAAAATTCTCCTAGGGAAACTGAATTTCAGTCTTTGTGAGATGTGTTACTAGACACCTTTACAAACACATTGGTGAAGATTTTTTTTGGTAAGGAATTTATTCCAAGATTGGAAATCTTTCTGCTAATATCCCCTGACTATAATTTTCCTTTTCCATTTATTATTTTAAAGCTACTGCTGAGCCCCCTGGTGGTGAAATGACAGCACAGCATCCCACCAATACAGAGCCTCCAACTACAGTCTCTAAGCTGGAAGGTGTGTGTTGTGTTGTGTTGTGTTGTGTTGTGTTGTGTTGTGTTGTGTTGTGTTGTGTTGTGTTGTGTTGTGTTGTGTTGTGTTGTGTTGTGTTGTGTTGTGTTGTTTTAATCATCTGTGTTAATTTTCATGTATTGTGTTATTCAGTGTTAATTTTGTCGACTAAAATGTTGGTCGACTACCTTTTTTCACTGACAAAAACTAAATAAAAACTAACCTATGACTAAAACTATTAAACATATTGACAATTTCGTCAACAAATAAAAACTAGACTCAAATGTTAGTGAGGGATCTAGTGGAGAAGAGATCCAGTAGAACTGAAAGACAAGTCATTTTATGCTTGTTTGCGCTTGGGTGTTGCGCTCTGAAAATAGCAGATCTTCAAGCTCATAACGCGTGCTATTTTCGATCTTCAAGCTCATAACGCGTCACAGCGCGACGCGTTTTGAGCTCGAATATCTGCTATTTTCAGAGCATGGGCTTGTAGATCGGCTATTTTCAGCATGCAACCAAGTGTAAAATCAGCCATTATGATGCCTTCAAGGCACCGACAAAATACATTTTAGTCGACTAAATCATCTGTAGTTTTAGTCCACTATAATCTTATGATTTTATAGTCGACTAAAACCAGACTAACAGTAAAACATTTCAGATGACTAAAATATGACTACAATTTTATTCAAAGGACTGACTAAAACTAAATCAAAATGTTCTGTCAAAATCAACACTGGTGTTATTATCTAGTTCTCTAATATCTGCATATTTCTTTCCTTTTTCTTTTTTTGCGCAGCAAAGCATCCAGTAATGTTTTGCGTACTGAGCTGCCAGGTGAATATGAATTCTCTATCGTCATTGACATCATCACCAGCCTGTACTTGCTTGGCTCTTTCTATACTCCTATGAACGTATGAAGTACAGTGTAAGATAACCCAGTGGACTAATGATGCTGATACACATTTATTTTAACTCCCCATCAGGTGTGCAATATGAAATTCCAGACCACATGGCAATACTTTTCTCACGTGAAAGGAGGGGAACACAAGCAGGTGAGACGTAATTATTTTATTATGTTCCACAAGTTAGAATATTAATGAATTTACTTCATCAGAACCTTCCAATAACGTGTGCTTGCGTGCGTGTGTGCGTGTGCGTGTGTGTGTGTGTGTGTGCGTGTGTGTGTGTGTGTACGCGTGTGTGTGTGTGTGTGTTCTTTCCTTCTGTCTGTCTACAGAAAATGAAGACTATCTTTGTGACAGAAGGTACTACAGTAAACCCTGTTATCTCATGGTCTGTTGTTGTCCACATGTACTGTATGTGACATTAATGCATCTTGTTTATTCTTAACCCTCTGTTCTACAATCACAGCAGATGAACTGGAGAAAGGACGAGGTATGATTCATTATTATTCTACTTTTATATTGTCGCTGTCAGGCAGAAAACAGAAAACATTTTTAAACTAGTGCTATTGATTGAACACCCTTTATATGTGTGGGTTTTACAAATATTGAACCAATATAATATATAAAAAGCTCTTCTGGCTAAACCTCCTAACTCCATTGGATCCTCAAACTGTCGTTCAAACCATCTAACTCCAACTTGTGGAGAATGACGAAGTCAGACGGAGAAAAAAAAACTATTTCCGCATTAATGTTCAAAAACCTCCTAACTCCATTGAGCTGTATTTGTGTAAAGTGATGATAATATAAGGACACATTTTGGCAATGTATGAAGTCACCGTACCAACTTTGATGAAGCAGTATTGTGTTGTATTGTAAAGCTTAATAGAAGCTTGCTTTCATCTCAGTGTTATACAGTTCTATCCTGACTGAATGCCAGTACATCAAGAAAGAACAGCGGGCTGAACCAGTCATCGGTGAGTTGGGCTAAATCATTTGGTATCGGTACTACAGTATAATCACTTTGTGATGCCAGTTTTTTGTATAGTAGTTATTGTTAATGAAAATGTACTTTGTCACACAGTTGCAAACACAAGTGACTGTTGTCCTTGATCAATAATGAACGTAGCATTTTCTTTGGTAAAGGTCTGCTTCATGTCGTGATGTGCGTCAGCGCCCGCACTAACTGCACGCCTCATTACCTGTGCCTGGTTTGTAAGTGTACGTTCCCTGCCTCCGACTTCAAAGCCCACCTGTGTGATCCAAGACACATCAAACACACTCTGGTGAGTCCTTTTGTTTCTGTTCATTCTTCAATGCATGCATGAGTTGAGTAAAATTGTGAGTTGAAGTTGAATGTGCATTAAAAAAGACCCCGTTTGTATCATCACTTACAGTATGCTCTCTCTCACAAGCGTACATTTAGCTCTGTTGCACCAACAGTTATGCTTAGCAAGAAAGTCATATTGTTAGGTCAGAGTTGGCAAGATAATTTCATTTTATCACATTGAAACAGAGATTAGAGGAACATATTCCTGAGCAGAAGTGTGTCAGTCTTAAACTTCACAATATTTGTTTTAACCGGGTACATCTACAGTATAATAGCAACTTCAAAGAAAGCTTGCACATTTTATTTGTAAGAAGAAATGTCCTCGACACACACACTGTCCTTATAGTCGTAAAATTACACCATGGGTCTTTCTACTTCAATCTGTGCTCTAGATGCACCAGAGTCCTGCTCGATTACCATCTGCCTGGAATGGAAGCGAGTGTGAAGAGGTCCTGACATCTTTGGCCTGGCAGGAGGAGAACGCTCAAGGAGCTGAACACATGGTGATCAAGGTAAAATGGCAAATAAAGCACATTGGAAGTCATTGATCCTTATGTGAGGCTGTGTGCGATGTATTGCAGTCAGTGCTGTAAAACTTGACACATTTATTGTATTTCGTTCAGATAATTGATCTCCCGTGCAGCATTTTCTACATGCTCAGTGACGACTATCAGCATGGTGAGTACTGACCATGTCATCAAACCAGTCTTTATTTAGTTTTAGTCATAGTCTTTTGAATAAAATTCCATTTAGTTTTAGTCATATTTTAGTCATCTGAAATGTTTTACTTTTAGTCTAGTTTTAGTCTACTAAATATCATAAGATTTTAGTCGACTAAATCTACAGTTGATTTACTCGACTAAAATTTATTTTGTGGGTGCCTTGATGACGTCGTAATGGCTGATTTTACACTTGGTTGCATGCTGAAAATAGCCGATCTACAAGCTCACAACGCGTCGCATCGCGACACGTTGTGAGCTTGTAAATCTGCTATTTTCAGAGCGCAACACCCGAGCGCAAACAACATAAAATTACTTGTCTTAGTTCTACTGGATCTCTTCTACACTCGTCCCTCACTCTAGTCTAGTTTTTATTTGTTGACGAAATTGTCAATATATTTAGTCTTAGTTTTAGTCATCATAGCTTAGTTTTTATTTAGTTTTTATTTAGTTTTCGTCAGTGAAAAAAGTCGACCAACATTTTTCGTCATAGTTTTAGTCGACGAAACCAACACTGCATCAAACATATCGTTGCTGTCAGGGCACCATCTCCATATTCTAACCTTTTGTGTTTTTTTTTGTCAATTAATGCTCTTACTTTCCCCCACAAAAGCCTCAAAAGCAGCAGATCCACAAGCTCGAAACGCTGCGCAGATCGACGCGTTTTGTAGCTTGTAGATCTGCTACTTTTGCCGTTGTTGAACTTGAATTCTGAAAAGTAACAGTTTTGGACATATGAGGTTTCCACCCGACAGAGACGATATAGGGGGCTTGTCAGCGAGTGGCCCACCTCCACCCCTCTGTCCTACACCAGTGGTTCTCAAACTTTTTCATGTCAAGGACCCCCAAATTGACCCATATTAGCCCGCGGACCCCCATTTGAAAAGATATGTCAGGGACATAAGAGAAGATTTTTCGGTTCTAGCAGTGATTTTCAACCATTTTAATTTCAAGGACCCCCAAGTTTGACATGCATTAGAGGCTACGGACCCCCATTTTAATGGCATTTCTCTCTCTGAGACCCCAATTTATATTGTAAAATCAATGTTAATTTGGACCAAATGGACCCACCAAATGGACCCAGGGTCCATTTGTACACTCTCAGAGTTACAGAGCCACAAGGGTCCATTTGGTTCCTAACTATCCCTCATTTAGCTGGGGACCCCCTAGAACTCCCTCACGGACCCCACTTTGAGAACCAATGTCCTACACTGTTCTAATGGTTTCTAATGATCCTTTAACAGTCTGCCAGATTCTTGACGAGCTCTTCCGCAAAGACTGGCAACATGAAGGTCAGTGGTTTTCATGTAACGCTTCATTAGCTAAATAACGTTTGTGTTTTATTCTGACATGTTCTGTTGTTGTGTTTATTTATGCATATAGAGCCAAACATGGTCTCACTTGATGAGATGCAGGACAGCCTCACATCTCCTCAGCTGGGTGAGTACCACCGTAGCCTCTTGAACTTTTTACACCAAAATAACTTTAGTTCTAGAGCTGGTTCCGTTCTAGATCCTTGTAACCGTGGTGCTTTCACGGAACCGGCCGTTTCCACCAGTTTAAAGCACCATTGTAGTTAGGGGGCAGGAGTCCTCAGTTTGCAACAGGTTCGATTCCAGGCCTGGCCAGCAATGTGTCGAATATGACCGGTCAAAGTGTCCATTTAATAGGGTGAAATTCAATCGTCAGTGGCGGTTACAGTTCTTTTTTTTATGATGATTTTTTGCTTGCTTTTGCCATTGTTTATATCTTATCTGCATCTTACAACCTGTAGAATAGTGACACGCCCGCTTTGGTTTCCAGTTCAGGGCAAGAAAAACCGAACCGAACCAACTTTTAGGATTCTGAACCAATTCATTTTCAGTGGAAACACTCTGAACTGGTTCAGAATTAGGCGAGAAAAAAGAACGGAACCGGTTCAACCCCGGTGGAAAAGAGGCCTATATATCAACAGGTAGTGTTCATGTGTGATGAGCTGGACCTGCACAGTAACAATGTTATACTCTTAGAAGCTATTTAACAATGTTTTGGGCATGTCATCATTATTGGTGAAATGTTTTGGTCCACAGGGTCTTATTTAAAGCCCTCCTGCAGTAACCTTTCAGCTGTTTAAAACAACATTAACCCTGGGATCACCTATTTTACGCATGTCATTGTAGGCGAAAATTCTCGAAAATACCCTCTTTATGTACTCTGCTCTATGCTGGTGTCGGGCAGCGAAAAAAGCAGACAAGCTTGTAGCGCATCGTGATGCGACACGTTGTGAGACTGTAAAGCAGCTATTTTCACTGTGTGACACCGACCACTCGTATAAAACAGGCTTAATTGTGGTCAGTTAAAGCTGCACTCTGTAATTTTCATGTGCTACCGGAGATTGGAATACAGGTTCTGACATTTTTACCACTGAACTAATAGAGCACATCTACTTCAGGCAGTACCACTTATCAACCAGTAGAGGTCAGACCGTACTGCAGGATCTAAATGTCTCAATAGAAGAGCAGGGAGAGAAAAGAAATACAACCACTGAAGTTGTGGTAGTTATTTAGTTTTAACATACTCTACCATACAGATTTGTCAAAATAACATTTTATTCACCAAAAAAGCTTTAATGTAGCTTTAATGTTTTCTATATATTTTTTTACAAATAAGTGTATTTTTTAAATGGTAGTTTTGGAATTGATTTGATTTCATACTTGAAGGTGGATTAGAGCACCTCCTCCTCCTCATAACTACACGCTGAGACAGTGCTCACTTTGAATGAGATTTTCACTTCAACGTCTCTTAACAGGACAATAACGCTTTGACCTTGAACTGTGTGGGTGTCTGTCTAGTCCACCAAGTCCGCCCGGTCGCCATAGCGCCGTGTCTTCTGATTTCCACCTGCAACCATGTGACAAATGGTGAAACAAAAACATGAAGCGGAGCTAATCTGATGAACCCTGCTCCTTATTACACCTTATTTACTGAGGGTTTTTTGCTTTTTTGTCAGTTGCCTGTATTACCTTTGTGTTGTTTCTCAGTCCCTACAGAGACTCCACAGCATCCAGATGTGAAGGGTCTCACTCCACAGCCCGTTCCAGTGGAAAAGGAAGCAGTGCCTGTGGATGATTCCCGTGTCCATAAACCTGAGGAGAAGAAGAAGTGTCCCACTCAGAACACCTCTGTGGAACGTAGAGCAGACAGAGACACTCTGACACAAAGTACAGAAGAACAAGACCCTGAAAAAGGCAAAGAAGAAGAAACCCACTCTGAACCATGTGCTGAGTGGGTCCAGAGGCCGGCCGCTGAAAAGGACCGAGTGATGGGTGAGGCTTTGAAGATTAAGTAAAACTAAGTACATTTACTCAAGTACTGTACCTAAGTACAATTTTTAGGTACTTTTACTTTACTGGAGTGTTTCCAATTGTCTATACTTGTACTTCTACTCCACTACATCTCAGAGGAAAATATTATACTTTTACTCTATTATTATTACTATTTGAAAACTTTAGTTACTAGTTACTTTGCAGATATATATTATTGCATTATAAAACATACATTAACCACTTTAGCCCTATTTTATACATAGGTAATTTTAAAATAGCCGATCTACAAGCTCACAACGCGACGCATCGTGACACGTTGTGAGCTTGTAGATCTGCTATTTTAGTACTTTTACTTTTGGTATTTTATATACATTTGGATAGATTTTGTACTTTTACTGAGGTAAATGTTGAATTCCGGACTTTTACTTGCAACAGAGTACTTCTACATTGCAGTATTGATACTTTTACTTAATTAAGTAAAACATTTGAGTACTTTTTCCGCCACTGCAGGAGTGATGGCTGAGGCTGTGAAGATGACGGGAAGAAGGCAGAGTTCGGGGGTTCAGGACACATCCCGTAAAAGAAAGGGCGACGCAGGAGAAGAGGACGAAACGGAAAGGGGCGCGACTAGAGAGGACACCGCGCCCAGGAGGGTCGGCAGAGACCTCGGTAGGCCTGTTACAATTATTTGAGATAATCGCAATTATTTTGCGTACTCGTCATAATCGTTTCCATGTTGAAAAATGATCATTTTCAACATTTTCAAAAAATAGCAGAAATAGTATGCTTACATTACATTACATTACAGTCATTTAGCAGACGCTTTTATCCAAAGCGACTTACAATAAGTGCATTCAACATAGGTAGGCAAGGAAACTACTAATCACCAGAAGTCTTAAGGGCATTTTCTGCTAAAACAAGCAACTAAGAGTATACCTAGTGCTGAGGTAAAAGTGCAATATATCAGCTACCTACTTTCTTAAACAGATGAGACAAAATAGGGAACTGGGAATAGGGAACTAGGCTACTGGGAAACCAGTCGCCCCGAGGCGGCAGACCGAAGCGTTCGGGCAGGGGTGTAAGGCCGGAGATGTTCCTTTCACTGCCCTATAGGCTAGCACCAGGGTCTTAAACTGGATGCGAGCCGCTACGGGTTATCCAATTATTAACTAGAGAACGTTAGTTAGATTATGTTTGGCATCCAATATTGAATGCCAAAAAACACAATTAAATCGTTAATCACAATTATTTTTGTGACAAACTAATGGTCAACTTAAATGTTGTTATGGTGACACAGCTCTAGACCTCGGCTCGGAGACGGAGAGCGGGACGTCTGAGAGGAAAAGGCAGAAAAGGAGGGAAGAAGACGCAGCGCCAGCCGACTGGCCGGACGTCCTGCAAGGGGTCTGGCCATTGGTCAGGAGAGATGTCAATCACACTCCGCCACACTCCACCCTGGAACAGGAAGCTGTACCTGAGAAAGATCCCGGTGTCCATGAACCCGACGGGAGAGTCCTCCACGGTATTGGCCTGTTATTGTCACAATTATTACATAATCGTCTGATCACAATGATCAGACGATTATGAAAATGTTCATACATTTTCAAAAAAGCAGAAATAGCAGATCTACAAGCTTACAACACATCACAAAGTGACGCGTTGTAAGCTTGTAGGCAAATGTTTGAGAGAAGGAGAGAGAAAGAATACAGCTGCATTAGTTAATTTGCTGTTTCATATGTCTACAGTATAGTGAGCTGTTACTCAGTGACCTGTGAATTATGGCACGGTTGTTTAAGTATTACTAGTGTCATTCTTTTTATTAATACAAAATAAATTAAAAAAGTATTTAGGAAGGCGGTATGAGTCACCAGAACCAAGGACGGTGTTTTCAATCAGTCTATCATGATTCAAATGGAGTTTGAAGTTTGAAGGGTTTGTACAGGAAGTTAAGTAACTGCACAACTAAGATAATCACATCTTAGTATTCTTAGTAGGTGTTTGAACTTATCCATTACTGTATGTTCTGTGTGTGTTGACAGACTTAAGGAAAGAGAAGGAGCTCGTTGCTGAACAGGACACTTTGTATGGACTCCAACCAAAAGCTCCTCCACAACCTGCAGACGCCCCGGCTGCTTCTGAGATGACCCACAACGTCCAGGTCAGCCCCACGCCTCCCCAGGGCCTTCGAACCCCTCCGTCCACATCTGACTGTCAGCCCCGGCCAAGTGCACTCATCTCTGACGTCCAGGACGAGCCATTCAGCGCTGATGTCCAGCAGCCTCAAGTTCAGGAACCGACCAGCAGATGTCACTGTCACCCCCAGGTCACTCCTGAGGACATCATGGACCCCACAGTTACAAACACAGCCCTGTGGCACTACCTCAACAACACTGAAAGAACAGAGCCAGTCATTGGTCAGCATTTTTTGTATTGTCTTAAATGTTCCTACTAACTATGTCTTGAAATATCTGGTTTATGACATTATATGAGAGAGTTTATTATGGTGCGATATTGAGCCAGTTAGCTTATTTTAGGTGATGATCGTATGTCCATTACATGCATACTTGAATGGATGTGTTTAGTTTGTCCTGCTCAGACCAGTGTTGCAATGCTGAATTGGAACGTGGTTGCACAGTATTTTAATGTTGTGACGCGCACGTTGCTTAACACCTACACTACAGGTCACACAATGGACAATTGATATGCGTCTAGGCTCATTCCTATGTTAATCCACCTGGTGTGAGTCAGGAGGCTTTGTAAACTTTGTTGAGGTGTGAATTTAAAGTTGTTTTAAATCTATGCGTGTGCCTGCGCGTGCGCCTGGTCAAATAGGTTCCTGCACGGCCTGCAAGGCCGTCCCATGAGCAATGCAACCCTGGCTCAGACTTAAGTCTGATTTATACCTCATCGTATGATGGTGTCTCATGCCGAAATCAGGCTTTTACTCAGCCTGGTGAAATGATAAATTGAGTTAATCAAGGTATCATTTTAGTAATTAACTAAGCAGCTTAGCAATGTATCATGTACAGTACAAATGTGGTTATGTCTTATTGTGGCATTCAACCGAAGGGACCAGCTGTCTAGAACCAGGTTGTTCTCTATGCATGCATGTGCGTATGCATTTGCTCTGTCATACGATGGTGTCGCATGTCCAAAATAGCAGATCTACAAGCTCACAACGAGCTGGTAGGACGGCAATTTCTGGCACACGACACTGTTGTGGCATTAATAAGACCAATCACGGTGAACTACACAGCTAAGTTGACGCTGCTGAAGCTCACATTGGCACAACGTTTTCAGGCCAAGGACCCCCTAGCTGAGAGAGAGATGAAGCAGGGACCCCCTACTCTATATTGTATAAAATTGTGTTTCAGATACATTTTTTTCCTTCTTAGTCTGCTATTTTTTCCCTCTACACCTATAGTCTGTTTGTTCAAGTGGTTAATGTAAACAAACTAAATCCTATCACACAAAGATTTGGCGGACCCCCTATAGTAGCTCTGATGACCCCCTAGGGGTCCCGGACACCCTGTTGAAGACCCCTGCATTAGCACATATGGTCACAATTTTTTTTTTTAAACTTTGTTTATTGGGTTTTTTACAAGCAGGGTTCAGCATTAAATGCAGACACTCATGTAGGTAGAAAAGCTCCTTAATGCAACCAATAACATACAAAAGTACAATAAACAATTGAATTATCTTATGGTCATCATTTCTGTTTGGTTCAGAACCTGCACACCTAGCAGCTTATTGATATAGCTACACCCAGTATCCACAACGTTATTATACCCTGTCTTGTTTTGGTTCAGATAATGTGATAATAATTCACTGTCATCTTCTACGTTCCGTTGTGTTCACTATGTGACTGTTGTGTGACACTGTGGTCCAGGTCTGAGCATGATGACAGAGTTCCAGTGTGTTCACTATGTGACTGTTCTGTGACACTGTGGTCCAGGTCTGAGCATGATGACAGAGTTCCAGTGGCCGATGGAGAACAACGCCCGCAACTATTTCCGGTGTCACTGCTGTTCCAGAGACATCATCCGTTCCCAACACATGTCTCACATCATATCTGCCAAACACCGCTACAACTACATAGTGAGTATGTGAGCCTGTGGTGGTGGCAAGGAAACTCTTTGTAATTTTGTGTGTGTGTGTCCGTCTGTCCGTCCATCCGTCCGTCTGTCCGTCTGTCTGTGAGCAGCTAATCTCCGGCACCGCTGGACAGATTAGCATGAAACTGTGCACGCATACTCCTTGGAGGCCAAGTAAAAACCTCTGCCCCAAATTTCTCACACTGTTAAAGTACCACCAGGTGGACGATTTTAGCAAAACACATTTTTGGCTATTGCTCCTGCAGATTTTGTCGAAACATCACGCAAATCGGTACTGTACACATAGGGGCGGCAGTGGCTCAGGAGGTAGAGCTGCCTCTTGGGAACCGGAAGGTTTCCAGTTCGATTAGTTAGTGTCGAAGTGTCCTTGAGCAAGACACTGAACCCCTAATTGTTCCCGATGAGCAGGTTGGTGCCTTGCATGGTTTCCTCCGCCATCGGTGTGTGAATGTAATACACATTGTAAAGCGCTTTGGATAAAGGCGCTCTACAGTATATAAATGCACCATTTACCATTTACATTAGTCATGTGATCAAGACGGATCTGTCAGATTTTTCATATTCCATCCTGATTGGCTAAGATTGGCTTCTAAAGTTTGCAGTAGTGGCCTGTTCTGAACAAAATGAACGTACTGTAGCGTCCGGTTGCCGAAAAACTTTGCACGCACATGCTGTGAGCAGATAATGATGTTTTTAGACAGTACAGTATGGTCATTTAGGGTTAGATAAAGTGCAGTTTACGTATTAGAGAAATGGGACCTGCTTGAGGATTCGCCAGTAACTATGGCAAAAAGAGCACAAAGCTATTGAGCAGTAAAACCCTTGGCCCGACCTAGAACTGCACATTAATGACAGACAAGAATCGATCTGTGTTGTTACTTAACTGTACTGTGTCCTACATTGTATGCATTGTTATGACCCTAGGTCATGGGTGGACAACTTTGATGATGGAGGGGGCCACTATATTTCCACACTCACTCCAGAGGGCCACATTGCACAGAAACCTCTTATCTCCGTATTTTAACTTTTTTCTTAATTACTGCCCTACTTCGTCATTCTATGTCACACAAAAGTTGCAAAAATAGCCGATTTACAAGCTCAAAACGCGGCGCAGTACGACGCGTTTTGAGCTTGTAGATCTGCTATTTATGCTATTTTGTTATTGGAATCCTGGATACTTTTTTGCTATTTTTGAATTGGAATCCTGAAAAGTTATTTTTTTTATTAATTTCAAAGGCATTTTGTTATACTTATTTGTTACTTTATGAACTTAAATACAAATACATTGGACATAAAAAAGACAATAGAATTTTAATGCTAGTCATTAAGCTACTAATATAGACTGAAGTAATTAAAGCGGGTCATGTTTGGAATTGTAACAGCTGAAATCAATAATATATCAATATTAACCAGCGGGCCTCATTAAGTGAAGGTGGGGGCCGCATGTGGGCCTAGGGCCTAGGGTCATACGTGTATTTGCTGGTACTGTTTTGCCACATGCCGGTCCTCTCCCCTCATTGGTGTGTGTGTGTGATTGAGTGGTGGTGAGTGACTGATTGACTACCAGCTGGTGTGAATGGTGTCTGAGTGTGACTGGTAACTAACTAGTAGGTTGAACCTCGCAGGTGATTGGCTCCTGTCTTCATGGACTGGAGTATAAAGCTTCCTACCTTCAGTTGATCAGATGTCTTCCTCTAGCACTCTGTCCTCTTGTGTTAGTTCTTCCACGGGTTAAAGTTCTGGATAATCTAATGCCTTGGGGGTGTAGGGGTGGGTGATCTCTTTGTTATTAGTTCTGTTTTACTGTTAGTTTTTATTAGGTAAGATATTTGTTTTTTTGTTTCCTTTATGTTAGGTAAAAGAGGTAGGGAAGTTTGCCGCTCTAAACTCAAGACTTACCAGGGCTGAAGACTGGTGCGAGATAGAGGCCAGCATGAAAGTCCATAAACAACAAAAACGCTCACACACTGAAAAAAATGAACATTGAGGCTCTTTGAATGCAAAAATTGTCTTTTACTTACAAAAGTGCAAAAAGTGACATGGTGAAATAAAGTGATACATGATTTTTACACTGATTTTATCTTGAATATAAACTAAATGCTTGATTTGGGGGACTTTAAACCTGTGTGGACTGACTGTTTGTTTGGGGACTGGGGAGGAGGGAGTCCATCTTTTATGTGACACCTGGTGACCCCTAGGCATAAAGGGGGAACTCACTGGAGGAAAGTTGCTCATTCTATGTCACACTCTGTAATGTCGGAGGTTGGTTTGTGCCCGCTTGCAAGTGTGTTTGAATGAATAACAAGAGAGAGACTCTCGTACATGGTTACTGATCCAAACTGAACAGTGACTCACTCTCTACTTGTTTGTGTTTTTGCAGAAAAAGGTGCGTCCTCGTATGGTCCGTGATTGGCCAAGCAGTGTGGAACCTAATGAGCGTCCTAGAGAGCTGAGAGACCTGGCCCAACAGGTGGAGAGAGATGAGGGATGGGGAAGATTGAAGGTCATTTTTTTTTTTACTGAAATGTTTTACCACTTTGCTGGTTGCTTGGCTACTGGAGATTGTGCAGTGACCATTACTGTATTGATATAGTGACCAGGAATGCTTATATAGATCATATTATCGGGGATTGTGGCATTTAAGCTATTCCATATTTTGAGGTTAGAATTCAGAGACTTTAAAAATGGCAAAATTAGGTAATTGTGGACATAACCAGTGATTTAATTCCTCAATCTATTATCAACTGTTGTTAACCAACACCTAGCATAGCAGTAGGTTATTGTGATTATACAACTTGGAGATTCAATGCTTTCCAATAAAGTTCAAATAAAGATTAAACCCCTTTAAAGAAGCCTTTAGACCTGAAGTTTTCTGAAAAACTTAAATCTAAAATGACTCAGATTGAAGGTGTTCAGAACTCTCATATTTAAACAGCCATTTCCCAAGATGTACTGTTTGTAAACATGATTCTGAAAAGCTGTAGCAGTATTTGAAATGGAGGAAATACTATAATATCATGTTCTAACTTGTGCAAACCATTTGAAAGGTGTTAAATAAGCAGTGACTAACATAATATTGTTTGCTATTTTTAAGGTGACGGTGATGAGGTCATCCACGAGCCAGTCCCCGAAAGCTACTGCCAAATCCCCTTTGAAAGCACGAGTCACAAGCAAAACGACGGACGTTTCTCTTAAAATGAACGAAGACCTCAAAATGATTCTCATCTCCAAGACTGTGGCGGAATTAACTGAACTGTCCAAGAGCTGCCTAACTGAAGATGCATCTAAGAGCTGCCTAACTGAAGATACATCCAAGAGCTGCCTAACTGAAGATACATCCCAAACTGTCTCCATCTCCAAACCTACACAGGGTCAGTATTACTTTTTCAACCATTTTAACCCTGGCGTATCTGTTTTGGGCATGTCAGTATAATATGCAACATTCTTCAAAACATTTACCTCGTTGTAATCTTTTATACAAATACAGGCACTACTTACTTGGTTGGAAACACAAACTTAGGGTATGTTCACACTGTCCACCTTTTTATGAATAAAAATCTAAACGCTAGAGAGATTTTTCTGAAAGACAGTATGAACGTGACCTGTGGTCATCTTAACATGGTATGTTGCACAAACAGGTTAGAATCAGGGGTCGGCAACCTTTTTGACATGAAGTGCCATGTTTTTTATTTTCTTGATAGTCAGTGTGCCGTATCAATATTACATTTTATTATGATGACACCACATCAAAATAAAATATTTCTAACAGATTTTGATTCCCATATTCATAACAACCTGATTTGTTTCTTCTTTTGAAATATTTTCTTTCACATCAGGACATCCTAATGATCATTAGAATAACACCTATCTCCCAGACTCCCTCCCCAGTCAGAGTTCAGAGTTTGAATGAATTTAGAATTATGTGCAGGATTTTAATTTGCACACATATGTGAGGGGACTTAATTTAATTGACTACATTAAAAACATATATTTTTATTTAAATAAATCCTCTTTCTCATACTTATGCCTTACTTTGCCTACAGTACCCCTGTGTTAGATGGGTAGCATCCTTGTAAAAGATTATGAGTTTTACACACGTATGCTTTTAAACAGAATGAACATTTTCTATCACAAGATGTACTGAAATGCCATTTGAAGTGGACTATTACTATGTATTTTTATGTTTTTGAATTTACAACTGTAAGCCAGCCATTTTAAGCACTTCAGGTGATTTCAAACATTATTGTATAGTAATATATATGAGGAGGAAAAAAGGCATGGATTGTGGCACCAGGTCTTTAACAAATATGTCAATGTATGCGACGCTAATGAAGAAGACATGATGCCTTATTCATATCCATCCACTTGTTGTCAGTGACTCATCTCCATCTGTTTCTGACCATCGTTTATTTGCACTCATCCACCAACCTTCCCTCTATCCATACTGTAGGTAATGGAATAAATCAAAGCCCCAATCAAGGCTCACAATCCTCACCAGTGCACACCTTACCCCCTGACACCCAGCCAGAAAGCCCACAGAGCTGTGATGTTCAGCCAGAGAGTTATGAGGACCCCAGAAGAACCCAGCCATGGGCTCCCCATGACCCTATGACCCAGTCAAGGGCTCCCCATGACCTCATGACCCGGCCATGGGCTCCCCATGACCCTATGGCCCAGCCATGGGCTCCTCAGATCCCTGGTACGTGGCAGCAGGCTCCCCAGGATTGTGACACACAACCCTGGGCTCCTCAGTACTCCTCAGCACCCTGGTACCAGTCGGCACCTCAAGACCCCGGTGGTATTCAACCACAGAACCCAGAAGAACCGAGGGACAGAAGAGGCATCAAACTAGAGGAAACACAGAAGCCACTGGTGTGTTCAGACAGACAGACGTTCTTGGACCCAGAGCCACCAGTGTGTCAAAGCAACTCGGCAGGTATGTGTGTGTGTGTGTGGATTGAATCACTGCATTTATTTATGTTTAATTTATGGTTCACTTTCTGTGTAGGTTTTGTATCGCAGTGTTAATTTTGACACCATTTTGATTTAGTTTGTCATATTTTAGTCATCTGAAATGTTTTAGGTTTTGTCTAGTTATACTCGACTAAATATCATAAGATTATAGTAGACTAAATCTACAGTTGATTTAGTCGACTAAAATGTATTTTGTGGGTGCCTTGATGACGTCGTAATGGCTGACACTTGGTTGCATGCTGAAAATAGCCGATCTACAAGCTCGACGCGTTGTGAGCTTGTAGATCTGCTATTTTCAGAGCGCAACACCCGAGCGCAACATAAAATGACTTGTCTTTTAGTTCTACTGGGTCTCTTCTCCACTAGTCCCTCACAAAAAAAAATTGTTGTTGTTGACGAAATTGTCAATATATTTAGTTTTAGTCGTCGTTTAGTTTTTATTTAGTTTTCGTCAGTGAAAAAAGGTAGTTTAACATTTTTCATCATAGTTTTAGTCGACGAAATCAACACTGGTCTATCGGTTGACTTGTCTGTCTGTCACTCACACACACAGGGGAAATGATTGCCAGCCGTGTGTCCCTCTTCCTCAATGTGAAGCTGTCAGAAGCTGAGAGAAAGCGAGTCGTAGGTGAGTGTTTGTTTGACCTTTTATGCACAAATGAAACATGCTTTGCAGTGTCGAGATTTGGCTGCAGTGGTGTCTGCAAGGATTGAAGTATTTTAGAATGAAGTATCAAGTAAGTTTTACATCATCAGTCTTTAAGTAAGTCCCAAGTCAATGAGCCAAAGTCGAGGCCTAACACCTGACTATTGCTATTGGGCTTCAAATGTTCAACGCAGTTTTTTTTTTACTCCAAGTCACACGTCCACAAGTCAATTCAAGCCTTCATTCAAGTCATCATAAATCATAACGTCCATGTTGAGCCTCAACTGAAAGTGGAAGTCGTTAATAGAATGAGAAATGTACTTGGTCAATTGTTGATGATCTTTGCATGTAAACATTATTATGCCAACATGAAACCTTAACCAGTGGATTAACGTCTTTCAGTGGACTTGGGAAAAGAGTCTTTAGTCACCTGAATGGAGTTCTTACTTCAACCTGTGTGTGTGTGTGTGTGTGTGTGTGTGTGTGTGGGTTTTTTTTTCAGGTCTGGGCTCAGTGCTGGAGTGTCAGTGTGGAGACATATCTAAGAATGAGCGACTAGCTCCATTTTATTTGTGTTGTAGCTGTCTAAAGACTTTCCAGCTGCAAAACATTATTGGACACATCATCAGCCTCGATCACCAGCACAAGTACATGGTCAGTGTCCTCTCCGGTTCTTCTCACATACAGTATGACCATTTTTACTATAGTAACTCATTTTTAGCTGACCTTATATTAGAAGAAAGCCTATGCACCTGCTTGGTGTAATATTTGGTTTGAATGTATATATTTTAAACCTTTTTATTTTATTATATTTTTGTGTACCTTGTTGTCTATGTCATGTCTGTATAACCATTGTTGTAAATGTTCCTTTTGTACACAGGGCGCCATTGAAAAAAAGACCCTGGTCTCAATGGATTTCCCTGAAATAAATGTTTCAATCAATCAATCAGTGTGTCTTGATAACCGTTAACCCATTAAGACCGGGAACGCATCTGTGTCATTTTTAGATTTCTTTGGCTGTTCAAAAATAGCAGATATACAAGCCGCACTATGAGCTTGTAGATCTGCTATTTTTGAAAAATCGTGAAAATTTGTGGCAAAATCTTGGATTATATATTTTTTTAAACAAACATTTGTAAAATATTTAGTTCCAGGAACCCCCAGAAGCAAAGATTTGAGTTACAAATGTCCACCAAAAAAGAAGAAAACAAATCAAATATTTGCACAACTTTTCATGATTTTTCAAAAATAGCAGATCTACAAGCTCATAGCGCGGCACTCTATGAGCTTGTAGATCTGCTATTTTTGAATAGTCAATGTCTGCTGTTATGTTTGTGTATGAGTGACAGTTTGAAAACGTCTCCTGTATGTTTGTGTTAGTGGGAGAAGTACCCCAAGATGATGGCTGGAATCTGGAATCTGGAGGACTTGAGTGAGAAAGACAAGATGGATGACTTTGAGGTTATGGTCAACAGAATTGCTGAGCAGGAACAGCTTTACCAAATGGATGCTGAGGTAACTTAGTTTGATACTGTTTGTTACTTTTCCATGAAGTTAACCTCTGCTGTGGGTTCACCGTTGTGCTACAGGTGGTGGTGAAACTGTAATGGAACTATACGGATACAGGATAGGTGGGCACTAGGGACATCTGGGCATCTTGATGTAAAATTGCCTATTTTGTCCAAAATGTTAAAATAAATGTATATTTGAAAAATGGTCTTAAGTAATGTAAAGTATACGTGATGTGAACATGCACACAGTACATCATTATCAGACTTAATTTTAACCTTCAACTTCTTGTTTATGCCCCAAAATGACTGGATATACTGGTTTTGTAGCAATTTGTAGCAATTGTAGAAATATAATTGTAGAAATACTTAAAAACATTTTCCAAATATTACATTTTCCAACATTTTTGACAAAATAGACAATTTTACATCGAGGTGCCCAGATGTCCCTAGTGCCCACCTACAGGTTCAAAGGGCAAAAATACCAACTAAATTTTTGAACGTCCCTGAAATCAGAAGAAGTGAGGCAGAGGTTTTACCTCCGTATTTTCTGCGTAAATGGCTATTTTTCTAATTCAAGTGGAGGTCTCGTTATTAAGCTAAACATTATGCAGGGCAGGGGCTACTTGTGGTTGTGAGTTAATTGTTGTCCATACACTGACCTGTCAGGACAACTCCAGGCATCTTAATAACATTCTGTAGATTAGAGAGAACAAAATATGTGACTTTTCTCCTTATGAGTGACAGCCTGATACATTTTTAAACTTGTATTGTCTGTCTCAACTATAATGTTTTTTATGTTTTACCTATTTTCTCTTGTCAAGGTTATACTGCTTGACAAGGACTCGTATCATCGTGTTCGTGTGGCTTCATTCAATGAAGGTACAGTAGTTCTTAAACTTTGTTTCCCCCCTAAAGTCCCTAAAAATGAAATTTTAATTACTTCCTGTCAAAAAATGTTATGCGTGATTACATCAGCAAGACCTTATGAATAATCATGAATCATGATATCATTCACCTGTGATTCCCATATACCAGTGGTTCCCAAAACTACCAGTGGTTCCCAAAATAGCAGATGTACAAGCTCACAACGCATCACTTCATGCCGCATTGCAAGCTTTATTAAATACTTTAGAAACATTTTGGAATCGTTTTTAATTGATAAAGTGGCGAAATCTTTTGAAATTTATATTTTTCTTAAAAGTTCGAAACAAAAAAGGGGATATTTACTCGCAATCCATAAATATTGGTCCAGACTCCCCCTCAGCAGGGAGCAGGACAGGGTGTGATTCCTGTTAATGCGCTTAAAGTGCTTCTCCTCTGTTCTGAATCTAATTCAAGATGGCGGCCGGACGGTACCTTACAAACGTTCTCATTTTAAACTTAAAACAGTACATTAAAGCATGCATCTTGAAACTATTGAGGTGAGAAATGGGCAATGCAGTCACATAAATGTGCTTTGGCACTGCCTCTCTGTCTCTGCCTTGCTGAGCGCGAGACGAGTGCCGACACAAGCCTGTGTAGTTGAAGAGATCCCATAGCCCGAGGTTTATGGGACGATCGGCTGAGACTGTGATTGGCTGAGACATAACCAGCCTCTGTTTTACTAGGAAACATGAAAATAAAGGTTGCAAAAGGTCATTGCAGGTGGACCATATCGTACCATATCGGTGTCAGTAAAAATGACAATGTCTATCCACAGCTCTGTGAATGTGTGGTGTTGTAACTGTAGTGGTCTGATTGTTGTCTGTAGGCATCCACATACTGGAGTCATGCAGGCCACCAGAGGCAGACAAGAGCACAGATAACGGTATACTGAACCAACCATCACACACACACACACAGATATGTCCCAGCTAGAGACCACTGTTGACGTTCATAATCTTTAACCATCCTTGTTCCCAATTCAGAAGAGACGGACAACACAGTGAAGACTGAGCCGGTCGCAGAGCACATGTCAGACAGACCACACCCAGAGCGTGTGGCAACCATGAACACTCACAACTCCACCATAACAGGTGTGTGAGGTCAACATTACTCCCCCGACACATACTGTAGAATGTTGAATATAAAACCATGTCTAATTGTCTCTCTGTTGTTTCCAGTCACCATTAAACAGGAGGTGAAACAGGAAGACCACACCCACAGCTGTTTCTCTGGACATACTGGTAGATACTGACGCCTACTGGAACACAACTTGTTTTGTTATCCTGATAACCCTGATGTTTTGCTATCATAGAAAAGCAGAGGTTACTTTAAATGGAATTGACTCCCCGACTCCCAGAGGGGTTTTTATTAAGTGGCAGAAATGTGTTACAGACAATTTAAATATCCTCTGCAGTCGTATCTGTATGGAAGTAATGTTTGACGTGCTTGTGTCTCCTGGTGTGTGACAGTCTGGTACTGTATGTATCTGAACATATTTGTCTGTCCCCCCCCCCCCCCCCCCCCAGAAATGAGAAAGGCAGTGAAACACGGTTTGGATGACGTGTCCTCAAATGAAGATGGAGAGACGGGCAACAAACGGAGAAGAATTTCAAAGTCTCCCGATAGGCGAAAGTTGGAGCTGGTCTTGAACTCACTTAAAATATTAGCGTCCTCCAACTTCAACCTCGAATCTCCTCCATTAAGTCCAGTCTCGGCTGCATTTTCTGAGCCGTCAGCCACACCTTGGTTCACTGAGCCCAGGACGCAAATGGCCCCGAAGCCTGTCGACAACATCGTCACGAGCTACGCCGACCGGCAGTTCACGTCGGAAAGCCAAGCCGCCGACGTCATCGATTATGACCAGCCTCCGGAAAGCTACTACAGAGCAGCCCACCCTGCTGCTGCGTGGGAAGATTTAAAGATTTTAAACCTTTTTATTTGATTATATTTATGTGTACCTTGTTGTCTATGTCATGTCTGTATAACCATTGTTGTGAATGTTCCTTTTGTACACAGGGCGCCATTGAAAAAGAGACCCTGGTCTCAATGGATTTCCCTGAAATATGTTTCGACAAAATGTTCAAGACCCCTGTTTAAACCTTTTATAATGCTTTGCAACTTTGTCTCTGATTCAAGTCTCTTGTCTTGGTCATGTCTAATTCATCTAATTCAAGTCATGCTAACTCACCAAGTGGTTGGTTACATTTATTTACATAACATTGTCAGAAAAACAAGAGGTCCTCAGTTTAGTTTGAGTAAAACAAAATCTTAAAATGTATTTATTAAATTAACCAATAAGCCGATAAGCATATTGGAATATATTTGTATTATTCAAATAATGCAGTGGCAGTGTTGAGCTACAGTCTGACATGTCTGCTGTTATGTTTGTGTATGAGTGACAGTTTGAAAACGTCTACTGTATGTTTGTGTTAGTGGGAGAAGTACCCCAAGATGATGGCTGGAATCTGGAGGACTTGAGTGAGAAAGACAAGATGGATGACTTTGAGGTTATGGTCAACAGAATTGCTGAGCAGGAACAGCTTTACCAAATGGATGCTGAGGTAACTTAGTTTGATACTGTTTGTTACTTTTCCATGAAGTTAACCTCTGCTGTGGGTTCACCGTTGTGCTACAGGTGGTGGTGGAACTGTAATGGAACTATACGGATACAGGATAGGTGGGCACTAGGGACATCTGAGCATTTCGATGTAAAATTGCCTATTTTGTCCAAAATGTTAAAATAAATTTATATTTGAAAAATGGTCTTACTGTAAGTAATGTAAAGAATACATGATGTGAACATGCACGGTACATCATTATCATACTTAATTTTAACCTTCAACTTGTTTATGCCCCAAAATGACTGGATATACTGGTTTTGTAGAAATTGTAGAAATATAATTGTAGAAATACTTTAAAACATTTTCCAAATATTAAATTTTTCAACATTTTGGACAAAATAGACAATTTTACATCGAGGTGCCCAGTTGTCCCTAGTGCCCACCTACAGGTTCAAAGGGCAAAAATAATAAAATATAAATAATACATTTTGAACGTCCCTGAAATCAGAAGAAGTGAGGCAGAGGTTTTACCTCCGTATTTTCTGCTGAAATGGCTATTTTTCTAATTCAAGTGGAGGTCTCGTTATTAAGCTACACATTACGCAGGGCAGGGGCTACTTGTGGTTGTGAGTTAATTGTTGTCCATACACTGACATGTCAGGACAACTCCGGGCATCTTAATAACATTGTGTAGATTAGAGAGAACAAAATATGAGTGACAGCCTGATACATTTTTAAACTTGTATTGTCTGTCTCAACTGTAATGTTGTTTATGTTTTACCTATTTTCTCTTGTCAAGGTTATACTGCTTGACAAGGACTCGTATCATCGTGTTCGTGTGGCTTCATTCAATGAAGGTACAGTAGTTCTTAAACTATGTTTCCCCCCTAAAGTCCCTAAAAATGAAATTTTAATTACTTCCTGTCAAAAAATGTTATGCGTGATTACATCAGCAAGACCTTATGAATAATCATGAATCATGATATCATTCACCTGTGATTCCCATATACCAGTGGTTCCCAAAACTTCCTAAAATAATACAAAATAAATTTGCCCAGGACCCAAACTAGTGAAAATAGCAGATGTACAAGCTCACAACGCATCGCTTCATGCCGCGTTGCAAGCTTTATTAAATACTTTAGAAACATTTTGGAATTGTTTTTAATTGATAAAGTGGCGAAATCTTTTGAAATTTATATATATTTTTCTTAAAAGTTCGAAACAAAAAAGGGGATATTTACTCGCAATCCATAAAGATTGGTCCAGACTCCCCCTCAGCAGGGAGCAGTACAGGGTGTGATTCCTGTTAATGCGCTTAAAGTGCTTCTCCTCTGTTCTGAATCTAATTCAAGATGACGGCCGGACGGTACATTACAAACGTTCTCATTTCAAACTTAAAACAGCACATTAAAACATGCATCTTAAAACTATTGAGGTGAGAAATGGGCAATGCAGTAACATAAATGTGCTTTGGCACTGCCTCTCTCTCTGCCTTGCTGAGCGCGAGACGACTGCCGACACAAGCCTGTGTAGTTGAAGAGATCCCATAGCCCGAGGTTTATGGGACGATCGGCTGAGACTGTGATTGGATGAGACATAACCAGCCACTGTTTTACTAGGAAACGTAAAAATAAAGGTTGCAAAAGGTCATTGCAGGTGGACCATATCGTACCATATCGGTGTCAGTAAAAATGACAATGTCTATCCACAGCTCTGTGACTGTGTGGTGTTGTAACTGTAGTGGTCTGATTGTTGTCTGTAGGCATCCACATACTGGAGTCATGCAGGCCACCAGAGGCAGACAAGAGCACAGATAACGGTATACTGAACCAACCATCACACACACACACAGATATGTCCCAGCTAGAGACCACTGTTGACGTTCATAATCTTTAACCATCCTTGTTCCCAATTCAGAAGAGACGGACAACATGGTGAAGACTGAGCCGGTCGCTGAGCACATGTCAGACAGACCACACCCAGAGCGTGTGGCAACCATGAACACTCACAACTCGACCATAACAGGTGTGTGAGGTCAACATTACTCCCCTGACACATACAGTACTGTAGAATGTTGAATATAAAACCATGTCGAATTGTCTCTCTGTTGTTTCCAGTCACCATTAAACAGGAGGTGAAACAGGAAGACCACACCCACAGCTGTTTCTCTGGACATACTGGTAGATACTGACGCCTACTGGAACACAACTTGTTTTGTTATCCTGATAACCCTGATGTTTTACTATCATAGAAAAGCAGAGGTTACTTTAAATGGAATTGACTCCCCGACTCCCAGAGAGGTTTTTATTAAGTGGCAGAAATGTGTTACAGACAATTTAAATATCCTCTGCAGTCGTATCTGTATGGAAGTAATGTTTGACGTGCTTGTGTCTCCTGGTGTGTGACAGTCTGGTACTGTATGTATCTGAACATATTTGTCTGTCCCCCCCCCCCCCCCCCCCCCAGAAATGAGAAAGGCAGTGAAACACGGTTTGGATGACGTGTCCTCAAATGAAGATGGAGAGACGGGCAACAAACGGAGAAGAATTTCAAAG
Organism: Gymnoscopelus braueri; assembly: GCF_963280865.1. Classification (NCBI taxonomy): domain Eukaryota; kingdom Metazoa; phylum Chordata; class Actinopteri; order Myctophiformes; family Myctophidae; genus Gymnoscopelus; species Gymnoscopelus braueri. The sequence goes on from NC_137613.1 coordinate 6,420,408, forward strand.
TCTCCCGATAGGCGAAAGTTGGAGCTGGTCTTGAACTCACTTAAAATATTAGCGTCCTCCAACTTCAACCTCGAATCTCCTCCATTAAGTCCAGTCTCGGCTGCATTTTCTGAGCCGTCAGCCACACCTTGGTTCACTGAGCCCAGGACGCAAATGGCCCCGAAGCCTGTCGACAACATCGTCACGAGCTACGCCGACCGGCAGTTCACGTCGGAAAGCCAAGCCGCCGACGTCATCGATTATGACCAGCCTCCGGAAAGCTACTACAGAGCAGCCCACCCTGCTGCTGCGTGGGAAGACCTTCCTGTTGCCACCAGCCCACAGCTGGACTGTAATCAGAACTTCAGTGTGGGTGAACCCAGCGCCGTTAATACAAACCCTGCTCTAGCATCTCAGGCCTGTATCTATAACACCACGGCCTCTCCTTTTAATATCGGTTCCATCACCGCGGTCAGCCCAAACCCCGCTAGCCAGCAGTTTCCTGGTTCTGATTACAGCATCAACCAGCCCACCGTAGCCATGTTAAACCCCAGTGTCTCCCTGCCAGCTGCAGGCTACTATGGGACGCCCGTTTATCCTTACAGTCAACTCGCCCAGAACACGTATTTCACACATGGGTATCCATCCGGAACTGGGACCCAGAACCCTTACTTCACACATGGGCATCCGTACGGAACTGGACCTGCAGGTATTCACCGAGCTCCAGAGCAGCACCCTGTGTTCTCACAGTATGTAAACTACAGTGTTGGCTCTACTGGAGGATTGAACCCAGTCCAGACCCCTCCTCAGCAAGGGACAGGACAGTATGTGATTCCTGGAGGCCCCTACACCACCAATCCACCTGCAGAAGCCTGGCTTGAAATGCAAAGACAGCAGCAGCCGCAGTAATGTTCTGGGTAACATTGTCCCTTATAGAAATCCTCTGGTGCTTTGTGGCATTTACTTTCACCAGCCACGGTTTAATCATCCAGGGGTTGACACTAACGGATGCCCGACTGCCCGTGGCAAGTAAAGAAAACGTTCGGGCAAGTGCAGTTTGCTTTCAGGTTGCCCGATGGGCAAGTGAGTGGGGGAAGCAAGTTTGCTATAAACACAACACAATATGTCTGTGGAATTTAAAATGTCATATAGTATATTAGCTATTGAGATATTTGGCATAAATATTGAGGTATGTCCATATCTCACAGCCCCAGAATTTAAGTAAAAAAAAAGAATGTGTTAAAATGAACCGTAATTAAAATTTTACGTATTACAACGAAACTACAGCATATTACAACGTCCCACGTTGTAATTTGCTTCTCAAGGAGCTGAAAGAGAGGAGAGGAGGCTCTGCAAGGTGCTTGAGACGAGGGTAGATCAAGTGGATCTACACTTTTTGTCAGAATTAGTGATGTAAGAATTTAAACCTATGTAGTTATTGGCTACTACAGCCCAACCTCTAATCTGGCTATAGGATGTAAACTACGCTGTCTGGGAGATGGGAACCAAAAGCCGGCGCTTAGCCTCGCAGAAATCAAAGGAATGATTTTGAGCCGACAAAACATGAATCTGCTTTATGTTCTAATAAGTGGATTTATGAATGGGCAATGCTTTACTCTAGACAGTTTATGGAGAGGAATGTCATTGTCAGCGGTCTGAGACAATAGATTAATGAAAGAGAGCTCTGAACAGTTGAAGCAGTTTATTAATTTGGCATTTTCTATTATTAGTTGCAAGTTTCACATCCTATACAATAAATTCATGTCTTTATTTTTATGAATAAAACAAAGGCTACACACTCACCCTCTGTATTCCTCTGTGTTTCATAAATTGTCTACTACATCATGGATCTTAAACAGGGGGTCCGGGACCCCTAGGGGGTCCTTTTTTACATTAACCACTTGAACCCTAGCATCTGTATTCTGGGGGGAACGTTAGCAGAAAATAGAAGATCTACAAGCTGACAAAGTGTTGACACGTCAGCTTGTAGATCTGCTATTTTCGGCAAAGAGGTGTAGAGAGAAAAAGGAGTGGACCAAGCACAGAGCCAAAGGTCACGTTTTCCTATGTATTGAGGGTTTAAAAGATTTGTGTAACACTTTCAAAAGTATTCAGAATTTGTAAAAGATTTTCACAACGATTTAAAAAATAATAATTCTAACTGTGCAGGCAGCATACAGTAGTAGCTCACTTTCTTGGGACCAATGTCTACAGTACATGATCCAAAGGTTGTGGGTTCAAATGTTCCAGCTTCACTCTGAAGCATATTTTGAAGACTTAACATCCAGAAACGACACTCACAAACGTAAGTGTGTGGAGGTGCCGTAGGCAAGCGGACGTGTATACTGTATCTATGCGACCACCAGTTGGGCAGTAACGCATTATAATTTTTTACATGATTAATGTGCCTTGATATTCTGCCTTTAATCCAGTGGTTCTCAAACTAGATGGATGACTTTGAGGTTATGGTCAACAGAATTGCTGAGCAGGAACAGCTTTACCAAATGGATGCTGAGGTAACTTAGTTTGATACTGTTTGTTACTGTTCCATGAAGTTAACCTCTGCTGTGGGTTCACCGTTGTGCTACAGGTGGTGGGGAAACTGTAATGGAACTATACGGATACAGGATAGGTGGGCACTAGGGACATCTGGGCATCTCGATGTAAAATTGCCTATTTTGTCCAAAATGTTAAAATTGTTTTATATTTGAAAAATGGTCTTAAGTAATGTAAAGTATACATGATGTGAACATGCACGGTACATCATTATCAGACTTAATTTTAACCTTCAACTTCTTGTTTATGCCCCAAAATGACTGGATATACTGGTTTTGTAGCAACTTGTAGCAATTGTAGAAATATAATTGTAGAAATACTTACTAAAACATTTTCCAAATATTACATTTTTCAACATTTTGGACAAAATAGACAATTTTACATGGAGGTGCCCAGTTGTCCCTAGTGCCCACCTACTGGTTCAAAGGGCAAAAATACCAACTCAAATTTTGAACGTCCCTGACATCAGAAGAAGTGAGGCAGAGGTTTTACCTCCGTATTTTCTGCTGAAATGGCTATTTACTAATTCAAGTGGAGGTCTCGTTATTAAGCTACACATTATGCAGGGCAGGGGCTACTTGTGGTTGTGAGTTAATTGTTGTCCATACACTGACCTGTCAGGACAACTCCGGGCATCTTAATAACATTGTGTAGATTAGAGAGAACAAAATATGTGACTTTTCTCCTTATGAGTGACAGCCTGATACATTTTTAAACTTGTATTGTCTGTCTCAACTATAATGTTGTTTATGTTTTACCTATTTTCTCTTGTCAAGGTTATACTGCTTGACAAGGACTCGTATCATCGTGTTCGTGTGGCTTCATTCAATGAAGGTACAGTAGTTCTTAAACTATGCTTCCCCCCTAAAGTCCCTAAAAATGTCAAAAAATGTAATTTTCGATTACATCAGCAAGCCCCTATGAATAATCATGAATCATGATATCATTCACCTGTGATTCCCATATACCAGTGGTTCCCAAAACGTCCTAAAATAATAAATAATACATTTGCCCGGGACCCAAACTAGTGAAAATAGCAGATCTACAAGCTCACAACGCGTCGCTTCATGCCGCGTTGCAAGCTTTATTAAATACTTTAGAAAAATGTTGGAATTGTTTTAAATTGATAAAGTGGTGATTTTTCTTTTTTTGTTTAAACTTTTTTAAATCTTTTGAAATGTATATATATTTTTCTTAAAAGTTCTAAACAAAAAAGGATATTTACTCGCAATCCATAAATATTGGTCCAGACTCCCCCTCAGCAGGGAGCAGGACAGGGTGTGATTCCTGTTAATGCGCTTAAAGTGCTTCTCCTCTGTTCTGAATCTAATTCAAGATGGCGGCCGGACGCTACATTACAAACGTTCTCATTTTAAACTTAAAACGGTACATTAAAACATGCATCTTAAAACTATTGAGGTGAGAAATGGGCAATGCAGTCACATAAATGTGCTTTGGCACTGCCTCTCTGTCTCTGCCTTGCTGAGCGTGAGACGAGTGCCGACACAAGCCTGTGTAGTTGAAGAGATCCCATAGCCCGAGGTTTATGGGACGATCGGCTGAGACTGTCATTGGCTGAGACATAACCAGCCTCTGTTTTACTAGGAAACATGAAAATAAAGGTCGCAAAAGGTCATTGCAGGTGGACCATATCGTACCATAGCGGTGTCAGTAAAAATGTCAATGTCCATCCACAGCTCTGTGAATGTGTGGTGTTGTAACTGTAGTGGTCTGATTGTTGTCTGTAGGCATCCACATACTGGAGTCATGCAGGCCACCAGAGGCAGACAAGAGCACAGATAACGGTATACTGAACCAACCATCACACACACACACACAGATATGTCCCAGCTAGAGACCACTGTTGACGTTCATAATCTTTAACCATCCTTGTTCCCAATTCAGAAGAGACGGACAACATTGTGAAGACTGAGCCGGTCGCAGAGCACATGTCAGACAGACCACACCCAGAGCGTGTGGCAACCATGAACACTCGCAACTCCACCATAACAGGTGTGTGAGGTCAACATTACTCCCCCGACACATACTGTAGAATGTTGAATATAAAACCATGTCTAATTGTCTCTCTGTTGTTTCCAGTCACCATTAAACAGGAGGTGAAACAGGAAGACCACACACACAGCTGTTTCTCTGGACATACTGGTAAATACTGACGCCTACTGGAACACAACTTGTTTTGTTTTCCTGATAACCCTGATGTTTTACTATCATAGAAAAGCAGAGGTTACTTTAAATGGAATTGACTCCCCGACTCCCAGAGGGCTTTTTATTAAGTGGCAGAAATGTGTTACAGACAATTTAAATATCCTCTGCAGTCGTATCTGTATGGAAGTAATGTTTGACGTGCTTGTGTCTCCTGGTGTGTGACAGTCTGGTACTGTATGTATCTGAACATATGTGTCTGTTCCCCCCCCCCCCCCCAGAAATGAGAAAGGCAGTGAAACACGGTTTGGATGACGTGTCCTCAAATGAAGATGGAGAGACGGGCAACAAACAGAGAAGAATTTCAAAGTCTCCCGATGGGAGAAAATTGGAGCTGGTCTTGAACTCACTTAAAATATTAGCGTCCTCCAACTTCAACCTTGAATCTCCTCCATTAAGTCCAGTCTCGGCTGCATCTTCTGAGCCTTGGTTCACTGAGCCCAGGACGCAAACGGCCCCGAAGCCTGTCGACAACATCGTCACGAGCTACGCCGACCGGCAGTTCACGTCGGAAAGCCAAGCCGCCGACGTCATCGATTATGACCAGCCTCCGGAAAGCTACTACGGAGCAGCCCACCCTGCTGCTGCGTGGGAAGACCTTCCTGTTGCCTCCAGCCCACAGCTGGACTGTAATCAGAACTTCAGTGTGGGTGAACCCAGCGCCGTTAATACAAACCCTGCTCTGGCATCTCAGGCCTGTATCTATAACACCACGGCCTCTCCTTTTAATGTCGGTTCCATCACCACGGTCAGCCCAAACCCCGCTAGCCAGCAGTTTCCTGGTTCTGATTACAGCATCAACCAGCCCACCGTAGCCATGTTAAACCCCAGTGTCTCCCTGCCAGCAGCAGGCTACTATGGGACGCCCGTTTATCCTTACAGTCAACTCGCCCACAACCCGTATTTCACACATGGGTATCCATCCGGAACTGGGACCCAGAACCCTTACTTCACACATGGGCATCCGTACGGAACTGGACCTGCAGGTATTCACCGAGCTCCAGAGCAGCACCCTGTGTTCTCACAGTATGTAAACTACAGTGTTGGTTCTACTGGAGGATTTAACCCAGTCCTGACCCCTCCTCAGCAAGGGACAGGACAGTATGTGATTCCTGGAGGCGCCTACACCACAAATCCACCTGCAGAAGCCTGGCTTGAAATGCAAAGACAGCAGCAGCCGCAGTAATGTTCTGGGTAACATTGTCCCTTATAGAAATCCTCTGGTGCTTTGTGGCATTTACTTTCACCAGCCACAGTTTAATCATCCAGGGGTTGACACTAACGGTTGCCCGACTGCCCGTGGCAAGTAAAGAAAACGTTCGGGCAAGTGTCGTTTGCTTTCAGGTTGCCCGATGGGCAAGTGAGTGGGGGAAGCAACTGTCTTTAGTTTGCTATAAACACAACACAATATGTCTGTGGAATTTAAAATGTCATATAGTATATTAGCTATTGAGATATTTCGCATAAATATTGAGGTATGTCCATATCTCACAGCCCCGGAATTTTCAAGTAAACTAAAATGAACCGTAATTAAAATTTTACATATTACAACGAAATTACAGCATATTACAACGGCCCACGTTGTAATTTGCTTCCCAAGGAGCTGAAAGAGAGGAGAGGAGGCTCTGCAAGGCGCTTGAGACGAGGGTAGATCAAGTGGATCTACCCTTTTTGTCAGAATTAGTGATGTAAGAATTTAAACCTATTTAGTTATTGGCTAGTACAGCCCAACATCTCCTCTGGCTATGGGATGTAAACTACGCTGTCTGGGAGATGGGAACCAAAAGCCGGCGCTTAGCCTCGCAGAAATCAAAGGAATGATTTTGAGCCGACAAAACATGAATCTGCTTTATGTTCTAATAAGTGGATTTATGAATGGGCAATGCTTTACTCTAGACAGTTTATGGAGAGGAATGTCATTGTCAGCAGTCTGAGACGATAGATTGATGAAAGAGAGCTCTGAACAGTTGAAGCAGTTTATTAATTTGGCATTTTCTATTAGTTGCAAGTTTCACATCCTATACAATAAATTCATGTCTTTATTTTTATGAATAAAACAAAGGCTATACACTCACCCTCTGTATTCCTCTGTTTTTCATAAATTGTCTACTACATCATGGATCTTCAACAGGGGGTCCTTTTTTACATTAACCACTTGAACCCTAGCATCTGTATTCTTGGGGGAACATTAGCCGAAAATAGAAGATCTACAAGCTGACAAAGTGTTGACACGTCAGCTTGTAGATCTGCTATTTTCGGCAAAGAGGTGTAGAGAGAAAAAGGAGTTGACCAAGTACACAGCCAAAGGTCACGTTTTCCTATGTATTGAGGGTTTAAAATATTTGTGTAACACTTTCAAAAGTATTCAGAATTTGTAAAAGATTTTCACAACCATTTAAAAAAAAAATCTAACTTCATATTTTGTTTGTATCGTAGTTTGTTACTTGGAGCAGAAGGAAAGGGGAAGGTGCAGGCAGCATACAGTAGTAGTACTTTGTTGGGACAAATGTCTACATGATCCAAAGGTCGTGGGTTCAAAACAATGTTCCTGCTTCACTCTGAAGCATATTTTGTAGACTAACATCCAGAAACGACACTCACAAAGTGTGTGGAGGTGCCGTAGGCAAGCTGACGTCGATACTGTATCTATGCGACCACCAGTTGGGCAGTAACGCGTTATAATAATTTTTTGACATGATTAATGTGCCTTGATATTCTGCCTCTAATCCAGTGGTTCTCAAACTTTCCCCCCCCCCCCCAAATAATCATATTTGAGCTGGGGACCCCCCACCCTGTAGGTTTAGGAGTTGAGACATTACATTTAGTATGACTTGGCTGGCGGCCAAATAAGTCACCACATTCTCACACCAATGGTGGCAAGCTAGCGCCTACCGACTCATTGGGGGCAATGTAGGGTTCAGTGTCTTGCCCAAGGACACTTCGACACTAACTCTACCCCTGAGCCACTGCCGCCCAGATGATGATGTGAAAATCTACAAGCGATCTACAAGGCATTGTGTGAGTTTGTAGATCGTCTGTTTTCAAAATGTTTGCCTCTGTCTTAATATTTGATATTTGATATTTGGCCAATGTCTGACCCTTTTTATAGTATAGTTTGTTGATTGCTTTTGATGCAGTAATGGTCTCATTTATTTTAATTTTAGACGTATTAAAAAGATATTTAAAGGTCCTTAAATTGTGCAGATACCCTATACACACTTATACTGTAACTGTTGGTTTGTGTACTGTTGAGAAAACCATATTGAAAATCATCTGGGGACCCCCCAAAATCATTTGGAAACCACCCTCGGGGTCCTGACCCCCAGTTTTAGAACCACTGCTCTATTCCACCTCTACTCCAAAAGCAACATGGCCTATTTATAGTTATTTTTAACCCATTGAGACCTGAGGCCGATTCTAAAAACGCCTTCTAAAACCTAACCTAAGTTTTCTGAAAACGTTCAAATTCTTACTAAAAAAATTAAAACAAAATGATGTTGCTATATGTATAGCAACAACTAATGAGACACAGAGGTGGCTCCCGGATTCAAAGGTATAACAACGAATAGGTGGCAGCAGGTCTAAATGGGTTAAAGAGAAATGTCCCGCAAGATGAATTTTGATACATTTTATTATTATGATAACTGTTATATAATCGCAATGTTACACAGGAGGGTGTTCTTTACCGTGATGCTTGATGAACTCTGCTCCGCCTCCTTCCTGACCTCACCACTGGCTTGCTGCCAATAATCAAGGTAAAGCACACCATCTCAATTGCTTAATACAAAATACAAAATCTTTTCAGATGGGGATCCGTGTCCTTGACATGAAAAAGTTTGAGAACCATTGATATTTCAGCAACATTTATTTTATTTATTTTTTAACTTCCCCAGAAGCAAAGATTTAAGTTACAAATGTTCACTTTGAAAATATATAAATATTCAAAGATTTGCACAATTCAGATATACAAGCTCATAGCGTAGCCAGAGAAATGTAAAAATGACACTGATGCTTTCCCTGGGCTTAATGGGTTGATTATCTGGGTGAAACTCACAGGGTGGTGTACAGTAGTCTGGTATTCTGTTCTGGGCCTGTAGTGCGTCTGTATCGTCTCTGAAACATTTTCATCATCTGTGCTTGTCGGATCAAATGCCACTCGTTGCAGTCTGTCGGCTATTTTCCTCGAAACCCAATGGACCCTATACGGTTCCATTGGTACACTCTCTGAGTTAGCGTGAACAGTATTTAATATTTATGTAATTTTTATTGAACAAGTTTTGGTCGAGGGAGTGAGAGTCACAAAGGTGTTCTTTTACGTCTGTTAATTCTCTCTCACTCACTCTCTCACTCTCTCTCACACACTCACACACTCAGTCACAGTCTCTCTCTCTCTCTCACACTCACACACACACACACACACACATTTTTCTGTCATGACATTAGCCCAACCCAAAGCTCAGTAGACAATACGATATGATATGATTCTATTGAATGCACAAAGAAATGAATGGTTTTATCAGATATAGCCTACTCCAGTCCAGTCTAGCCTACAGAATCCTTGGGGAGCTGTGTGTCAGAACAGTGGGAACCAGCAGTCTCCCACAAGAGATATTGTAAACATTCTGACCTCATGTACATTGTACATGATCAGAATGTTTGTAACCTCCCGTCACCAGGCTTTCACCAGGCAGTATAGGCTACCTGTGGACAATGTATGATTTCCCTATAGGACATGTGATGAATGTCAGGAGACAGTTGAACCAATAAAGGCATGTGTTTTGTTATATGGTATTTTGCACTATCCAGGCCTGTACCGGGACAAAGAGTTGGCCCTGGCATGTAATGCCTTGATCGACCCACTTTTCAAAAGTGGTCACCTAACGTTACTTTCATCACATTACATTTCAGCATAAATTCATTCATTAACTGAGTTAACAGACTCCTCTCTATTGCATTATTGTTCACACAGCTTCTCTCACACTGAGTGTTTTAAGACTCTGCAAGGTTATGTGAGTTCATAGTCACACCCTGCCAACCACTGTACAATCCTCTTTATATTCTAATAAGTGGATTTATGAATGGGCAATGCTTTACTCTAGACAGTTTATGGAGAGGAATGTCATTGTCAGTGGTCTGAGACAATAGATTGATGAAAGAGAGCAGCAGTGATCAAAGCAGTTGAAGCAGTTTATTAATTTGGCATTTTCTTTTATTATTAGTTGCAAGTTTCACATCCTATACAATAGATAATAATACAGGTTTGTTGAGAAACAAAGGCTGCACTCACCCTCTGTATTTATGTTTTTCATAAATTGTCTACTACATCATGGGTCTACAACAGGGGGTCCGGGACCCCTAGGGGGTCCTTTTTTACATTAACCACTTGAACCCTAGCATCTGTATTCTGGGGGGAACGTTAGCAGAAAAAAGCAGATCTACAAACTGACAACACATCTGCGCGTTGTCAGCTTGTAGATCTGATACTTTCTGCAAAGAGGTTTGGTGTAGAGAGAAAATGGAGCCAAAGGTCACGTTTTCCTATGTATTGAGGGTTTTAAAAGATTTGTTTAAAACTTTCAAAAGTGTTCAGAATGTGTAAAAGATTTTCACAACAAACAATAAGTTAAAAAAAAAAATTGTAAACTTCATATTGTGTATTTTGTTTGCATTGTTGTTTGTTACTCAGAGCAGAAGGAAAGGGCAAGGTGCAGGCAGCATAGACTAGTAGCTCACTTTGTTGGGACCAATGTCTACATGATCCAAAGGTTGTGGGTTCAAACTAATGTTCCTGCTTCACTCTGAAGCATATATTTGACTGTCCAACAAACAGATAAGAGAGAGAGGGGGGGGGGTAGAGAAAGACTAGAGGTTTAATATCTGATTTGGTTACTTATGTTATTTTGTTTATTTGTGGATCACACCTGGCTTAACGGTTGAGCAGCTGAATGGGTGGCAGTTTTCATTTTTTTTTTTTTCATTAGTTTTTCATAGAGGAATAAATTCCACTTGAGATTTTTCTAATCAGCCTCATGGTGGCGCTATAACAGCCCGATTCGTGTTTTTACCTATAACTGCACCAATCTGTGTAAAATTTTGTATGTGCACTCCCTAGAGGTCAAAGAAAAACCTTTGCCCTGCATTTTTCACATCTGCCTTTATAGCGCCACCAGGAGGCCGACTTATGTAAAACATATTTCTTTACATTACTCCTTCCGATTTTATCCAAATTTCACGCAAATCGGTACACATGATGTCTATAGTCATGTGATCAAGATCTGTTTAATTTTTCATATTCCGATCCCGATCAACAAGCTCCCAAAGAAAGGGGACCTCTGTAACTGCAACAACTATAGAGGGATCACCCTACTCTCAGTGCCAGGGAAAGTGCTAAATAGAGTAATCCTAGACAGAATGAAGGATGCAGTTGACCACCAACTAAGAGACCAGCAAGCAGGATTCCGAAAGAACAGGTCATGTATAGATCAAATTGCCACGCTCCGCATTATTATAGAGCAGTCACTAGAGTGGAATGCACCACTCTACGTCAACTTCGTAGATTATGAAAAAGCTTTCGATAGTGTACATAGGGAGACCACCTGGAAGCTACTAAGACACCATGGAGTGCCCACTAAAATAGTAAACATAATCAAAAACAGCTATTCTGGAATGACTTGTAGAGTGATACACGATGGGGAGCTCACAGACCTGTTTGAGATCAAGACTGGGGTCAGACAGGGTTGTCTACTATCCCCATTCCTGTTTCTACTTGCCATTGACTGGACAATGAGAAAAACAACAGAACAAAGAAAGAACGGAATTCAGTGGACGTTGTGGACACAGCTAGACGACTTGGACTTTGCCGACGACCTGGCACTACTCTCCCACAGTCACCACCAAATGCAAGAAAAAACCAAAATACTGGCAGAGACTTCCTCACAAGTAGGACTCTCCATCCACAAGGGAAAAACACAACTCATGAAGATAAATAACACCAGCACAGAGCCAATCCTTCTAGGGGACAACACGTTGGAAGAAGTAGAGTCCTTCACCTACTTGGGGAGTATCATCAGCAACCAGGGTGGTACGGATGCAGATGTGAAAGCTAGGATAGGTAAGGCAAGAACAGCATTCCTACTCCTCAAGAACATCTGGAGCTCTAGAGAGATACAACAACAAACAAAAATAAGAATATTTAACTCTAACGTAAAATCAGTCCTGCTTTATGGGGCAGAGACATGGAGAACAACAAAGACCACAACAAATAAAGTGCAAACCTTCATCAATAAATGTCTCAGAAGAATCCTGAAAATACACTGGCCAGACAAGATCAGCAATATAGACCTATGGACGAAGACCAAACAACTCCCAGCAGCAGATGAAATCGGACGAAGAAGATGGAGATGGATCGGGCACACACTACGCAAGCCAGTGTCAAATACGACCAGACAGGCTCTGACATGGAACCCCCAGGGGAAGAGAAACAGAGGTCGGCCCAAAAACACCTGGCGGAGGGATCTCCAGGCAGACACCAAGAGGCTGGGAGGCACCTGGTCGCAGATAGAAAAGAATGCCAGTGACCGAGAACTCTGGAGGTCCCTTGTCGACGGCCTATACCCTGGAAAGGGTGTCAGGCATAAGTAATCCCGATTGGCTAAGATTCACATCTAAAGTTTGCATGTTTAGAACAAAATTCCGCAAATCATGAATGCAGCGGCCGATTGCGGTCAAATTTTGCGCGCACATTCACACTATGTTGAGGAACACATGCTACCTTTTAACATTGGTCTGTTATAGCGCCACCAGCAGGTCTAATTTAGCAAAAAAAAAAATTTTGAACGAAATGCCTCAAATCATGAAAGCAGTGTCCGATTGCCGTGCAAGACCTAAGAACAAATGGCACCCTTTTGACATTGGCCTATTGTAGCGCCACCAGGAGGCCACAATAACCTACCTGACCTGGCGGAGACCTGTGCTCCGAGGAGCACTTTTTCTAGTTTACTATGTGCAGCTCAGTCACAGTGCTTATAATGTATCAGGGAATGTTATAAAGGCTTGGGGGGCGCGGCCCACTTCCCTTCTCTCTACAGTCTACACACAGTGCAGAGTGGAGACGCTGTGTTGGGCACAGTGTGTGTTGGGCACAGTGTTAATTTTGTTGACATAAAGACTGAAAGACTAAGATTTAGATATTTAGTCGACTAAGACTGATCAATTTCAGAAGACTAGAATAGGACTAAAACTAAATGATGTGTTATTCAAAAGACTAAGACTAAATAATAATTTGCTGTCAAAATTAACATTGGTTGGGCTGGGCAATAATACTGGCTCTATATTGCCAAGCAGTTGCATAAGATGAGAGACAGGCCTGATGACACACGTGGAACTAAAGGCATATTTCATAAGAATCATTCACATTGTGATGCACGCATGAAATGTGCCACAAATACTCGGGTACGGTCACTCTTATGGAAAAAGGTGCTGGCCACTCAAATATCCAAGATGGCGACCATTTTTTCAAGATAGCCGTCACCGTAGCGGAGCAGATATATAGTAATATTGTCTTTCAGGTTGTGATACAGGGATGAAATTTGGCACAAATACTCTGTAAGGGCCACTCTTACAGTATGTGCAGAGGAGGGACGAGGGCTACATTGGGAGACGGATGGTGAAGATGGAGCTGCCAGGCAAGAGGAGAAGAGGAAAGCCAAAGAGGAGGTTTCAGTGAGAGAGGACATGCAGGTGGCTGGAGTGACTGAGGAAGATGGTGAGAACATGCAGAAGCCGATGAAACAGATGATCCGCCGGAATTATAGCTGAATTCTTCTGTACTGTGAAAATATTTCCGTTTTATTTTTTATAATTTTTTACTTTTCAAATGTTTCATAATGTGTTTATTTGTGTGTGTGTGTGTGTGTGTGTGTGTGTGTGTGTGTGTGGCTCCTTCCTAATTTTGTCTCTTTACTTCTCTCGTATCTCCTCAATCATAGAGACGTCTACCTGCGCAGGTGAGTTTATACTGATCAATATCATGTATGAAGCATAAAATATTTACTGATTAATAACATTCTACTGTACTATTATTAATCTTTCTATCCTTCCTAGTACAGTAACCTACTGTCCTACTATCCTATAAGGCACCATTAGTTTAATGCAATTTCACAATGTGGTGACTCTCCTGAACCAAAGGTGCAGATCGGCACAAACATCAAGAATGTGCATTTAAATTGTTTAAAAATCTTTTAAACTGCAATAGAGACTTAATTGTGTCTCTCTAATAGACTGTATATTTAGTCGATTTTATGCCGCCTAAGGCATATAGTTAAAAAATATACAGTTTTAAAATCGCTCTAAGTCAAGCGGATGGCAGAGTTCACACCGACTGAAAAACATATATATAATGGTGAACGATATAGTTATAGTTATCTTTATAGTTATAGTGCTGCTCAGTGTGAATGTCACCTTTGACCAGGAAACCTCTCTCCTCTCCTGTACCACAATGGCCTTCCAGGTTGGCTATGATATAATATCACATCTGTACAGGGTCTTGAAACTATCTGCTCCATGCAGATCTGCAGAATTGAGTCTTTGGAAATCAAGGCTTTGTCATTTCAATTGTGTGAATATTTAGACAAGTGGTTACCAACATTTTCCGGATCAGAGCCCACCCATGTTAAGTGGTCAGATGGGTGAGCCACATGGATGAATATCAGCACATTTAGGCGGACTATAGTGAAAGACACCCTTTCCATGCTGGTCGCGTAGGTTTAGGTGTTTCTGACGGTTCAGAGGTCGCTGGATTTGTGAGTTTGACAGCACTGTGCTGTATGACAGCATCATCAGTGTTGTGTTGGATTCATGTTAATGTGTATTTTGTGACATTTAACCACTTAAACCGTCAATACTTAGTAAACATGACCTTTCACTTTTTACTTAGTCTGCTCTTCTTTTCCCTCTACACCAAAACCTCTCTGCCAAAAATAGCCGATCTAAGCTCTCAACGCCTCGCAAGTGCGAGGCATTGTGAGCTTGTAGATCTGCTATTTTTGGCTAAAGTTCTCCTCAGAATAGGGATGCTAGGGTTCAAGTGGTTAATGTAAAAAAAATCTACCACACAACTTTTTGGTGGCCCCCCTGTAGTAATTCTGAGGACTTAACCCCTAATAAAGATGGTGCCCAGTTTTCCCTAGTGCCCACCTTCCCTGTATTGTTTTATAAAGCTCTTTGAACGGCCTTGTTGTTGAAATGTGCTGTTTTAACCTTAGGGGGGGGGGGTGTGTGTGTGTGTGTGTGTGTGTGTGTGTGTGTGTGTGTGTGTGTGTGTGTGTGTGTGTGTGTGTGTGTGTGTGTGTGTGTGTGTGTGTGTGTGTGTGTGTGTGTGTGTGTGTGTGTGTGTGCGCGCAGGCTGAGTGCGGTCAGAATCGGCTCCTTCCTGGTTGAGTCATTTCTCTCTTCTCTCCTCAACTAGAGACTTCTACTTGGGCAGGTGAGTTTATACTGATCAATAATATCATGTATGAAGCTTAAAATATGTACTGATTAATAACATCCTACTTTACTGTTATAAATCTTTCTATCCTACTTCCTAGTACAGTAAGCTACTGACCTACTCAGAAGCAGCTGGTGGTGATTTTGGGTGGGAGGGCTATAATAAGACATCCATTATACTATATGATACCCATAGTTCACCCTGCAGCAACAGCATCACATTCCAGATAGCAAGTTACAGCAATGACACTACTGTACCCACTCACAGCTCCATTGCAGCTTGCAGCGCATTCTGTCTCCATAGCTAGTGCTCTCACGAGAGCAGAGGATGTGGTCATAAAGAAGAAGCTGTTATCTGCAGTTTCATATATTATGCACCCACATGCACAACCGTTAACTTCACCTTGTCAAAACAAGATGATGCCGATATGCACAGCGGCGAACTTAGGCCTGTCAAAACAAAATGGAGCAGAGACAAATCGACTTGCCCTCTTTGCATTTTGGACAACCTTACTGTCTGAATTCTCCGGTTGTAGGCTTGCCTTTTCTGCATGTATTAATACATACTTTGATTGAACTCTTCTGTTTGTTGTAGCTGTGCTATTGGGTTCTATTAACTCTGCATTCCTAACAACAGGGTCTTGAAACTATCTGGGCCGTAGATCTGCCTTTGCTCCATGCAGATCTGTAGAATTTGGGCTCAAGGCTTTGTCATTTCAATTGTGTGAATATCTAGACAAGTGGTTACCAACATTTTCCAGATCAGAGCCCACCCATGTTAGGTGGTCAGATGGGTGAGCCGTGTGGATGAATACCAGCACATTTAGGCGTACTAAAGTGAAAGACCTTTTCCATCCCGGCCGAGTAGGTTTAAGTGTTTCTGACGGTTCAGAAGTCGCTGGATTTGTGAGTTTGACAGAACTGTGCTGTATGACAGCACTATCATCAGTGATGTGTTGGATTCATGTTAATGTGTATGCTCAGACATTTAACCACTTAATGTGTGTTAATAATAATCAAAATCTTCAAAGTAACTAGTAACTAAAGTTTTCAAATAATTGTAGTTGAGTAAAAGTACAATATTTGCCTTTGAGATATAGTGGAGTAGAAGTAAAAGTACTGAAAATTGGAAATACTCCAGTAAAGCATAGTACAGTACTTGAGTAAATGTAGTTACCACTGGCTCTCAACACTTAAATCCTAATAAAGATGGTGCCCAGTTTTCCCTAGTGCCCACCTTCCCTGTATTGTTTTATTAAGCTCTTTGAACGGCCTTGTTGTTGAAATGTGCCGTTTTAACCTTTTGTCTACTGTGTGTGTGTGTGTGTGTGTGTGTGTGTGTGTGTGTGTGTGTGTGTGTGTGTGTGTGTGTGTGTGTGTGTGTGTGTGTGTGTGTGTGTGTGTGTGTGTGTGTGTGTGTGTGTGTGTGTGTGTGTGTGTGTGTGTGTGTGTGTGTGTGTGCGTGCGTGCGTGCGTGCGTGCGTGCGTGTACAGGCTTAGTGTGGTTAGAATCGGCTCCTTCTTGGTTGTCGCTCCTTCCTGGTTGAGTCATTTCTCTCGTATCTCCTCAACTAGAGACTTCTACTTGAGTAGGTGAGTTTATACTGATCAATAATATCATGTATGAGGCTTAAACTATTTACTGATTAATATAATCCTACTGTACTATTACATGTATTTGAATTTGCAATTTTTACAAAAATGTATTATACGGTACTTGTGTGTGCACAAACAATATTATGTGTAAATCATCAATTCTGCGTGTCAATTGTTGAGTCTGCATTTGTGAGTAGACCAACACACGCATACATTACTTTTTCCTGTTACATCATTTTGAGACAAACGTCAGGCTTTTTTAAGAACATTTTTACAAATGTATTTTCCTATCTGCAAACTTACTTGTAACTTGTAAGTTGGCATTTAAATACATGTGCTATGATTTGTACAAATATAAGCTATTTATAAATATATCATTTGCAATTTGTAAAAATAATGTATACTTTGAGTATTATTCCAAATATACATTAACCACTTCAGCCCTATATACATTTCGGCCATTTGAAAATATTAGATCTACAAGCGACGCATTGTGAGCTTGTAGATCTGCTAATTTTCAAAAGATTTTTATACATTTTATTCATTGGAAAACTTGTGAAATGGGACATTCTGCATAATGAGTACTTTCTACTTTTGCTACATTTTGATGCCAATACTTTTGTACTTTACTCAAGTACATTTTGAATTCCGGACTTTTACTTGTAACAGAGTATTTCTACATTACAGTATTAATACTTTTACTTAAGTAAAACATTTGATTACTTTTTCCACTACTGGTCCTCGACTACCTTGAGCACTGTCCCGTCGGCAGTGGCAACCAACATGTTCCTAATGGCTATAGAAAACTCACCATTCTAAGCTTTAATTTGAGTGGTAACATGTGGTTATAACTCTAGAGATACAGTCAGAAACACTATTATGTTAATGTGATAACATGAGGCAGGGCCCTAAAATTGAGCCATGGTTCTAAAATGGGTGGTGGGCAAAGCTAGGTACGAGTTTTTTTTAACTTACTGTACATTTCGGCAAATTCTACCTCACAATTGTGCATGATAACCATTGCAGACTAGTAGCTTAGTGGTAGTTATCATGCATTGAATATGTGGACCCCTATATTATCACACGCAAATTGTTACAACAAATATATTATCAACTTTTGAGCCATTATTGTGTAGAGACCTATGAGCACACTTTTCTGCACAATTCAAGTATGGGGAATTGATTGGAAAGGTTATTTTACTTATTCAATACTTCCATATGCTTAAATGGCTTTTTAATGCAAGATTTTGCACCCAAATCGAATAATTTGAAAATAAGTCATGTAAATATCCCCAATTTGAAAGTAGTGCTGAGAACCAACATGTTCCTAGTGTCTATTAAAAAAAAGAGACCTGATTATCACAGAGGCAGACTTGACTGACTCGGAAATAGAGGACTGAATTTGCTGTGCCTTGCCCCTGATGTGTCCCAGAACCCATGAACCTTCTCCCTGCCTTGGCCTTGTCATACACTCTCCTCCTTTGTATCTGTCTCTATATTTAAAAAAAGAAGTAAAACTGAAATGAGTTGAATTGAGTTTTGGCCATTATCGCCCGTTTTTATTTAATAACACAGGCTCACTTTTTACTTAGTCTGCTCTTTTTTTCCCTCTACACCAAAACCTCTTTGCCAAAAATAGCCGCAAGTGCGAGGCGTTGTGAGGCTTGTAGATCTGCTATTTTTGGCTAAAGTTCTCCTCAGAATAGGGATGCTAGGGTTCAAGTGGTTAATGTAAAAAAAAAACATTCTATCACAGAAAGGTTTGGTGCCCCCCCTGTAGTAATTCTGAGTACTCCAGCAAAATAAAGTATAAAACTTGAGTAAATGTATTTAGTTACCACTGGCTCTCAGCAATGTGTCTTAAGTGTCACTGAGCAAGACACTTAACCCCTACTAAAGATGGTGCCCACATTTCTCTTGTGCCCACCTTCCCTGTATTCTTTTATGAAGCACTTTGAACAGCCTTGTTGAAATGTGCTGTTTTAACCTTTTGTCTACTTTGTTTGTGTGTGTGTGTGTGTGTGTGTGTGTGTGTGTGTGTGTGTGTGTGTGTGTGTGTGCGTGTGTGCGTGTGCGTGTGTGTGTGTGTGTGCGTGTAACGGCTGAGTGCGGTCAGAATCCGCTCCTTCTTGGTTGGTGTCATTTCTCTCTTCTCTCCTCAACTAGAGACTTCTACTTCAGTAGGTGAGTTTATACTGATCAATAATATCATGTATGAAGCTTAAAATATGTACTGATTAATAACATCCTACTGTACTATTATAAATCTTTCTATCCTACTTCCTAGTACAGTAAGCTACTGTCCTACTATCATATGAGGCACCATTAGTTTAATGGGAGAGATTTGTCTCAAAATTATTTATGAATCCAATACCATGATGCACAAATATTCCATGATTTACAAATGTGATTCCATTATTCACAAATGTGTTTTGCAATCTGCAAACACAAATGATTTATTTGTGATTTTTGTAAATATGAATTTGTAAGTTTTACAAAATTGTATTATACTGGTGCGTAAATATATCATAAAATATAATTTGTAAATAATCAATTATGCGTGTCAATTGTTGAGTCTGCATTTGTGAGTAGACCAACACACGCATACATTCCTTTTTCCTGTTACATCATTTTGAGACAAACGTCACGCTTTTTTAAGAACATTTTTACGAATGTATTTTCCTATCTGCAAACGTACTTGTAACTTGTAAGTTGGCATTTAAATACACATGCTATGATTTGTACAAATATAAGCTATTTACAGCTTGTAGATCTGCTATTTTCAAATGATTTTTATACATTTTATTCATTTGAAAACTTGTGAAATGGGACATTCTGCATAATGAGTACTTTCTACTTTTGCTACATTTTGATGCCAATACTTTTGTACTTTTACTCAAGTACATTTTGAATTCCGGACTTTTACTTGTAACAGAGTATTTCTACGTTGCAGTATTAATACTTTTACTTAAGTAAAAAATGTGATTACTTTTTCCACTACTGGTCCTCGACTACCTTGAGCACTGTCCCGTCGGCAGTGGCATTAACCAACATGTTCCTAATGGCTATAGAAAACTCACCATTCTAAGCTTTAATTTGAAAGCTTTCATTGGAAAACTTGTGAAATGGGACATTCTGCATAATGAGTACTTTCTACTTTTGCTACATTTTGATGCCAATACTTTTGTACTTTTACTCAAGTACATTTTGAATTCCAGACTTTTACTTGTAACAGTATTTCCACATTGCAGTATTAATACTTGGCTTTTTAATTCAAGATTTTGCACCCAAATCGAATAATTTGAAAATAAGTCTTGTAAATATCCCCAATTTGAAAGTATGTGCTGAGAACCAACATATCCTAGTGTCTATAAAAAAAAGAGACCTGATTATCACAGAGGCAGACTTGACTGATTCGGAAATAGTGTGTGTGTGTGTGTGTAAGGAAAGAATGGTGATCGCACACATTGTCTTCAATTACAGAATTTTTTTTATTGCGAGTACAATGTTTCCAACTGATATTCATCAGGTATTTCTGATTAAGGGCAAGGCCACACTAAACTATGGCTGGCCGCTGATGAACTCAGGTTGTGTGCGGCCGACTGTTTTTAGCAGCCAGTGCATTCTAAAAAAACTAGTGGCTTGCAGCGCATTCTGTCTCCATAACTAGTGCTCTCATGAGAGCAGAGGAAGTGGTCACAATGAAGAAGCTGTTATCTGCAGTTTCATATATTATGCACCCACACACACAACCGTTAACTTCTGTAAAAATAATTTATACTTTGAGTATTATTCCAAATATACATTAACCACTTCAGCCCTATTTACATTTCTGCCATTTGAAAATATTAGATCTACAAGCGACGCATTGTGAGCTTGTAGATCTGCTATTTTCAAATGATGTTTATACATTTTATTCATTGGAAAACTTGTGAAATGGGACATTCTGCATAATGAGTACTTTCTACTTTTGCTACATTTTGATGCCAATACTTTTGTACTTTTACTCAAGTACATTTTGAATTCCAGACTTTTACTTGTAACAGTATTTCCACATTGCAGTATTAATACTTGGCTTTTTAATTCAAGATTTTGCACCCAAATCGAATAATTTGAAAATAAGTCTTGTAAATATCCCCAATTTGAAAGTATGTGCTGAGAACCAACATATCCTAGTGTCTATAAAAAAAAGAGACCTGATTATCACAGAGGCAGACTTGACTGATTCGGAAATAGTGTGTGTGTGTGTGTGTGTAAGGAAAGAATGGTGATCGCACACATTGTCTTCAATTACAGAAAAAAAGTATTTTATTGCGAGTACAATGTTTCCAACTGATATTCATCAGGTATTTCTGATTAAGGGCAAGGCCACACTAAACTATGGCTGGCCGCTGATGAACTCAGGTTGTGTGCGGCCGACTGTTTTTAGCAGCCAGTGCATTCTAAAAAAACTAGTGGCTTGCAGCGCATTCTGTCTCCATAACTAGTGCTCTCATGAGAGCAGAGGAAGTGGTCACAATGAAGAAGCTGTTATCTGCAGTTTCATATATTATGCACCCACACACACAACCGTTAACTTCACCTTGTCAAAACAAGATGATGCCGATATGCACAGCGGCGAACTTAGACCTGTCAAAACAAAATGGCGCAGAGACAAGTCGACTTGCTTGGTCTCCACACAAACAACCTTTGATTTCCTATACTAACACATCTTGTCAAAATTCATGTCAGATCCTTTGTCTAGGTGAGACATGACCTTTGACATGATCTAAATGTCTCAATAGAAGAGCAGCTTACTCTACTATACAGATTGGACAAAAATACATTTTATTAATTAAAAATAAGTTACATAGGCTAGTGCCTCTTTTTGTAGATCTCATGTCAAAAGTTTTTTTTACAGAACAGAGAAAACTGTTGCGCCTTTCTTTGTCCTTTGGTCAAGGTTGACTGCAGGTGCGGTGGTCTCAAAAACATAAAGGTAAACGGGCAGAAGGAGACTCGCTCACTGCATAGAAGTTAAGGAAAACTCCTTAGACAGATGCCATCTGTCCGTCAGTGTCATAGCACTGACGAAGGTCCTAGGAGGACTGCTCCACTGAACGTTGTTTGTATGTGCAGATAGCTGCTCTTATATCATGATTATTGGTGGTGGTGGCAATAATGGCCAATACATCTTGAAAACGGACACTTTCGTCGATTTTCGATTGAGTTTTGGCCATTGTCACCCGTTTTTCTTTAATAACACGGCCTCACTTTTTACTTAGTCTGCCCTTTTTTCCCTCTAATACAGTACCAAACCTCTTTGCCAAACAGACATTTAACCACTTAAACCCTCAATACTTAGTAAACTTGACCTTTCACTTTTTACTTAGTCTGCTCTTTTTTCCCCTTAAATACCAGTAAATGTATTTAGTTACCACTGGCTCTCAGCAATGTGTCGAAGTGACGCTGATCAAGACACTTGACCCCTAATAAATATTGTGTGTGTGTGTGTGTGTGTGTGTGTGTGTGTGTGTGTGTGTGTGTGTGTGTGTGTGTGTGTGTGTGTGTGTGTGTGTGTGTGTGTGTGTGTGTGTGTGTGTGTGTGTGTGTGTGTGTGTGTGTGTACAGGCTGAGTGCGGTCAGAATCGGCTCCTTCTTGGTTGAGTCATTTCTCTCTTCTCTCCTCAACTAGAGACTTCTACTTGAGTAGGTGAGTTTATACTGATCAATAATATCATGTATGAAGCTTAAAATATGTACTGATTAATAACATCCTACTGTACTATTATAAATCTTTCTATCCTACTTCCTAGTATAGTAACCTACTGTCCTACTATCATATGAGGCACCATTAGTTTAATGGGAGAGATTTGTCTTAAAATTATTTTTGAATCCAATACCATGATGCACAAATATTCCATTATTCACAAAATGTGTTTTGCAATCTGCAAACACAAATTATTTATTTGTGACTTTTTTAAATATAAATTTTTAAGTTTTACAAAAATGTATTATACTTGTGTGTAAATATATCATAAAATATCATTTGTAAATAATACATTCTGCGTTTCAATTTGAGTTTGCATTTGTGAGTAGACCAACACACGCATACATTACTTTTTCCTGTTACATCATTTTGAGACAAACGTCACGCTTTTTTAAGAGCATTTTTACAAATGTATTTTCCTATCTGCAAACTTACTTGTAACTTGTAAGTTGGCATTTAAATACATATGCTATGATTTGTACAAATATAAGCTACCGTATTTATATATATATCATTTGCAATTTGTAAAAATAATTTATACTTTGAGTATTATTCCAAATATACATTAACCACTTCAGCCCTATTTACATTTCTGCCATTTGAAAATATTAGATCTACAAGCGACGCATTGTGAGCTTGTAGATCTGCTATTTTCAAATGATGTTTATACATTTTATTCATTGGAAAACTTGTGAAATGGGACATTCTGCATAATGAGTACTTTCTACTTTTGCTACATTTTGATGCCAATACTTTTGTACTTTTACTCAAGTACATTTTGAATTCCAGACTTTTACTTGTAACAGTATTTCCACATTGCAGTATTAATACTTTTACTTAAGTAAAAAATGTGATTACTTTTTCCACTACTGGTTTACCTCGAGCACTGTCCCGTCGGCAGTGGCAACCAACATGTTCCTAATGGCTATAGAAAACTCACCATTCTAAGCTTTAATTTGAGTGGTAACATGTGGTTATAACTCTAGAGATACAGTCAGAAACACTATTATGTTAATGTGATAACATGAGGCAGGGCCCTAGAATTGAGCCATGGTTCTCAAATGGGTGGTGGGCAAAGCTAGGTATGAGTTTTTTTTTACTTGCTGTACATTTCGGCAAATTCCACCTTACAATTGTGCATGATAACCATTGCAGACTAGTAGCTTAGTGGTAGTTATCATACAGAATCACTTTTTACTTAGTCTGCTCTTTTTTCCCCTCTACACCAAAACCTCTTTGCCAAAAATAGCCGCAAGTGCGGGGCGTTGTGAGCTTGTAGATCTGCTATTTTTGGCTAAAGTTCTCCTCAGAATAGGGATGCTAGGGTTCAAGTGGTTAATGTAAAAAAACATTCTATCTCAGAAAGGTTTGGTGGCTCCCTGTAGTAATTCTGAGTACTCCAGCAAAATAAAGTATAAAACTTGAGTAAATGTATTTAGTTACACTGGCTCTCAGCAATGTGTCTTAAGTGTCACTGAGCAAGACACTTAACTCCTAACAAAGATGGTGCCCACCTTCCCTGTATTCTTTTATTAAGC
Source organism: Gymnoscopelus braueri (assembly GCF_963280865.1). Classification (NCBI taxonomy): domain Eukaryota; kingdom Metazoa; phylum Chordata; class Actinopteri; order Myctophiformes; family Myctophidae; genus Gymnoscopelus; species Gymnoscopelus braueri. The sequence continues at coordinate 6,444,534 of NC_137613.1, forward strand.
ACTTTGAACGGCCTTGTTGAAATGTGCTGTTTTAACCTTTTGTCTACTTTGTGTGTGTGTCTACTTTGTGTGTGTGTCTACTTTGTGTGTGTGTGTGTGTGTGTGTGTGTGTGTGTGTGTGTGTGTGTGTGTGTGTGTGTGTGTGTGTGTGTGTGTGTGTGTGTGTGTGTGTGTGTGTGTGTGTGTGTGTGTGTGTGTGTGTGTGTGTGTGTGTGTGTGTGTGTGTGTGTGTGTACAGGCTGAGTGCGGTCAGAATCGGCTCCTTCCTGGTTGAGTCATTTCTCTCTTCTCTCCTCAACTAGAGACTTCTACTTGAGTAGGTGAGTTTATACTGATCAATAATATCATGTATGAAGCTTAAAATATGTACTGATCAATAACATCCAACTGTACTATTATAAGTCTTTCTATCCTACTTCCTATTACAGTAACCTACTGTCCTACTATCATATGAGGCACCATTAGTTTAATGGGAGAGATTTGTGTCAAAATGATTTGTGAAGCCAATACCATGATGCACAAATATTCCATGATTTACAAATGTGTATCCATTATTCACAAATGTGTTTTGCAATATGCAAAAGACTTTTGTAAATATGAATTTGTAAGTTTTACAAAAATGTATTATACTGGTGCGTAAATATATCATAAAATATCATTTGTAAATAATCAACTCTGCGTGTCAATTGTTGAGTCTGCATTTGTGAGTAGACCAACACACGCATACATTCCTTTTCTCCTGTTACATCATTTTGAGACAAACGTCACTCTTTTTTAAGACATTTCTTTCTTAAAAAAAATGTATGGACATTTTTTTCTTAAAATAAATGTATTTTCCTATCTGCAAACTTACTTGTAACTTGTAAGTTGGCATTTAAATACATATGCTATGATTTGTACAAATATAAGCTATTTGTAAATATATCTTTTGCAATTTGTAAAAAATAATTTATACTTTGAGTATTATATCAGTGCATCGCAATGCTTCCACTGCTCCACTGAACGTTGTTTGTATGTGCAGATAGCTGCTCTTATATCATGATTATTGGTGGTGGTGGCAATAATGGCCAATACATCTTGAAAACGGACACTTTCGTCGATTTTCGATTGAGTTTTGGCCATTGTCACCCGTTTTTCTTTAATAACACGGCCTCACTTTTTACTTAGTCTGCCCTTTTTTCCCTCTAATACAGTACCAAACCTCTTTGCCAAACAGACATTTAACCACTTAAACCCTCAATACTTAGTAAACTTGACCTTTCACTTTTTACTTAGTCTGCTCTTTTTTCCCCTTAAATACCAGTAAATGTATTTAGTTACCACTGGCTCTCAGCAATGTGTCGAAGTGACGCTGATCAAGACACTTGACCCCTAATAAATATGGTGTGTGTGTGTGTGTGTGTGTGTGTGTGTGTGTGTGTGTGTGTGTGTGTGTGTGTGTGTGTGTGTGTGTGTGTGTGTGTGTGTGTGTGTGTGTGTGTGTGTGTGTGTGTGTGTGTGTGTGTGTGTGCGCAGGCTGAGTGCGGTCAGAATCGGCTCCTTCTTGGTTGTGTCATTTCTCTCTTCTCTCCTCAACTAGAGACTTCTACTTGAGTAGGTGAGTTTATACTGATCAATAATATCATGTATGAAGCTTAAAATATGTACTGATTAATAACATCCTACTGTACTATTATAAATCTTACTTCCTAGTATAGTAACCTACTGTCCTACTACAAGTAAGACGCGCGAACGCGGTAAGCGAACGCCAAAAAAGAAAAAAAAAAATGAAAAAAAATATTTAAAAAAAAGTAACCAATATATTTTTTTTTCTAAATACAAAAAAAATCTGCGTTAAAAGGAGCATCTTAGAAAAATACAAATTCACAAAAAAAATACTTTGAATGTTTTTGAACAATTCAACAAAGTGTTTGAAGTGCCTGTTTCACCCACTTCCGGGGGGCGGAGCCAAAATCCGAGCCCGAAGTATTTGTTCGTAGACCCCCACTTAGGGGGGGTAGAAAAAGTTTGGGAGCGATTCGGGCACTTTTCATTTAACATGGGGTTTCAATGGGGAGTTTTTAGGAGCCTTCTCCGGGGCGTGGCTTCCGGGGGAAGGGGCGGGCTTAAACGCAACCTTGACAGGTGTGTTCAGTTTTCAAAGACCTTTCATTTGATGTATGGTACGTCTAAATTGGACATTTACTTATCTCAGAGGAGCTGCACACAGGCAGTGCACACGGAGACACAGAGAGAGAGAGACACAGAGAGAGACACAACCCAAGCAGGGTTACATAGTAAGCTCCACTTGGTCGGAGGCGCGGCTTCGCCGCGCCTCCTCCCGCGTTCGCAATCATATCAGGCACCATTAGTTTAATGGGAGAGATTTGTGTCTAAATTATTTGTGAAGCCAATACCATGATGCACAAATATTCCATGATTTACAAATGTGATTCCATTATTCACAAATGTGTTTTGCAATCTGCAAACACAAATGATTTATTTGTGACTTTTGTAAATATGAATTTGTATGTTTTACGAAATTGTATTATACTGGTGCGTAAATTATCATAAAATATAATTTGTAAATAAGTCCTAATGTTCCTAATGGCTATAGTAAACTGCTCACCATTCTACGCTTTAATTTGAGTGGTAACATGTGGTTATAACTCTAGAGATACAGTCAGAAACACTATTATGTTAATGTGATAACATGAGGCAGGGCCCTAAAATTGAGCCATGGTTCTCAAATGGGTGGTGGGCAAAGCTAGGTATGAGTTTTTTTTTACTTGCTGTACATTTCTACCTCACAATTTTGCATGATAACCATTGCAGACTAGTAGCTTAGTGGTAGTTATCATGCATTGAATATGTGGACCCCTATATTATCACACGCAAATTGTTACAACAAATATATGATCAACTTTTGAGCCATTATTGTGTAGAGACCTATGAGCACACTTTTCTGCACAATTCAAGTATGGGGAATTGATTGGAAAGGTTATTTTACTTATTCAATACTTCCATATGCTTAAATGGCTTTTTAATGCAAGATTTTGCACCCAATTCGAATAATTTGAAAATAAGTCTTGTAAATATCCCCAATTTGAAAGTATGTGCTGAGAACCAACATGTTCCTAGTGTCTATAAAAAAAAAGAGACCTGATTATCACAGAGGCAGACTTGACTGATTCGGAAATAGAGGACTGAATTTGCTGTGCCTTGCCCCTGATGTGTCCCAGAACCCCTGAACCTTCTCCCTGCCTTGGCCTTGTCATACATTCCTCCTTTGTATCTGTCTCTATATTTAAAAAAAAAAGTAAAACTGAAATGAGTTGAATTGAGTTTTGGCCATTATCGCCCGTTTTTCTTTAATAACACAGGCTCACTTTTTACTTAGTCTGCTCTTTTTTTCCCTCTACACCAAAACCTCTTTGCCAAAAATAGCCACAAGTGCGGGGCGTTGTGAGCTTGTAGATCTGCTATTTTTGGCTAAAGTTCTCCTCAGAATAGGGATGCTAGGGTTCAAGTGGTTAATGTAAAAAAAAAACATTCTATCACAGAAAGGTTTGGTGGCTCCCTGTAGTAATTCTGAGTACTCCAGCAAAATAAAGTATAAAACTTGAGTAAATGTATTTAGTTACACTGGCTCTCAGCAATGTGTCTTATAGCCGTTTCACACTCGGGTCCCGGGTGCGCACTCCAGTCCGCTTGGCTAGTGTGAATGTTGCGAATCGTCCCACGAAACGGGTAACCGTTCCGTTCCCGAAACCACCTCCGGAGGCAGTTTCGGATCCGGATCATGCGTTTTCGGGTACGGTACGCTGCAATGTGAAAGCAAGCGTACCATTAGACGGAAGTGGCCCGCTATTTGGAATAGGTGACGGTATATAAACTCGACAAAAACAGCCAACAAAAACACGTCGCAGATCAATCCACAGGGGTTCAACCATGGCCGTAACATATCCACACCAAGCAGTAGCACAGCAGAGCAGTGCTCTCTGTAGGCTGGAATCCAACCGTTGCGGCATCCAACCGTTGGATGCCGCATGTGTTGGACGCCTGTATGTTGGATGCCGTCTGTCAGCGCAGCACCGGTTTGAAAAAAAGAAAAAAGACACACCGACATTCCATAGGCTAAATCAATGCATTTTGTGATCGCATCGCACAACTAATAGCCTACTAAAACTAACGGGGAATACCAGAAAATAATAATATTTTGACATACGGGAGAAACGGTTGGTGCGGATATTTAAATTGGATCTCTACTACATATCTTTGCTGTTAGGAAGAAACCCTGTATCCCATATTGCAACTTGTAATGCTTTTTCATCATAAATGAATGCCCTATTGTCATACAGTGTCACACAAAAGTAGCAAAAATAGCCAAGCTACAAGCTGAAAATGCGGTGCAATGCGACACATTGAGCTTGTTGATCTGCTATTTTTTATATTACAATATAGAGCAGATAACCACACAGATCTTGCATTGGAAAATATTTTTTTAATTTTAAATATGAACAAAGGCAGGAGATGCACGTCCCCACAGTTCTTTTTTACACACAGTGCTGGACCCACAAATCATAAATTAATACATAAAATAAGGAGACTCTTTTTAAATAACCAAAAGTGAACTTTCTCTTATTATTATTATTACTTTGGAGACTATGGCAAGCGCGATCCTATCGCACACCTTCCTACATGACCAGCTATGGCTTTGCAGTCCAGAGGATGAGATCTGCACGTAATGCGCGGATGCGCAGATTAAACAACAGACAGGCAGCGTTGCGGAATGCGTTTGTGTCAACTGTACTTGTACTTTTCTTCATAGAGAAAAAGGAGAGCACAGGGCGCATATATATATATATATATATATATATATATATATATATATATATATATATATATATATATCATTCAGTCCGACTTCACTGTATAGGCTACTATAGTTGCCTTTTCATAAATGATATTTTTTTGTACTTAAGCTGTCGTGAAAGTTTATAATATTTAGAGAAATTTAAAGTTTCAAATGCAAAAGTGGTAGTAGTTGTGAAGGTTAGCAAATTGGACATTTATACTGAATGTTTCCTGTATCCTCATCTTGCGCTAATGCACACAAGTGTTTCACCAGGTTTTATTTGTGTTGTTTCTCATAAGCGTACATCCATTGTCCGTCAACAACACTGCGCTGAGCGCTCAGTGCGTTCTCCCCGCTTCGGGGCGAGGCTCCCCAAAGACCGTGCACTTACATATAGATCGCCTCCCCTCCCCAGCATAGCTCTCCAGCCGCAACCCTATATTTATGCGCGACCAGCAAAAACATTGTCGCATAGTTGATGACGTCTGTGTCCACAGGGGAAACACTATGTGCATGCCGCCACCTGTAGGATCGGGGGTGTATATGCATGTGTTCTCTGGTGCGATTGGATCTTGGCCAATGTGAATGCAGGCCAGCATTCGATCTGGGAAACGTTTTGAATGAAAACGGATCCAGTGTGAAACGGCCCTTAAGTGTCACTGAGCAAGACACTTCCCTGTATTCTTTTATTAAGCACTTTGAACGGCCTTGGTGAAATGTGCTGTTTTAACCTTTTGTCTACTTTGTTTGTGTGTGTGTGTGTGTGTGTGTGTGTGTGTGTGTGTGTGTGTGTGTTCTCTTTCTATCTACCTCCTTCTCTTTCTATCCTACTTCCTAGTATAGTAACCTACTTAAAAATACTGTGTGTGTGTGTGTGTGTGTGTGTGTGTGTGTGTGTGTGTGTTCGTGTGTGTGTTCGTGTGTGTGTTCGTGTGTACAGGCTGAGTGCGGTCAGAATCGTCTCCTTCTTGGTTGAGTCATTTCTCTCTTCTCTCCTCAACTAGAGACTTCTACTTGAGTAGGTGAGTTTATACTGATCAATAATATCATGTATGAAGCTTAAAATATGTACTGATTAATAACATCCTACTGTACTATTATAAGTCTTTCTATCCTACTTCCTATTACAGTAACCTACTGTCCTACTATCATATGAGGCACCATTAGTTTAATGGGAGAGATTTGTGTCAAAATTATTTGTGAAGCCAATACCATGATGCACAAATATTCCATGATTTACAAATGTGTTTCCATTATTCACAAATGTGTTTTGCAATTTGCAAAAGACTTTTGTAAATATGAATTTGTAAGTTTTACAAAAATGTATTATACTGGTGCGTAAATATATCATAAAATATCATTTGTAAATAATCAACTCTGCGTGTCAATTGTTGAGTCTGCATTTGTGAGTAGACCAACACACGCATACATTCCTTTTCTCCTGTTACATCATTTTGAGACAAACGTCACTCTTTTTTAAGACATTTTTTTCTTTAAAAAAATGTATGGACATTTTTTTCTTAAAAAAATGTATTTTCCTATCTGCAAACTTACTTGTAACTTGTAAGTTGGTATTTAAATACATATGCTATGATTTGTACAAATATAAGCTATTTGTAAATATATCTTTTGCAATTTGTAAAACATAATTTATACTTTGAGTATTATATCAGTGCATCGCAAACTTGTGAAATGGGACATTCTGCATAATGAGTACTTTCTACATTTGGTACATTTTGATGCCAATACTTTTGTACCTTTACTCAAGTACATTTTGAATTCCGGACTTTTATTTGTAACAGAGTATTTCTACATTGCAGTATTGATACTTTTACTTAAGTAAAAAATGTGATTACTGTTTCCACCACTGGTCCTCGACTACCTCGAACACTGTCCCGTCAGCACTGGCAACGATGTCCTCTGTGTTAAATACAGATAGTTTAGTTGTCTTGGCGTAGAGCTTGAGGCAGATCTTCCTGCACTCCATTTCTACTGCCAGTAGTATTCCCTTACATTCTCTGCTGTGTCTGAGACTCGGGTAATGTCATCTGCATAGTCCATGTCAGTAATCATGATGGGAGTTACTAGCTTAGTCTTCCTCGGGACCAGCGTGAACCCCAGTGCCTCAAAAGACCGAATATTATTTTCTCATGAGGAAATAACAGGAGTCACACATGACATGAGTGACACATCGCTGACAAAGCTGCTCTCAGATCACATTAATTATATTCCAGTTCTTAATGTACTTTGGTGATAAAGGAAATCTATTTGGTACAAATTCTCAGATCCTCTTTATTCAGCTTCAAAGATTAGGACATGAGCTAACTTTAAACTGAGGCCATCTGTTCTTAAATAAAACATATTTTTTAAATAGCAACTTTATCCTCCGCTCGCCTCTTTCTTACTTATCTTGTTTGGTCGTTTGCCCTCTTTGCATTTTGGACAACCTTACTACTGTCTGAATTCTCCAGTTGTAGGCTTGCCTTTTCTGCATGTATTAATAAATACTTTGATTGAACTCTTCTGTTTGTTGTAGCTGTGCTATTGGGTTCTATTCACTCTGCATTCCTAACAACAGGGCCTTGAAACTATCTGGGCCGTAGATCTGCCTTTGCTCCATGCAGATCTGCAGAATTGAGGCTTTGTTAATCAACGCTTTGTCATTTCAATTGTGTGAATATTTAGACAAGTGGTTACCAATATTTTCCGGATCAGAGCCCACCCATGATAAGTGGTCAGATGGGTGAGCTGCGTGGATGAATAGCAGCACATTTAGGCGTAATATAGTGAAAGACCTTTTCCATGCCGGCCGAGTTTAGGTGGGTCCTACGGTTCAGAGGTCGCTGGATTTGTGTGTTTGACAGCACTGTGTTGTATGACAGCAACTATCATCAGTTTTGTGTTGGATTCATGTTAATGTGTATTTTCAGACATTTAGCTACTTAAACCGTCAATACTTAGTAAACTTGACCTTTCACTTTTTACTTAGTCTGCTCTTTTTTTCCCTCTACACCAAAACCTCTTTGCCAAAAATAGCCGATCTACAAGCTCTCAACGCCTCGCAAGTGCGAGGCGTTGAGAGCTTGTAGATCTGCTATTTTTGGCTAAAGTTCTCCTCAGAATACGGATGCTTTAGGGTTCAAGTGGTTAATGTAAAAAAAAAGTTCTATCACACAAAGGTTTGGTGGACCCCCTGTAGTAATTCAGAGGGCCCCTATAGGGGTCTCAGACCCCGTGTTGAAGACCCCTGATCTAGCCAATGACAGTGGAATGAATGTCACACCGGGATATGGGATTGCAAGCCTTCTAGGCTGGGATCAATTTGTTTGCAGGTTGATCCACTTCCAAGCATTTTGGGGGCGGCCATAGCTGAATGGTTAGTGAGCCCACCTAGAACTCTGGAGGTCCTGGAGGTCCCAGGTACATTTCTAGCTCTCAGCAGTGGTGGAAGATGTACTCAAATTTGTTACTTAAGTAAAAGCATCAATACTGCAATATAGAAATACTCTGTTACAAGTAAACGTCCGGAATTCAAAATGTACTTGAGTAATAGTACAAAAATACGGGCATCAAAATGTACTTAAAGTACCAAAGATCTTGTAGATCGGCTATTTTCAAATGGCCAAAATGTATATAGGACTGAAGAAGTTGATGTATGTTAATTATAATCAAAATCTAGTAATCTAGTAATCTAGTCTTTTCAAATAATTGTAGTTGAGTACAAGTACAATATTTGCCTTTGAGATGTAGTGGAGTAGAAGTCAAAGTACTGAAAATTGGAAATACTACAGTAAAGTAAAGTACAGTACTTGAGTAAATGTATTTAGTTACCACTGGCTCTCTGCTCTCAGCAATGTGTCGAAGTGTCGCTAAGCAAGACACTTAACCCCTACTAAAGATTGTAATGATCATGACACTGGATGAGATCGCAGCATATGAACACAGGACGTAATTAGCTCATAAACCATATAAATATAATTTATGAATCAATTACAATATAATAATACATACATATAGGTATATATATATATATTATTATTATTGAATCTTACGTCACTGTAATGTAACGTGAGTTCTTGGACAGGTTTATATAAATGTCTGTTTAATCAGAGAGAGATACATTTTAACTGGTCGGACAAAAGACACCAAACATCCTTACTTTCCTTGTCACAATAAAATTGGGTTTATTCAGACTTCACCGTTACAAGTATTTATAAAGCAACGCTTGGGAAACAGAAACTTATGTTGTGTATGGAGTTAATGTGGGGAGATAAGAAAACAGGAGAGAGAAAAAGTCACAGAGAGTAAAAGAAGGAATCGCATTGGGGATGCATTATTGTAAAACCTTCTGAGCTATGCTCAACTATAACAGATATTCTCTTGTAAACACAGTAACGTCGCCTTAAGATTAATGCACAAATCAAAATGGTTCAACACACCTTTAGACCCTGGATAGGGGCCTGAGTCCGGAGACTCTGGATTTCGGGAGAAAGGTACACAGGCGCGCTTTAAAGCCCAACTTGGCACTGGTTCTAGCGAGTGGTCTCAGAGTTCGGGAATCTCAGTGCAAAGGCAATACTGAGTTGGCGTCGACGGTGGCGGAGGCCGGGTCGCCGAGTTGACCGCGGTGATGTCCTCTTGGAGAAGGGCGCATTTCACGGCTCGGGTGCGTGTGCGATGGAGATGAGTGGAGCGGAGGCCTTCTGATCAGTCTCTGCTCTTGCCGCGGCTGCGGGTTGCAGTGGCCTGGACCTCGACCTCCTCCTTGGTGGTTCCGTGTTGAAGAGCCCTAGGAAGGCTGGTTAACCCTCCTCGTCCTTGGTTGGTGATGGGAGAGCCAGGGGGTGGTTCATCCCTTGGCGGCTTTTAGCAAAGAGTGTTGTTCGTGTGGGATCTATATACCCTAAAATGTCTTTGAAGTGTGGTCAAATGTCATTACTATGCTAAATCCTTATCTGCTGTGGGATTTGCTGACTCTGAGTCACCGGGAGGGGAAGCAGAACCCTTCCGTGTGGTTTTATGACCCAGGTCAGCCATGGGCCCCCCTTGGGTCAGGCCCCGGTCACTTCTAAACACCAGGCATACATTTGGAAATACAGCATAGTACTACATTTTCACATTATTGTCCATTATTGTCCACATGTCTCTCCATGAGGTCACGTGTAATGTCTTCTTTGTGGTGAAAACATAATTTTCCATGCGCTCAAAAAGAGGGAGAAAGAGTGTGAGAGAGAGAGAGGGGGGAAGTTGTGTGTGTGTGTGTGTGTATGTGGCCATTTGGTTGGCCTGGCTTTCTCCCCCCCCTTTTCCTGATCTGTTGTCTTCATCTTTGATGTCAGGATGGGGGAGAGATAATGGGAAATTCCACACAGCTCTTTGGTGAGCAGTCTGGATTTTACGGCTTGTCCGCAACGTCTCTCGCTGTTATCACCGTGTCGATTACAAACCCCCATTTAGGCCAGCGAAGGTCGGACCGCAGGTCCAGGGTCTTCTGCTGGCGTACCAGAATTTCAGCGACTGGATAACAGGGAGAGAACACACAGCGTGGCACACATTCCATCTGGCCTTCTAGGGCGGCCACCATTAGACTTGGCAATAACCCTAAGGCGACACTGCTATAGTCTAGTGGCATGCATCCTACGTAAAGGCACAGAGGTGAAAGGACAGAGAGAGAGAGAGGGAAAAGAAGGTGTTCTTTCTCTATGGGGTTCTTAGCCCGCCGGGCTTGGCTGTTGGCTAAGAAGGTTCTAATGGGGCCAAAAAGAAATCAATAAAACCATGCTGATATCAGGACCGTCTGTGTCCTAGAACCGGGGGAGTTAACTCTGGCCAAGGCCAGTGTTTACAGGGTATTACATGGGGTTCTGAATCTCTATGGGGGCCCAGTAGAAGAGAAAAACAGAGAAAGAATAAAAAAACAAAAACATAGTGCCAATGAGACATTAGCCCAACATCTAACTGAACCTACAGGGTTTTCTTTGAAACCTAACAGGTGGTTTTGAGTAGGGCCACACTCAGTATGCGCTAAAGTTTTAGTTTGCTTGCCTTTCCGGAGGAAAGGGGAAGATCGCATGCTGGGATTTTTATAACAGTAAAACAAGAGCCCGTTTGGGCGGGTATTGCACCCAAAATTACCTTTGACTTAAAGTAAACTAAAATGCAAAAGAAAAATGTCTATAAAAGTGTAAGAATAAAATGCCAAAGCAAAATGTATATAAAGGTTTTTTTTATTTTTTTTCAAAACAAAATACAACACACACGGCGGTCATCCCACCTTGTGGTGGGAAGGTAGTCCTACTTCCAACAGGCTTGGGCCGTGTTGGTGTCAAGATACAGGTCGGGGTTGCTGTCATTGTGGGCCACCACGTCTGGCGTGGTAACCCTGACGTATGTATCATCGTGCCCCCCCCTTAGGTTGGTCACGTTTTATGAATGATAATGTAAACCATTTTTCAACATTTGACACAAAGTTTGAGAAACCTATGCGCAAAAAGTTAAAAATATACCGGACCCCCCTTATGTTTTAGATGAAACACGAACTATTGTGAAGTGGTGTCATATGAAGCATACGTTGGAACAAAGTGATTAGGTTCTCTCAAATTCTTGTCGTCACGGGCTGGGCTTTGCCATCGTGATTCTCTGGGGACTTCAGCTGGGAGCTGTTGTACCAACTCAGGGAATCCAGGTCTTGTCCCAGAGTTATACCGTGAGAGCGAGCGACCGCGGTCTGGACTACGATCTTGGGAGGAGGGACGATCGCGGTCGTATGAGGGGGAGCGAGGTCGGCTCCAGGAGGGAGACTGGCGGTCGCTTCTCCTATACTGACCACGGTCGTCTTGCCTTTCATATTGTTCCCAATCGTTTTGCTCTTGATGTGAGGGGTAGTCACTCGGTCCGTTGTTGGACCTGTCTGTGCGAGGGTGCCCCCCCTCAAGTTCAAGGCTTTCTATTGGGCATACCGTATGGGCTTGGGGTTTAGTGCGATCTCTATCGAACGCTTCTCGGGCCAGGTTGCGGAGCTTGTTAGCTTGCGTATGTCTCGGTTCGACCCCAAGGGGAATTTGCTTTTTAATGGAAGGATGCAAATTACTTAAGAACAAGGCTTTAAAGTATTCGTTTTCTTCCATATTGGGTAGATTTTGATCGCCAAAGTACGCTCTACGCAGTTTTGCATAGTATACGTTAATAGGTTCGTCCTTTGAGTGGTGAACTCCTATGGCGGCGGTAATACCACTCTTGCTTTGGTGGTCGGCAAATTCCTCGATAATTGCCGCACGTATAGCCTGCCAGTCTTGGCGGGTTTGTTCTGTCTGCCGTCTAACAAAACTGCTGACCTCTCGGTTGGAGGTTAGCGTAATGAGTCTTAATTTGGTTTCAGACGTGACAGGGGCATATTCTTCTAAATGGTAGTCAATGTCCTCCAAATAGGTGTAGGTATCCACGTCCCCATCTGTTGTGGGGTTAAAGCGTGGGATAAATTTAGCAAGTTTTTTCAGATCGTCAGTGGTTAGGTGTTGACCGGCTGGGTTAGCGCGTGGTGACACCGTTCCGTTTCCTGACCTTGGGGGAGTACCTGTACCGTGTGGCACTGGCTGGGTTTGCCCCGGCAGGCTCAGGCCGGCTTGCCCGGAGGGGAGAGGCGCCTCATACCTTTGGACAGTTGGTGTTACAGAGGGTGGAGGGTGGCTCCCCGTATTTGGAAAGGTTTGACTACCATTTAGCAGAGCGTGACCTGGGCTAGTGTACATAGGGTGGATCCCCGGTAGGGAAGCCGGGGCTCCGCCTGACGGGGGAAGTACTTCTCTCCCTGGCGGGAGAACAGTGTCCCTATGTGCTAGTCTAGTCAAGTCATGGCTGGCAATTTGGCTTTCAATTTTTAGGCTAGTGACCTGGTGTGTGGAGACTTCCAGATCATGTCTCAATTTTGCAATTAGAGTGTCCGTTTCTGAGATGTATTTATGCCATGCCTGCCTTTCCTGTGTAAAACCATGTATTTCCGCCCTTAAGGACCCCATGAGGCGTTCTCTGACAGTTACCGTACCCTGGGCGACGTTTACGTCATTCCGCAGGTCGCTAATTTGACTTTGAAAGTCAGTGTTATCAGTTTGAACATCCAGGAGTGCTTGGGTTAGTCTAGTTTTCACTAATTGTCCTTCAGAGAGGCGGTCTTGAAGGTCGAGCGCCTCTGTTTCTAGCTGAATTATCCTCGCGTCAGCGGGACCTGATTGTCCAGGCCCTGCGCTGGGGGAAGGTGGAGTTTGTTTTACGGCTAATTCCATCGTGGCAATTTGGTTTTTTAGCTGTACTATTTCCTGCTCAGCTGTTGTCAGCAAAGCAGCTTTACTTTCCAAATCCTTTACCTTGTCCTGTAGCTCATCGACCTGTTTCACAGAGGCCATCTTAATGGACAGGGCGAAAGGAGCGACTACTAGGGTTCGGTATTTGGTCCAAATATGTTCAGCTAGTGTTAGCTATTACTTTGGACAAAACTAGAAGGAGTGGTACATGCAGCAATACTGGTGAAGTAACAGTGGAATTGTACTTAGTAGGCCGTGTGAAGATGAGACAAGGTTTCCCTGATAATTATTTTGAGGTGTTTAGCTTTGTTTGAGACCTACAAATTTAAGAGGGATTATTAATCCCAGGTTCCTTAGTTTAGTTTATTTTATTTTTTTAAATAAACGTTTATTCGGTTCGAATAGTAAAGTATCTTTGATTGAGAGAAAAGTCTTTGAAGGTTCCTTTGGGTTTTCCCCAAAATAACCGAGATTAGAAGAGAGGAAACAAAACCTTTCTTTAAAATCTGGAAAAACTAATCAGAGAGAAGTGAGAAAAAGTTTTTTTTTTTTTTTAAACTTTAACTAAATTCAATCTCTAAAAATTAATCCAAAAAAAAAATTGTTTAATCCAAATTCTAAAAAATAAAAAAAAAAATAAAAAAAAAAAAAAAAAAATCAAATTTTTTTTTTTATTTTTTTTTTTAAAAAATAATTTTATCCATTTATAGAAATTTCAGAATAAACGTGAACAATCTGCAGAGTATCTTTAGAAACCGGAACATTGAAAAATTTCCGGGAATTATAGCCGAAAATACTCTGCAATCTTCAGACTTATTGTGTTTCTTCTTACAAAGGAACAAAAATTTATAATCTGTTTCCAATTCTGAACTAAGATTAACTTTCCGAATCAAGCAGTTAACTTATTAACCCTTTACTTTAAAACGAGCTCAAACTTTAACTCAGAAAATTAATATGGTCCGTTGGGTTTGGATCAACCAGGCTCTGTCTGTGATTTGTCAATCAAATGACCCAGATGAAACTTTTGTCACTCCGGTTTTGTTTGTCAACTCACAGTCAAACTCTCGCCGATTCGAACACACCGTTCATAGCTACAACCTCTAAATATAACACTGGATACCAGTCTGTCTTCACACAACGTCACCACAACAGATCTTTATCTCAAGTGAATGTCTCACTGGAGCTCGGCTGTAGTGGGGGTGGAGTTCTTAGCTCCACAAAGCCTCTGCCCGTGCTGTGACGTTATCAACGGGGGAGGGGTGTGTTTACGCAATCCAAAATGGCGCCAACTGAATTGTCACGAGAGGGTCAGTCAGCAGGCTGTACGGGCCCGTGGCTGTTTGTGTTAGAAACACGAATTTCCTTCAGACAGCAATCTTGGCACAAGTTAAATTACGGATCAGTTTTAAGAGAAGAAAGATACGACTTTGGCTATTCTCTTTCTCTTCGTCTGATCTGTAAGCCTTTTACTGGGATTCTAAGTGACTATTAAGCGCTATAATAGTGATTCACTCGAATTTCCCCTTCTCATGAGACTGTATTAAACTGTCTCAGAGGATACCAAAATTAACAACGGCTTACTTATAGTTATTAACTCATAAGGGTGTCTGTCGCTTGATTGACAGTGCAGCGTGAGTGATACTTGGAGCGTTACTCCAAGAAGTACCCGCACAAAGGAAGCCCACTTTCCCTCAATTCCCTGGCTCTGTGGAGCTCAGAGTTGGTGGAGGAGGAGTCCTAAGCTGCTAGTGTCCGTTGTACGTGCTGTCACGTTGCCAACGGGCGGGGTCTGCTTACGTAATTCAAAATGGCGTTTGCTGGAGAATTTGTGAATGAGCTCTGTGCATTCTGACCAGAGAGAAAAAAAAACACACAGCTCTGTCGCTGTCTTTTGCTTCTTAGTCTATCTGTGGCCAAACACGATCCCAGTCTTTCACTCAGCAATCGTCACGAAACCAGTTAAATTACGGACCAGTTTGAAAAATAAAAGTACGAGTATTTTTCTTTTTCTTTATCTGATCTGTTAGCTTTTTAGGATTCTAAGTGAGCTGAAGCATTACAGTAGCGGTTCACTTTTGGAGATCCTCGTCTCCTAGACGATTTAATAAACGGTCTAAGAGGATACTAGAGATTATAACAAGCTTACAAAAGTTAATAAATCTCAGTCCAGTTTTGACGTAATTTTACCTTGGTTTAGCCTAGATTTGTGTTAACTAATCTCGCTTTCTCTTCTTATTATAATTACCGGCTCGAGTTAATTACCATCGAGTGTCGGTGTTTATTCATAAATTGGCCATTGGTAAAAACTTTGTCAGAATTTAAAAGGGAAAGGCTCTTTCAAAGTAGCTAGTTTAAAAAGAATATTTTTCAACCTTTTGAGTGCTGGACTCACATTAAAAGAATACTTTTTCTTTTATTATCTCCGGGGGGAAATAACACTCTATTTTTTTTCTATTGCCTGACGCACACACTGCCTGCAGTGGGACTCAGGGTTTAGTTAAAAAGAGGGCACGGTAATTTTGCTGACATACATCCTATCCAAGCGCGGTGCGCGTTCTGTTGGTTTTTTCTCTTACTGCTCCCCACGTTTGTTTTCAAACGTAGATGTTTGGTATCATTTGTCAACACAGTCTAGTATTTTCTCTCTGCTTAAAGACAAAAACCTGCCTCACACGGGGCACCACCTGTAATGATCATGACACTGGATGAGATCGCAGCATATGAACACAGGACGTAATTAGCTCATAAACCATATAAATATAATTTATGAATCAATTACAATATAATAATACATACATATAGGTATATATATATATATTATTATTATTGAATCTTACGTCACTGTAATGTAACGTGAGTTCTTGGACAGGTTTATATAAATGTCTGTTTAATCAGAGAGAGATACATTTTAACTGGTCGGACAAAAGACACCAAACATCCTTACTTTCCTTGTCACAATAAAATTGGGTTTATTCAGACTTCACCGTTACAAGTATTTATAAAGCAACGCTTGGGAAACAGAAACTTATGTTGTGTATGGAGTTAATGTGGGGAGATAAGAAAACAGGAGAGAGAAAAAGTCACAGAGAGTAAAAGAAGGAATCGCATTGGGGATGCATTATTGTAAAACCTTCTGAGCTATGCTCAACTATAACAGATATTCTCTTGTAAACACAGTAACGTCGCCTTAAGATTAATGCACAAATCAAAATGGTTCAACACACCTTTAGACCCTGGATAGGGGCCTGAGTCCGGAGACTCTGGATTTCGGGAGAAAGGTACACAGGCGCGCTTTAAAGCCCAACTTGGCACTGGTTCTAGCGAGTGGTCTCAGAGTTCGGGAATCTCAGTGCAAAGGCAATACTGAGTTGGCGTCGACGGTGGCGGAGGCCGGGTCGCCGAGTTGACCGCGGTGATGTCCTCTTGGAGAAGGGCGCATTTCACGGCTCGGGTGCGTGTGCGATGGAGATGAGTGGAGCGGAGGCCTTCTGATCAGTCTCTGCTCTTGCCGCGGCTGCGGGTTGCAGTGGCCTGGACCTCGACCTCCTCCTTGGTGGTTCCGTGTTGAAGAGCCCTAGGAAGGCTGGTTAACCCTCCTCGTCCTTGGTTGGTGATGGGAGAGCCAGGGGGTGGTTCATCCCTTGGCGGCTTTTAGCAAAGAGTGTTGTTCGTGTGGGATCTATATACCCTAAAATGTCTTTGAAGTGTGGTCAAATGTCATTACTATGCTAAATCCTTATCTGCTGTGGGATTTGCTGACTCTGAGTCACCGGGAGGGGAAGCAGAACCCTTCCGTGTGGTTTTATGACCCAGGTCAGCCATGGGCCCCCCTTGGGTCAGGCCCCGGTCACTTCTAAACACCAGGCATACATTTGGAAATACAGCATAGTACTACATTTTCACATTATTGTCCATTATTGTCCACATGTCTCTCCATGAGGTCACGTGTAATGTCTTCTTTGTGGTGAAAACATAATTTTCCATGCGCTCAAAAAGAGGGAGAAAGAGTGTGAGAGAGAGAGAGGGGGGAAGTTGTGTGTGTGTGTGTGTGTATGTGGCCATTTGGTTGGCCTGGCTTTCTCCCCCCCCTTTTCCTGATCTGTTGTCTTCATCTTTGATGTCAGGATGGGGGAGAGATAATGGGAAATTCCACACAGCTCTTTGGTGAGCAGTCTGGATTTTACGGCTTGTCCGCAACGTCTCTCGCTGTTATCACCGTGTCGATTACAAGATGGTGCCCAGATTTCCCTAGTCCCCACCTTCCCTGTATTCTTTTATTAAGCACTTTGAACGGCCTTGTTGTTAAAATGTGCTGTTTTAACCTTTTTTCTACTGTGTGTGTGTGTGTGTGTGTGTGTGTGTGTGTGTGTGTGTGTGTGTGTGTGTGTGTGTGTGTGTGTGTGTGTGTGTGTGTGTGTGTGTGTGTGTGTGTGTGTGTTCGTGTGTTGTCTATGCAGGCTGGATGTGGTCAGAATCATCAGAACTATAAAACAGCTCCTTCCTGGTTTTGTCACGTCTCTCGTATCTCCTCAACCATAGAGACTAATACCTGCGCAGGTGAGTTTATACTGATCAATAATATCATGTATGAAGCTTAGAATATTTACTGATTAATAACATCCTACTGTACTATTATAAATCTTTCTATCCTACTTCCTAGTACAGTAACCTACTGTCCTATTTTTCATGTACCTAATTTTTCATGTACCGTTGGAGCTCCGCGGTAGGTAGAAAATATATAAGCCTATGAGATGTTCAAAATATAGACATGAACAAAGTCAGTAGGAGGGATTGGGATGAGAATTCCCCTATTTACAGTCGGCGCTCGTAAAGACAGTGATGTGACTGAAATGTGACTACTTGTCTGTCTGCCGTCTCCCCTCTGCCGTGTTAAAATTCAAGTGGGTTACCCATCAACTATTGAGAAAACAATCCAATCCAATCCAATCCACTTTATTTATAGAGCACATTTAAAAACAACAGTGTTGAACCAAAGTGCTGTACACTCAGTAAAATACTAAAATAAACAAGAGAACACACACAATGAACAAGACAACGATTGACACAATGCCTGGGGGAAGCAGCAGCTTCTCAATTTGAATTTTCAAATGCCAAGGAGAACAAGTGAGTTCCCACAACAAGAAGATATGTTGATAAAGGCATTCTATATATTTGGAAACATAGTTTTTTATTCAACTCTATATCGTCTCCATTCATGTAGGATCATTTTAAAAGTAGGTTAACTCTCATATCTTCTCATAGAGATTGCATTGACAGCAGCAGTACATCGTTCTAACGGACCTTGCGTGGGCGCAATGTCTCAATTGTGGGCGTGGATTTTGTAGTCCCTGTGTGTCTCTATGACAGCACTATCATCAGTGTTGTGTTGGATTCATGTTAACTCATTCAGTGCCCAGCTTATTTATGGAATTTTGGCTCTGAGTGCCACAGCCAAAATTCATTTAAAAAAAAAAAGTGCTTAGGTGCCGAGATACAGCCTTTTTCAGTAAGAAGTTAAACAAAGAGTGAATGGAGCAGCAAATCTTCAAATCATCATATCTTGGGTTCTGAATTATTATTTTTTGACGTCTTAGACGTGCAGTGGCACTCAGGGCTTATATCAACGTAGTGGCACTGAATGAGTTGTTAATGTGTATTTTCAGACATTTAACCACTTAAACTGTCAATACTTAGTAAATTTGACATTTCACTTTTTACTTAGTCTGCTCTTTTTTCCCCTCTACACCCAGTGGTGGAAAGTAACTAAGTACATTTACTTATGTACTGTACTTAAGTACAATGTTGAGGTGTTTTTACTTTACTGGAGTATTTCCAATTTTCAATACTTTTTCTTCTACTCCACTACAGTACATCTCAGAGGCAAATATTGTACTTTTACTCCACTACAATTATTTGAAAACTTTACTTTGTAGATTTTGATTATTATTACCCACCCATATATTACCCACTTCAGCCCTATATACATTTTGGCCATTTGAAAATAGCTGATCTACAAGCTCACAATACGTCGCGATGCAACGCATTGTGAGCTTGTAGATCTGCTATTTTCATTTTTATGTTGAAGACCCCTGATCTAGTCAATGGCAGTGGAATGAATGTCACACCGGGATATGGGATTAGAAGCCTTCTAGGCTGGGATCAATTTGTTTGCAGTAAAAGCATCAATGCTGCAATTTAGAAATACTCTGTTACAAGTAAACATCCGGAATTCAAAATGTACTTGAGTACAAAAGTACTGGCATCAAAATGTACTTAAAGTATCAAAAGTAGAAAGTATTCATTATGCAGAATGTCCCATTTCACAAGTTTTCAAATGTACAGTATAACAA
This sequence comes from Gymnoscopelus braueri, assembly GCF_963280865.1. Classification (NCBI taxonomy): domain Eukaryota; kingdom Metazoa; phylum Chordata; class Actinopteri; order Myctophiformes; family Myctophidae; genus Gymnoscopelus; species Gymnoscopelus braueri. The sequence goes on from NC_137613.1 coordinate 6,464,018, forward strand.
TCTTTTGAAAATAGCAGATCTACATGCTTCGCGATGCATTGTGAGCTTGTAGATCTGTTATTTTCAAATGGCCAAAATGTATGTAGGGCCAAAGTGGTTAATGTATGTTAATTATAATCAAAATCTACAAACTAACTAGTAACTCAAGTTTTCAAATAATTGTAGTGGAGTAAAAGAACAATATAGAACTTTGAGATATAGTGGAGTAGAAGTAAAAGTACAGAAAATTTGAAGTACTCCAGTAAAATAAAGTACAATACTTGAGTAAATGTATTTAGTAGACACTTAACCCCTACTAAAGATGGTGCCCAGATTTTCCTAGTGCCCACCTTCCCTGTATTGTTTTATTAAGCACTTTGAACGGAATGTGCTGTTTAACCTTTTGTCTACTCTGTGTGTGTGTGTGTGTGTGTGTGTGTGTGTGTGTGTGTGTGTGTGTGTGTGTTTGTGTGTGTGTGTGTGTGTGTGCGCGTGGAATCATCAGAAACAGCTCCTTCCTGGTTGACTGTGTAACTTCTCTCGTATCTCCTCAACTAGAGACTTCTACGTGAGTAGGTGAGTTTGTACTGATCAATAATATCATGTATGAAGCTTAAAATCTTTACTTATAAAACGTTCCTACTTCCTAGTACAGTAAGCCACTGTCCTACTATCATATAAGGCACCATTAGTTTAATGGGAGAGATTTGTCTCAAAATTATGCACAAATATTCCATGATTTACAAATGTGTTTCCATAATTCACAAATGTGTTTTGCAATCTGCAAACACAAATAATGTATTTGTGACTTTTGTAAATTGAATGGAATATTTGTAATTTTTACAAAAATGTATTATAGCCTACTTGTGTGTGCACAAAAGAGTTTACAAATGTATTTTCCTATCCGCAAACTTACTTGTAACTTGTAAGTTAGTATTGGAATACATGTGCTATGATTTTTACAAATATATGACTATTTGTAAATATATCATTTGCAATTTGGCGCATTTATCATAAAATGTCATCTGTAAATCATCAATTCTGCGTGTGAATTGTTGAATCTGCATTTGTGAGTACACTAGCACATGCATTCAGTTTTGAGATTATTTGATTTTATTTGTATATATTAATTATTCAAATAATCATAATTTTCATCATGTGCAGCATTAGATCTGCCACTCTGCTTCATTACAGTCAAGATACTCTTTCTTGACCCCCCTGTGGTTTTGTAATGGCCCAGTACTTTTCCCATATGCGTGTGTGTCTGTATCACAGCATTCGTGCCTCACACCCAATCTATGTGTGTGTGTGTGTGTGTGTGTGTGTGTGTGTGTGTGTGTGTGTGTGTGTGCCTGTGTGTATTGCAGCAGCGTCGTGCCCCCACACCCTAAGCAATCTATGTGAGCGTGTGTGCCTGTGTGTGTGGTAGTGATGCGCGGGTCGGGTTTTTTCATGACCCGCCCCGCCCCGTCACGCCGCGGAACCCAACCCGCCTCAACCCGCCCCGCGAACCCATATATAAATCTATGGCTCAACCCGCCCCGCGGGTCGTACCTATAATTCTGTAAAATCATGGTTAGAAAATAATCCCCAAGTGTATTCAAACTGTTTTATTATTTATTCTTATTCTTATTAGGAATAAAGACAAAACAAGAGCATGTGATCTTTTTTTTTTTTTTTGCGTGTGAGAGCGGCTGACCCGCTCACCCGTAGCCCGCATAATTGCCTCTGAAATTCTGACTCGACCAACCCGCGCCTCGGGTTGATGGGTTACGGGTCAACCCGCGCATCACTAGTGTGTGGTATTCTGCTTTCACCAGCCCAAAGTACAGGAAACATCTGCTATGTACGTCCCTTCTAAATTTCTTCATTTAACCAACTTCTGTTTTCCTCCTTGCTCCACTGTCACTGCTGCACAAACAGCTGAGTACAATTCAAACACATGATTAGACATAATACAGTATGGTCATAAAACAATAAAATAAACCAAAATAATATAATCACATTCTTGATTATTTCTTTAGGATCAAAAAAGTAATATTAAGGAAGGACCGACTCATAGTCATAGTCAGACCAAATCATAGTACATCATAGTAAAATGAGTTCAGATAATTAATATCACACTTTAGCATAATCTATAATTGGTTCTACGGTATAACACAACCAAATTATAGATTAGTTTACCACTGTTTGCCACTGAGTGACCAGTCCTGTCAACATCTCCTGTGTCATACGAGGTTATCATGACCCAATGCACGTCCAGTAACGTTGGCGTCCAGTAACCAGTAACTTTTTGTGTGTATGTTCTGCAGTAACATCCTGTCCCCAAGATGTTTGGGGAGCTTTACACACACAGCATTATGCAATAAGTGATTTGATTCATTCTGCATTATTGTAAGCTTATAAGCAAGGTTTATGAGCCCCGCTGTGCAATACTCTTTCCTATTAATTCTTCTCTTCTTTGAGCATCGTTTAGTAGGCCTAATAGGCAGACATGGAGACCATTATCACCTGCCCTGGGCTGGGATTTACCATAAGGGGTCCAAGGTACCCAAGGTTAGGGGAAGCAGGGTTGAAAGACTGATCTGAAAGCCATGTCTTTCGACACATAATGGGAACAGATATTATATATAAAGTGAACTATATTTAACCACTTAAACACTATATGGTTGACCGGAGGCCCTTGGGGCTTTATAGTGTCTTTTCCCTGGTGTTAGGTAGGACACCTAACAGGTTGACCAGTAGCCTTTCCTGAAGCTCGTACGTACGTCCAATATCTTCCCTGCTTAGTGGGGATTCACTCTTGGCTCCCATGCGGAAGACCCAGGTTCAAATCCCTGGTCTTACAGTTGTAATTAACCACTTGAATCGTAGCATTCCTATTCAGGGGCTAATAGTGAACATCTGATCTACAAGCTCACAACGTGTCACAAGTAACGTTATCATGCATGTTGTGAGCTTTTAGATCGGCCATTTTTGATAATTTGGTGTACAGAGAAAACAGGAGAGGGCCAATTATAGAGCCCTGGGGAATACGGTCAACTAAGTATATGGTTTAAGTTGTTTAGTCTCCACATCAGGAGAGGACATAAAACGTGGGATTACAGCTTTATTTGGGGCCTTATTTTCAGCCTGCTATGTGGCGTTCAAATCCAGTCCCATCACGCTGATCAGAGCAATGGTCACCGAGTTATGGCCATTTGAAATGTTAGACACTGCTATAACACTTCTGTAGTGCCACATAATGTGTGCACATTATTACATTATTTGTGTGACTATTGTAATGGCAGATCCCTGACCAGTTTTTATTTTGTTCAGCTTCCCAACTTTTACCCCAAATACCTATTTTTTCTGAAACCCCTCCTGTCTATCTAATTAGTGGCAGTGCCCACATGGCTGTAATTGCCATGGGGGTGGGGGTGGGGCAGTCCAAGCACACGTAAGGATATGCAGGTATTTGTGAGTGAATCTCACCAAAAGAGTGTGAAGCTTGTCTCAAACTGAATGCGTGTGTTGGTGTACTCACAAATGCATATTCAACAATTCACACACAGAATCGATTCTTTACTAATGATATTTTATGATAAATGCACACAAAAATGCAAATGTACAATATATATTTTTTTAAATTACAAATTCCTTTTATACAAAAGTCACAAATAAATAATTGTAAATCATGGAAACACATTTGTAAATCATGGAATATTTGTGCATCATGGTATTGGATTCACAAATAATTTTGAGACAAATCTCTCCCATTAGTTTAGTGCAATTTCACAATGTGGTGACTCTCCTGAACCAAAGGTGCAGACCGGCACAAACATGAAGAATGTGCATTTAAATTGTTTAAAAATATTTTAAACTGCAATAGAGACTTTGTTATTAAATGTGTCTCTCTAATAGACTATATATTTAGTCGAGTTTACGCAGCCTAAGGCCATTAGCAGTACAATGAGCACTATAACTATAACCATAAAAATATAGTCAAGTGGATGGCTGAGTTCACACCGATTATAAAAAATGATACAATGGTGAACGATATAGTTGTAGTTGTCTTTATGGTTATAGTGTGAATGTCACTTTAGACCAGGAAACATACCTCTCTCCTCTCCTGTACCACAACCTGGTGGCCTTCCAGGTTGGTATGATATAATATCACATCTGTACAGGGTGTTGAAACTATCTGGGCCGTAGATCTGCCTTTGCTCCATGTAGATCTGCTGAATTGAGGCTTTGGAAATCAAGGCTTTATCATTTCAATTGTGTGAATATTTAGACAAGTGGTTACCAACCTTTTCCGGATCAGAGCCCACCCATGTTAAGTGGTCAGATGGTGAGCTGCGTGGTCCGGGTGACCAGATCCAAACTGTTAATTTGAGGGACAGAAGTACCGCTTTTGTGGGACAATGCGGGGTGAGGGTGGGGGGGATTAATAGCAAATTAGTTGCTATTATATGTCTTGATGTCATATTCGACCATAGGCTTAATATTGCCTATCATTTTGTTATTAAAACCCTCTGGCGTCTCACATTTTGTTTTAAAAATGCACATTTTGGTCATGGGTGGTATGGCCGACTTCAACATGCAACAAATTAAACAAGCTTGTAAATAACTGTTCTAACTTCATTCTATATTTGAATTATTGTTAGAATGGACAGCATTCTCTACAGCTCCTGTAGTATCTATTTCACTTTTGATTAGATTAACCACAATGTTTAATAAAAGCATATTAGGCTCTGTGAGCAGCAGCCATATTCTCACTTCCTTTTCTCACTTCCACTTCCCTATTCTCACAGGTGTTACCAATGATACTAATGAAGGCTCTGTTCCATTTAGTGTAGCACAGTGGTTCTCAGACTTTTTTTATTTATTTCAAGGCCCCCCATAACTCTGAGTGTACACATTTGTACACCCTCAGAGTTACATACAGTATCCATAAGGGTCAATTTGGAACCCCCTCCTGGAACCATGAGGGTACCTGGACCACACGTTGAGACCCACTGGTGTAGCAGAGTGTTTCCAGTGAGCCAACATGCACAATATCTGCACCCTGACCCTGTTTGACCAGAATGGAACTGAGCCTTCATTAGTATCATTGGCAACACCTGTGAAGGAAGTAAGAAAGAGGCCCAATTTCTTCACAATACGGCTGCTGTGCATAGAGCCTATTTATTCACGTGCTGCTAGAGCAGTGTTGTGTCCAGTGTTCACTTGTTGTGAAGGGATCTCTTGTCACCAGTGTTGCTATGCTCATTTGGGCGTCAGTACGCAGTGTATTTTAATGACGTGACGCGCACGTCGCTTAACACCTACACTTCAGGTCAAACAATGGACAATTGATATGCATCTAGGCTAATTCCTATGTTAATGTACAATACCTGGTGTGAGTCGGGAGCCTTTGTAAACTTCGTTGAGGTGTGAATTTAAACTTGTTTTAAATCTATGCGTGTGCCTGCGCGTGCTCCTGGTCAAATAGGTTCCTGCACGCCGTGCAAGGCCGTCCTATGAGCATTGCACCCCTGCTTGTCACTGAGTTGCATCGCGGCAACACAACCCGTCTAGTTTGCTGTATGTATGCTCATGTTAAGAGCTTCAGCACACCTCTCTACATCTGTGCATTGATTTATGACTGATGAGGCTTTATTTCTCTCTTAAAGAGGGTAATTAGAACGCTTTCTCCACACTGCCTGTGATGTAAGCTAGATTTTAATACGCACATTTGAACACTGATGTCTGGCAGTCACAGTGTGGGACAGCGTCTCAATTTGTGGGACGCCTGAAAAGTCATTTAGATGTGGGACTGTCCCACTTTGCGTGGGACAGTCCCTTGGTATTCATCCAGGCGGCGTGGATGAATAGCAGCACATTTAGGCGTACTATAGTGAAAGACACCTTTTCCATGCCGGCCGAGTAGGTTTAGGTGGGTCCTACGGTTCAGAGGTCACTGGATTTGTGTGTTTGACAGCACTGTGCTGTATGACAGCACTATCATCAGTGATGTATTGGATTCATGTTAATGTGTATTTTCAGACATTTAACCACTTAAACCGTCAATTTGACCTTTCACTTTTGACTTAGTCTGTTCATTTTTCCCCTCTACACCAAAACCTCTTTGCCAAAAATAGCCGATCTACAAGCTCTCAACACCTTGCAAGTGCGAGGCATTGTGAGCTTGTAGATCTGCTATTTTTTGGCTTTGACGTACCGTAAGTACAATTTTGAGGTATTTTTACTTTACTGGAGTATTTCCAATTTTCAATACTTTTACTTCTACTCCACTCGATCTCAGAAGCAAATATTGTACTTTTACTCCACTACAATTAAATAATTGTAGTGGAGTAAAAGTACAATATTAGCCTTTGAGATATAGTAGAGTAGAAGTAAAAGTACAGAAAAATGGAAATACTCCAGTAAGGTAAAGTACAGTACTATGTATTTAGTTACCACTGGCTCTCAGCAATGTGTTGAAGTGTCGCTGAGAAAGACACTTAACCCCTACTGTGTGTGTGTGTGTGTGTGTGTGTGTGTGTGTGTGTGTGTGTGTGTGTGTGTGTGTGTGTGTGTGTGTGTGTGTGTGTGTGTGTGTGTGTGTGTGTGTGTGTGTGTGTGTGTGTGTGTGTGTGTGTGTGTGTGTGTGTGTCAGTACAAAAGTATTGGCATCAAAATATACTTAAAGTACCAAAAGTAAAAAACGTGTTATGCAGAGTGTACCGTTTCACATGTTATCATTATGTCTAAAATGTATAATAATCTTTTTAAAATAGCCGATCTACAAGCTCACAACGCCTCACATTGTGATGCATTGTGTGCTTGTAGATCTGCTATTTTCAAATAGCCAACGTTTAAATAGGGCTGAAGTGGTTGAGGATGTAATAATAATCTAAATCTACAAAGTAACTAAAGTTTTCAAATAATTGTAGTGGAGTAAAAGTACAATAATATTTGCCTCTGAGATTTAGTGGAGTAGAAGTGAAAGTATAGAAAAAAATGGAAATACTCCAGTAATAATAATAAAGTCTATTATTGCAATAGGTCTATAATAATAATAACAATAAGGGTAATAATAATAATAATAATGATGATAATAATAATAATAATAATCCTTGAATTGAATAGCATCAATTTCTCCAACATAATAAAGTTCTCGACATATATAATACTTTAATTCCGACCTGAACTCTACCGCAGATAGATAGATAGATAGATAGATATAGATAGATAGATAGATAAAGGGGTTTTAATATAATTTCCATGGGCAAAAATGACGGTTTTAATGTAATTAATTTTTTCTTAAATTATTTATTCACCTTGGAGCAAGCAATAACGTGGGGGTTAACTGCGTGTCTGTGTTTGTATTACAGCCGCAGACTTTTGACAGACATAACAATAATAATAATAATCCTACACTTTGCAGAGAAAAAAGTATTATATTATAAACCATACATTAACCACTTCAGCCATATTTTATACATAGGCGATTTGAAAAATAGCCGATCTACAAGCTCACAATGGGAGCTAAATGGGATAACTTCATGAGCTGCCGAGCGGTCCGTGCGTCGGTCTGGAGCCTGGCACACTGGTCTAGCTGGCGACCTAGCTGGCAGGCGACGTGCGTCGGGACCTAAGGTCGCTGAGGTCGCGACTTTAGCGACCTAGGCTGGGTCACGACTGGCGAGGTGCGTCGGGACTTTAGCGACCTAGGTCACAACCTCAACGAGGTTGCAAATGATCTCCACTGCCAAACGATTGATTGATTGATGTACTTTATTTAGTAAGACATGAGAACGGTACATGACAGTACATAACAGTACATGGAAATACAAATTCACAATACAAGGTCTACTAAACTGGAAATCTCATTAAGCACGCAGCTTGTTTAAGATGAGAACCCCATGCACACAAATCATGATGAGTGCCACGGTGGTGCCACGGTGGCCAACAGCCCAACAATGGTAGCGTACAGTAGGCTGTTGTGTATTATATAAGTATAAGTAGTACATTATTATGTCACAGCATGGACTTACGTGCGTAATTACGCGCAAGAAACCCTGGCTTGATATCCTTTGATAGACAGATTATTATGACGTGGGGGGTGTGTGTGTGTGGGGGGGGGGGGGATTAATGAAGGAATAAGTATTTGAAATCCCACCTAAATTGGGAGTGGAACATGACTCGTTCATGGCCGTACTGCGTAATTGTCCGCTCTATTTTCGTTCGATAGACAGAAAATAAATTACATAAATAAATACACCAAATGAAAATATAAACTTGACAGATCATAGAAAACTTTGAAATACAAGAATCCATTGATTACTGACAGAGTTCTGCCTTAGTGAAATGTCAACTCCTCTCCATGGCTGTTTGAAAATAGCCGATCTACAAGCTCACTATTTAAAAAATATTATGGGTGACCCCTTAGAGGGGGGGGGGGGGGGGGGGCGCACGTGGGGGGGGGGGGGACGCGCACATGGGGGGGGGATTGTGTTAACTACGGGAACAGAGGACTGCACAAAAGGCCACGGTGAGCTTACCATTAGAGTCGTTGGTCAGGCGCAATATGCGTCGACCTGCCCAACTTGGTCGTGCCATGGCCGACGTGGTCGTGGCGTGCCCGACCTGGTCGTGGCGTAACCGACCTGGTCGTGGCGTACCCGACCTGGCCGTGGCGACTCTAAGGAAACGACTAGCGACTAAGGAACCGACTATCACGACCTAGGCGACTTCAGACACAACCTGAGTCGAGTCGGTGGCAGATTTCGCCTTTCCTGCTTTTTTCCCCTCTAATACCAAACCTCTTTGCCAAAAATAGCCGATCTACAAGCTCTCAACGCCTCGCAAGTGCGAGGCGAAGAGAGCTTGTAGAGCTTGTAGATCCGCTATTTTTGGCTAAAGTTCTCCTCAGAATAGGGATGCTATAGGGTTCAAAGTGGTTAATGTAAAAAAAAAATGCTATCACACAAAGGTTTGGTGGGACCCCCTGTAGTAATTCTGAGGACCCTCTATAGGGGTCCCGGACCCCCTGTTGAAGACCCTTGATCTAGCCAATGGCAGCGGAATGAATGTCACATGATATGGGATTAGAAGCCTTCTAGGCTGGGATCAATTTGTTTGCAGGTTGACCCCATTTCCAAGCATTTTGGGGCGGCCATAGCTGAATGGTTAGTGAGCCCACCTAGAACTCTGGAGGTCCTGGAGGTCCCAGGTACAATTCTAGCTCTCAGCAGTGGTGGAAGAAGTAATCACATTTTTTATTCCAGTAAAAGCATCAATACTGCAATGTAGAAATACTCTGTTACAAGTAAAAGTCCGGAATTCAAAATGTACTTGAGTAAAAGTACGAAGGTACTGGCATCAAAATGTACTTAAAGTACCAAAAGTAGAAAGTACTCATTACGCAGAATGTCCCATTTCACAAGCGTTTAAATGTATATAAAAAAAATGAAAATAGCAGATATAAAAGCTCACAATGCATTGCGAAGCGACGCATTGTGAACTTTTAGATGTGCTATTTTCAATTGGCCAAAATGTATGAAGGGCCGAAGTGGTTAATGTATGTTAATAATAATCCAAATCTACAAAGTAACTAAAGTTTTCAAATAATTGTAGTGCAGTAAAAGTACAATATTTGCCTTTGAGATATAGTGGAGTAGAAGTAAAAGTACAGAAAATTGGAAATACTCCAGTAAAGTAAATAAAGTACAGTACTTAATACAGAGTAAATGTATTTAGTTACCACTGGCTGTCAGCAATGTGTGGAAGTGTCGCTGAGAAAGACACTTAACCCCTACTAAAGATGGTGCCCAGATTTCCCTAGTGCCCACCTTCCCTGTATTCTTTTATTAAGCACTTTGAACGGCCTTGTTGTTAAAATGTGCTGTTTTAACCTTTTGTCTACTGTGTGTGTGTGTGTGTGTGTGTGTGTGTGTGTGTGTGTGTGTGTGTGTGTACTGGCTGGAATCATCAGAAACAGCTCCTTCCTGGTTGTGTCATTTCTCTCTTCTCTCCTCAACTATAGACTTCTACCTGCGCAGGTGAGTTTATACTGATCAATAATATCATCTATGAAGCTTAAAATATTTACTGATTAATAACATCCTACTGTACTATTATAAATCTTTCTATCCTACTTCCTAGTACAGTAACCTACTGTCCTACTATCCTATAAGGCACCATTAGTTTAGTGCAATTTCACAATGTGGTGACTCTCCTGAATCAAAGGTGCAGAACGGCGCAAACATGAAGAATGTGTTTAATTGTTTAAAAATGTTTTAAACTGCAATAGAGACTTTGTTATTACATGTGTCTCTCTAATAGACTATATATTTAGTCGATTTTACGCCACATAAGGCCATTAACAGTACACTGAGCACTATAACTATAACTATAAAAATATAGTTTAAAAAATCAGTCAAGTGGATGGCAGAGTTCACACCGATAATAAAAAATGATACAATGGTGAACGATATAGTTATTGTTATCTTTATAGTTATAGTGCTCAGTGTGAATGTCACTTTAGACCAGGAAACATACCTCTCTCCTCTCCTGTACCACAATGACCTTCCAGGTTGGCAATGATATAATATCACATCTGTACAGGGTCTTGAAACTATCTGGGCCGTAGATCTGCCTTTTCTCTGCCCTTGGGAATACGGTCAACTAAGTATATGGTTTTAGTTGTTTTGTTGTTATTGTTACCTTAGGCGGCATAAAATAGACTAAATATACAGTCTACTAGAGAGACACATTTAATAACAAAGTCTCTATAGAGCGTGCCAAAAATCCTGAAGGGGGCGTCAACAAGTGTCTTTTGGTAGCAGCGGACATCTTTGAGGGGTATAAACCAGGTTGACTTAACATTGCCCAAAACAAACATGTCTGCGCTACTATGCCACGCCCCCCACCCCCCGTGGTGACGACGCGTTGGCACGGTCTATTGTAGATTAAAAGATTTTTAAACAATTCAAATGCACATTCTTCATGTTTGCGCCGGTCTGCACTTTCGGTTCACGAGAGTCACCACCACATTGTGAAATTGCAATAAACTAATATGGGGAGAGAAATAATTATACTTGTGTGTGCATTTATCATAAACTATCATTAGTAAAGAATCAATTCTGCATGTGAATTGTTGAATCTGCATTTGTGAGTACACCAACACACGCATTCAGTTTTGAGACAAGCTTCACACTCTTTTGGTGAGATTCACTCACAAATACCTGCAGATCCTTACGTGTGTTTGGACTGCCCCCACGCCCATGCCAATACAGCCAGGTGTGCACTGCCACTAATCAGTTAGACACAAGGGATTTCAGAAAAAAAATGTCATATTTGGCCTAATTTGGGGGTAAAAGTTGGGAAGCTCCGTTCAGCTTCCCAACTTTTACTTTAAAAAAAAAACATGGCACAAACACTGGGATCTGCCATGACAATAGTCACACAAAAAATTTAATAATTTGCACACATTATGTGGCATTACAGCAGTGTTATAGTCAAATGACCTTAACTCGGTGACCATTGATCTGATCAGCCGATAGGACTGGATTTGAACGCCACATAGCAGGCTGAAAATCTAGTCATCTATATTTTCCAATGCTGAATGGTTTAGATATATTGTAAAGCACATGCCTGCTTATGATATCTTGTGCTGGCATGTTACTGCATTATAGTAAGCTCCCACTTAACTTGTGCTGATGATTTGGTCAATATCTGTGTTTCTAGTGTCGGCTTGATCATGATGTAACTTTCCTCTTCTACCCAGAATTTGAACCCGGTTTCCTGCACAAGCGCTGATTTTTTTTTATACCACTGAGCTAATAGAGCCTGCCTGCTTGCTCAGGGGATAAATGTAATCTTGACCAGCAGGTCAAAATTCGTGTCAGATCCTGTGTCTAGGTGAGACATGACCTTGACCTTTGTCTCAATAGAAGAGCAGGGAGACAACATACAACCATCCCAATTGTATAAGTTATATTGTATTAACATACTCTACCATACAGATTGGACAAAATTACATTCTATTCATAAAAAAAAAAGTTACATAGTGCCGCTTTAACATATAAACAGCTAGCCAGCTACCTAGATTGTAACATAATCTGGCCACAGGAGAGCTGTGTAAATAGACATCACAACCTTACTAACATCTATGAAATCCACAATTTTACAGAGTTTCATTAGAAAACGTGCAACATCATTTTATGCCGCCTAAGGCCATTAACAGTACACTGAGCACTATAACTATATAAATATAGTTTTAAAAGTCAAGTGGATGGCAGAGTAAGAGTTCACACCGATTAAAAAAAAAATACAATGGTGAACAATATAGTTATAGTTATCTTTATAGTTATTGTGCTGCTCAGTGTGAACGGCACTTTAGACCAGGAAACATACCTCTCTCCTCTACTGTACCACAATGGCCTTCCAGGTTGGTATGATATAATATCACATCTGTACAGGTTCTTGAAACTATCTGGGCCGTAGATCTGCCTTTGCTCCATGCAGATCTGCCAAATTGAGGCTTTAGAAATCAAGGCTTTGTCATTTCAATTGTGTGAATATTTAGACAAGTGGTTACCAACATGTTCCGGATCAGAGCCCACCCATGTTAAGTGGTCAGATGGGAGAAGTTCTTGGAAATGTCATAATGAGCTCAAGATTCAGATAGGCTTGTTAAAATGTTTCTCTTCCCTGTCTTCCTGCTAGCTGTCCTACTGTCTGTCTCTCCTGTCTCCGTAATAGCTGTCCTTCCTGTCTGTCTGTCTGTCTGTCTCTCCTACACTGTCTCTCTACTAGCTGTCCTACTGTCTGTCTCTTCTACACTGTCTCTCTGTTAGCTGTCCTACTGTCTGTCTGTCTCTCCTACACTGTCTCCTTCTCCTCGAGCAAGAGAGCAACACCATGTACAGATTGCTCAAACCAATATTGCAATGTACTGTATACAAGGTATCTGTTACATGATGACTTATTGTATTTTTTATTATTATGTTGATGTTTCTATTGCTGCAATAGTATTTATCGATGCTGTCGGGCAAAAACCTCATATCTCCATATTTCAACTTTTAAATGGTTTTTCGTAAATGATCGCCCTACTTCATCATACTTCAGTGTCACACAAAAGTAGCAAAACAGACCAAAGTACAACACAGAGCGTCACATTGTGTGTTTAAATTTGTATTTCAGCAGGGCCGGATCTACCATATGGGCACTTTGGGCACGTGCCCAGGGGCACCTGGGCATCAGGGGGCAAAAAAAACGTTTTTTTTTCACATTTTTTTTCCCCACAGTGTCAAATTAGCTAGATTAGAGAAAAAAAGAAACCTAAAAAAAAATCATGAGGTGGGGGGGGGCATTGCAGTTCCAGTGCCCAGGGGCACTGAGAGGTGTTAATCCAGCCCTGTATTTTAGTACTGTAGAGTTTCAACTTCTAATATTTGTATTTCTGTCTTCCTCCCGCCTATCTCTGTTGTTCTCTTAGGTGGTTAAAGTTTGCCATCTAGTGGACAATTTGTGGAATCTCAGACTGTAAATCACAGGTATGTCCTTATGCTACATTTGGATATTTGTACAGATCCTCTTCATGTGTGTATGTCCCATCTAATGTAATATTATGCATAGTAGCAGTATTTAATGAGAATGGCTTTACTTTCATTGACCTATGTGTCTGTTAATCTAAAACAAATCCTGATATCCCTATATGTTGGGCCTGTCATTATACTGTAGGTGCAAACCTTCAAACGTTTTCGAGATTGTAGATTGGCTATTTTTGCCGCACGACACCATCGTATGACAAAATATAAATACGATTTAAGAGGTTAATGTATATTCCATTCCATGATGTGTGTAACTTAACAACTAAATCTTCGCACCCAAAGCTTTAAGAGAATGAAGCTGAGATGTTGACACCCTCTGTTTGTACCAGGAATCAGCCATGGAGACACTTAAGGGCCTTATGTTGGATACTCTGGAGGAGCTGGACAATAATGAGTTCATGACGTTCAAGTGGTATCTCAATCAGCCTGGTAACGTTGAAGGCCTCCCGCCGCTCTCAAAGTGGCGCCTGGAGAACGCTGAACCGACGAGGACTGTTGATCTCATCATCAAGTACTACACCAGTAATGGAGCTCAGGTCATGGTGAATGTTCTGAAGAAGATCAGGAGGAATGATCTACTGGTCAGGTTTTTAGATAAACCCAACGTACATGAGGTATGTGCACTGTCCAGAAACTGAACACAATGGTTGTTGTGTCTGAAAGCAGTCACTAGTTCAGTAAACACTGATGTACACGAGCACAACTCTGCATCACACATGCACATGATTTCATACACAGACACTTGGCAATGATTTAAGTTATAATACACTGCAACCACACACACACACACACACACACACACACACACACACACACACACACACACACACACACACACACACACACACACACACACAAGCAGATGAAAGATTAAAACATGGAGCAAATTGAAAGGAGTAAAAGTATGCAAATGGTGAAGAAATGCTCAGTTAAGTTAAAAGCCTTTATTTTGTAATGGCTTTGATTGGCAAAGTTAAAAAACTTACATGTGACCAATGTGTTTCGGGCTCAAGGGCCTTCATCAGGGTCCAATAATCATTTACATGTGTTGACCTACAATTGAACCCTTTCCAAAGAGCATCTGTTTTCAGTTTCTGATAATTAAAGACCCACGCAGCGCAGCGCTTTCTTGTTTGTTTATTCAACACAATTATAGAGCTGTGAAGTAACCTATCAGCAACCCTCCAGCGTCCATACAGCCACACACCACCAGACTATTATCAACTTATTGGTGTAAGAAGGCTGGCATACGTACAACATAACAAAAATAAACAATAACATAAATAAATAGTAACGCTAAATAATGCCAAGACAAGAATAGAACAAAAATAAAACAACTACATCAACAATAAAACTAAGCAGTAGTGGCAGTCAGTGTAAGTGAGTAAAGTAGTAAAGTAAATAAGTAATAATATTATGTAAACACATTAAGGAAGGCTCAACACGTGGAAGCGGGGGTCACTATAGAATGGGACATAAAGTGTATCAAACAGAGGGTCAGACACACAGCAGATTTGGCCTCAACTTAAAATCTAAAATGAACAGCTACCAGAGCATTACACATAACCGTTACAACCTGTCGTACCAGAGACCAGAGGAAAAGCTGCATGTTAAATGAAGCTTTCCCTCCCATCGGGGGCCCGCTTCAAGACTAATGTGCAAACTACGATGTAACCACAGCTCGCCACAAAATACCCCTTATAGTTATCACTTTTTACTGTGTAGGTCAGAGTGTTGTAAGGTAATGTTAGTACTCGATTCCACTCTTATGACCTTCTTAATGTTTTCCTCTATGTCTGTCCCAATTGGTCCCTCAGCCATTCATCACATGACACTGTGTTAGCCTCAGTCTCCCTGTGCCGTTTCTTAAACATAATGTTCTTTCTCTTACAGTATATCACTCAAAGCCTATGGAAACATTCATATTGTCCTCTCCCAGGCTCACTCAATAATGTCCCTTTCAAGAGGGCATTTCATTATCAATCCACTTGATGAGGGCATTCATTTACTGTCTTTATCACTAGCAGTCATGATTGCACAAGGTAGCCGGAGGAACACCAAGTTTCACTGTGTGCATATGCAAATCATGACAGGAAAAAACATTGAATAACCTCCATATAAAACATACTATCTTTGGTCAGCCACCTGGAATGTGACAGGTTACTTCTGCAAGGCACAGTATCAGGGAGTAAAGTAAAAACAAATATTTTTTAATTACAATATATTTAAAACATATTTTTTTGAAACTATGGTAATTATATTAAAATCAAAATTAGCACACACACACACACACACACACACACACACACACACACACACACACACACACACACACACACACACACACACACACACACACACACACACACACACACACACGCACCCTGCTCTGAGCAGTCAGACCATTCATACATGCAGTAAGTGTTTAATCTATATGGCTTTGTTTTAACCCTAACCCAAAGCATAAAGAGAATGAATCTTAGATGTCAACATCCTCTGTTTATTCCAGAAATCAATCACGGTCACACTTGGGGAACGTATCATGGAAACTCTGGGTGAGCTGAAAACCACAGACTTGGAAAAGTTCCAGCGTAACCTTGCCCTTAAGGCAATACCAAAGGAAGAGCTGGGTAGAGCTAACAGGCCAGACACTGTCGACCTGATAATGGAGTACTACCCGGATGCTGCAGAACAGGTCGTAATGAATGTTCTACAGCAGATCCTCAAGGATGATGCTGATACACTGGAGCGGCTTCTAGACATACTCAAAGGTAGGTGAAGAATTAATGCTATTAAAACATTAAGGCTATTAACATTCCTGTAGATTGTAGTGGTAATTCATACACGTAACGTGTGACGTAACGTGACATAACAGAAACATATTTTGGGACATTCTGAATCTTCACCTGTTAACATTACAAACGCAAGCAGTGCCCACAAGCCACATTTAATATGTAGGAGACGTATGTACAGTATATGTATAAGCCTATAAAAAAACTGCCCAAGCAATGTAATCAAACCAAACCAAACTCAGAATTTGACATTTCCATGACTACCATCAACAGGATCCAATAAGAAGAAAAGGACAAGAAATCAAGAGGATCTGAGCAATGACCCTGATGCTAGTTCATCAACAATACCACGAAAATGGGTCCCAGTCAGTAAGAAATGGAGGGAACAGTTAGAGAAGCTTGCAAACATGGATGACAGTGAAGTTAAAAAAGTTAAGAGTCTTGTGTTTGGGGAAGATAAAGAATTCCGCATAGGACAGGGAAGTAATGGAGTTGAGGTCTTCTTGGGGTTAAGAGATGATGGCACTGAAGTTGCAGTGAAGAGAATGTCTAATACCCACGACATGTACAACGACCTGAAGAATGATGAACTATATCTACGTCTTCCAGAGCTTGATGATCCTTCGATTGTACGATACATTGACTTTGTAGAGGATAAGGGCTATGGGTACCTTGCTCTTCAGTTATGTGAATACACACTGGAAGAATACATCACTAAACTTCTGGAACAGGAGAGGAAACAGCTTGCAAAACAGTTCCTCAATAGCTTAAGAATTCTTCATTGTCAGGGTAGTGACATTCTCCACCGGGACATCAAGCCTCAAAATGTCTTGATCGGTAAGAAAACAAGCAAATCATATCAGAATTATAAACAACTGTTCTTAATTTATTTAGCTTAATCTAAAACCTGTTATTATATTGATCTACCAACTTTCCCCGCAGACAGTCAAGGCAAGGCAAGATTGGCGGATTTTGGAATAAGCCGACGAATAGACAAAGGAAAAAATACCTGTAAACCCACAGGCGCTGCAGGAACACCATGCTGGATGGCAAAGGAGACTTTGGATACAAGTGATGCTGAAATAGGTTATAAAAGAAGCACTGATATCCAGGTTAGTTTTTTATCTGTGAGAACAATTTAATTCATGAGAAATACATAAAAATGTCTTAACTAATTTTCTTTCTTAAGCCGGCTGGGATGTTGATATATTACATCCTTTCTGGAGGACACCATCCTTTTGGCCACGGCATTAGATGTGAAGTCAACATTTCGGAAGACAAGCACAAACTGGATCATGTTGATGACATGGTTGCTAAGGATCTCGTTGAGTGGATGATCCATGGAGAACCAGAGGAAAGACCTACAGTGCAGCAATGCTTGGCTCATCCCTTCTTTTGGCCAAACACATGGTACGAGTTTTTGATCCACACATCATTCATTGATCTATAAACACTATTTCAGCATATTATGTTAATCTGTTTTATCAGAAAGTAAGGTACTCATATATTACCAATATGTTTGAAGAGAATCAGAATCAGAATCTACTTTATTGTCACATCACTGCTTTACAGTTGTAAAGATGTAACTTACGCAACATTTTTTTTTGCATAGGTTTTTTTCATTGGTAGGCCTACTTAGGTCCACATAGTGGCAGGTGCATGATTAGACATAATAACAATAATAACACATAGGGTAGAAAGTAACTGCACATGTAAAAAAAAGATACACATGGCAGGTCCACAGATAAAGTGAAGTGTGCACACAGAAGAACATATCTACATAAAGAGTAGACTCATGTTTTCACTATTTTCTTCCCAGGAGAGTGGAGTACTTGAGAAGGATTGGAAATGAAAAGGAAGTTGAGAAGTATCGAAAAGCTGAACAGAACGAGAACAAGGCCAAGGATGAGAAGGAGAAGAAACTCATCAGGTCATTGAAGGTCCTCATCCCTGCATTAGAGCAGTATGCTGAGCAGGGACAGTTCAACGCATGGAAACAAAAGGTTAGTTTATTACTAATAATATGAGAAAACTGTATGACCACACGTTTACCTTTATTTTTTTATGTAATTCATTCTTTCTGTTCTTTATTTCTCTTTAAATGCATTTAATGACTTTAAATGCCTTTGTTTGTGAAATATACAAATAAACCTTTCTAAAATAACTAAAGTATAATTTCAGGCTCACATCCATCTTTAAGTTCTCAAGTCCATTTGAAGTTATACTGTGTGTTTTTAAGTGGTACTTTGTGTTAAGTGGTACTGTGTGTTTTTAAGTTGTACTCTGTGTTAAGTTGTACTGTGTGTTTTTAAGTTGTACTGTGTGTTTTTAAGTTGTACTGTGTGTTTTTAAGTTGTACTTTGTGTTTTTAAGTTGTACTGTGTTTTTAAGTTGTACTTTGTGTTTTTTTAAGTTGTACTGTGTGTTTTTAAGTTGTACTTTGTGTTTTTAAGTTGTACTGTGTGTTTTTCCAGTTCAGAGAAGCAGAGGAGGAGACCAGGAAGTTGTTTGAGGAGATGGATGCATATCAAAAGAAGAACGAGTTCTACTCTGACAACTCATTTGGACTGCTGCGCTTCATACGCAACCTCCATGCACACTAGTAAGTTGAATTACATCAAAAGAAAGATAAGTCACTTCCATTCATTTATGAATAAAGACATATTTGGTTTATTTTATTCTAAATGAGTGGAGCACTTCTATGGATAAAAAACAAAACAAAACAATAAACACACACACGCACGCACATACGCACAGTGTGTGTGGGGTATTCTCCTAGAATTCACACACACAGAGTACACTACAATTAGGACATCCATAAAATACATCATAGCCTCACATTATGTGATGAGAACTGTCAAAGTGTCCACAGGACAAAGAAAATACATACATTGTTTTAATTAAAATAATATACATTATCTATTGAATATTGTCTATTAAGAGCCATGGAACTAAATGACTAGTTTGACTATTTATACAAGCAGACATCAGACCATATGGCAGCCATAGTGATATGATTGTAATTTAATTTAATTGATTGTGATATCACTATTGTTGTGAATGTGGTCACCATCAGAAGTAGTGATTTGAATGAGCACTGCTTTGTGTTCACAGTGCAGAGGCTGCAGCTCGTATCAACCTGATGGAGATGTTCCCTGGTCTGTTTGGATACGTTTACAAGTTTGCCAAAAAACAAGACTGGAACTCAAGGCCCGCCCTGAAGGAAATGTTTGACTTCTGTCCCAGATGTGCGGTCACTTCCTGAACACAGTAGAAGATACAGTATCAGCACGATATTGAGAGTCATGTTCCATTCTACCAGTGTAAGAATCAGGACTAATAGACTCAAAGTGCCTTTTTTTTAAAACTTTTTTATTGCAATTCGTTCATGGTTTCAATTATCTTTTTTATGTTTTATATACACCCAATGATGCAAACGAGCTAATTTAGAACAAAGTAAAACAAAAACATAATTACACAATATTGATCTAAATTCAACATTTAAATCCATACAGTATATCTGTATTCGTCAATACGTCTCATTCGACTTCCAAAGCAACCAAATCAATAATTAATAGTAATTCACTCAAAGTGACCTGAATCATGAATTGAGATTCTAAAATGCCATTAAGCCTAATAGATATTTCCCCCTCTATATTTGTTCTCCTGTTTATTATAATCTTTATGTGTTTTATACAATGTTTTATTTCCTTGTGAATTACTTGTTGCCGCTGTCGGGCAGTAACTTTGTATTCCCATGTCATAGTGTTTTATACTTTGTCGTATGACGGTGTCATGCAAAATAAGTGAAAATAGAAGATCTACAAACTCAGAACGTGTTGCGATGCTACAGTACAACATTTTTTAAAGTTTTGGAAAAAGGTTTTGTGGTTAAGTCTGTCTGGTTTTATAAATATTTAACCAACGAAAAATATTAACGAGCTTGTGACTAATAATCATCAGAACACTGGGTCTTATTTCTATTTCCTGAAATGTAATTATTTTTATATACAAGTTATCCACCCGACAGTGTCAATATGATATATAAAAAAAGAAAGTTTAATGTGCCTTGATATTCTACTGCTATCTCTATTCCAGTGGTTCTCAAACTTTACAGGCCGCCGCCCCCCAAAAGAATTATCAAATTGAAATTCATATTCAATTCATAATTCAATTTAGTTTGACTCAGTTCCACAGATAGATATTGTGAAAATAGCCGATCTACCAGACCCCAAGGCGTTGTGAGCTTGTAGATCGGCTATTGTCACAATTTTTGCCTATTAAGTTATATTTCACAATTTGGCCAATGTTTGACAATTTTTTATAGTATAGTTTTTCGATTACTATTGATGCTCTAATCTAATGGTCTTATTTATTTTCAATTGAGAGGTATTAAAAGGGTCTTAAAATGTGCAGATAACCCTGTTTACACTTATACTGTATGTTGATTTGTTTACTGTTGAGTGAGAAAACAATGTTGCACATTCATCAAATCTTCTGGGGACCCCCCAACATCATTTGGAGACCACCCTGGGGGTCCCGACCCACACTTTGAGAACCACTGCTGTATTCCACCTCTATCTCGACTCCATCTCAGGTTTTTCTGGAACTAGGAATGTATTTTGGTCTCTGGTCTTATAAATACAATGTCCTCATGTTTCACTAGGTGTGATCTATTGATAAGACTATATTCCAGACTTTTATTTCTGACTTTTCTTTACTTTTTAGATGTTTTTTTTTTTATAATCCAGCTGTTCCCAAACATTTTAGGCTTCGTATCCCCTTATACGTCCTGACAGGGTTCATGCCCCCCCCCCCCCCGATCCCCCACACCTTTAAAAAGCAACAACAAAAAAAGCTTCATTGCCTATTTAATGCCACTTTAAAGTGTAATCATTAAAGAAATGATATTAAATTAGCGCAGAAGTGCAATTGGCTGCATTTATTGATTTGTTGACATTATTTATTTTAATTAAAATAGTAAATTAACAAAATAAATGTTTTAATTGCATGTTTGAAAAATCCCTCTTGAAATATTTTTGTCAAAACGCTGCATTTTTTAATAAAATGTTATTGCATCGTGGCTATGAGTGTGTGACTCTGCTTTTTCCTTTATGTCATTGTCATGTCTTTATGGAGAGATATTAATGTGATCTTTATGTCTTGTGTTGAGACATCATATCCAGTGATAGTGTTCTTTATAGAGAGATATTAATCTGATCTTTATGTCTTGTATTGAGACATCATATCCAGTGATAGTGTTCTTTATATAGAGACATTAATCTGATCTTTATGTCTTGTATTGAGACATCATATCCAGTGATAGTGTTCTTTATATAGAGATATTAATCTGATCTTTATGTCTTGTGTTGAGACATCATATCCAGTGATTGTGTTCTTTATAGAGGGATATTAATCTGATCTTTCATAACAGCTTCCTAGGAAAACAGAGCCCAGATAAATGGACAAAGTTAAAACAAGCTGACAAATGGATTGATTGATTGAATACTTTATTAGCAGTTTGCCAAAAAAAAGCACAGGAAAGTACAGTTCCATACCAGGTCAGCTAAGAGGATGGGTGCATGTCTTTGTGGTGTAGTGTATCTTGCAGACCAGGTTGAAGTAGTTTGACAGGTACATGGGTGTCTTATCCAAGTGTATCTTGTAGACCAGGCCCATTGCAAGTTGCTACTCTGTCCTCTACCCTGAGCTTAGTAGTGATGATTGGATGAAATTGGTGTTCCACCAGAAAATGTCTTTCTTTTCTTTCTTTCTTTCACTTTCATGGAAGGGCTGGTCATTATAGTACTACTACTGCTATTACTATTACTACTACTGTACCACAAACAATAGTAAACCATTTCATAGAAGCATGACTGTTTTTTAAATAACTTAAAAAATACATCTGAATGGAAAAAAACAAAAGGGAATGGATTATGAATCATATTTCTTTTTATTTCATGTGTAGATAGAATGTTTTATTATAATGTCCTGCACCGCAAGATGCCCAGCCCGCACAGGCTTACATGTAAAACATGTTTTAATTCTTCTTTTTTAGACAATCTACAGTCAAGCTCACATGCATTTCAGATTGGCTATTTTCCCAACTTAAAGAAAAAAGATGGGGAAAAAAATGCATTTTATTGTTTTCGAGAAGTTCTACATTTCTGTACAACAATGCATTGATATGTATCTCTCCTGAAAGAGGTCAAAGATCATTCCTGACTGGTCAGATGTCTTCAACAAATATTTCAGGTCTGGAATCTCGTCGTTTTAGGGACAAGGCCACTTGACCTTTCCTGTTTTTTTGAGTGAGTTTTAAGTTGACGGAAATACATTATTTTATGTTATTTATTATAATTCTAAAATGCACGGGGAGCCAATAGTGAGGCCAAGACCGGAGTGATTCGATCACATTATTTCTCTCCTGTGAGGAGGCAGGGCAGCTGCATTTTGCGGCTGAGTGATGACTGGTCATCTCATGGGTCATGACTCATGAGAAAATATCCCTTCATTTTTCGTTTCCTACATTTTGCTTTTAATTATTGTTATTCCAAAAGGGCATTTGGCTCGATCCACAGAGGCACGATGATGAAAATCCTTAAGGCCTACGGTGTGTGTCCCAACCTACTCCGGGCAATAGAGACCATGTACGCAGGCACTATAGGGTCAAGGTCGTGACCCCAGACCAGATGGCAACAGTGAGGGGTTTGACATCCTGGCTGGGGTCATACAAGGGGACACACCCTTGGCCCCCTTCCTCTTCATCATAGTCCTGGACTATGCGCTCAGGAAGGTCATCAGTAGACGAGAGCAGGATCTTGCCTTCACTCTAACATCAAGGAGGTCAAGACAAGACGACACGGCACGGTGGCGCAGTCGGTAGCGCTGTCGCCTCACAGCTAGAAGGTCCTGGGTTCGATTCCCGCAGGGGAAGCTGTGGGCGCTGGGGGTGTGTTCTCTCCTCCGCGTCATCAGTGCCCATACCCTAGGTGGGGTTGGCGAAAGGGCCTTTCTGTGTGGAGTTTGCATGTTCTCCCCGTGTCTCCTAGGGTAGGTACCCTCACAAAAACATGCAGTAATCCTGGTCACTATACTGCCTCCCCCTGGTCAGCCGGGGTGCCTGATGGAGGGGAAAGGAACAGTTTGGAATAACGTGTTCCTTCCACGCGCTACGTCCAACCAGGGAAACTCTCCCCTGTCAGGTGACAAGAAGGTCAGTTGGCTCTCATGCATTGAAGGAGGCATGAGCTCGGTCCTGGCCTCCCTAGGTTGGCAGAGGGAAGGTAGTGCCCAGGATTACATAGACAATTGACACTGGGTGTAAAAAATGGGGTTACAAAATCGTGGGATAAAAATGTATTAAAAAAAAAAGGACAAGACGACACCCCACAGTAGTCCAGACACTGACATGCCATAAAGTCCTAATCTGTGATTTGTAAAACATCATGAAAGGAGTCCACCCCCCCCCCATGTTTAGATAAACAGACCATTAAGGTTTTATGGAAGATGATTCTGAACAATGTATTCTAATCTATTGGTAGTTTGACCACTTCAGATATACTCTTTAATCTTACAATTACTAATAACAGATAATAGCCAATCTACAAGCTCACAACACGTCGCGCTGCGATGAGCTTGTAGATCGTCTATTTTCGGTGTGCGACTTGCTTCCATAGAAGACGTGCTGACTTCTAAAGTAGGAAAGTAGTAAAGCTACCAGTCCAGACTACTACTTTTAGAGCTCAATGAGTTTGGTATTTCTGGGCAGCCCAATTGAGAACTCTAATGTTCTATTTTACAGTGGAGAATGCGCCGGCATGGAAGGATATGGAGTCAAGCTCCTTGAAGCTATCATTCCCTACGTATATCTATTCAGATACTCATAAAAACCTAAAGAAGAATACACACAATCCTATAGCTAAAACTATGATTGTTGTCTGGCATGAGGTAAATAAATACCTGGGCGAACTTTCTCGCCTTTCCTGCTTTAGCCCAATTTGGGGTAATAAACAATTTGTGCCAGGAAGAGCTGATGGGGGTTTTAAATTGTGGGCTGATAGGTGGGTCAATTGAGGGATGTTTTTGGAGTCAATAGGGGTATGCTGACGTTTGAGGAGCTTGTCATTAAATATAACATTCCTCGTATTCATTTCTTCAAATACCTGCAACTGAGGAATTTTATTGGAGTTAACCAGGATCGTTCCATGCTGGCCCCTCCCATGTCTGTGCTGGAGAAAGTTTTGGTTAAAAACCCATTCGGAAGGGGAATAATATCAGAATTTTATGACCTGTTAATGTCATTTTCTCCGGAATCCTCTGAAGGAGAGCAGATTTACAGGAGGATCTAACAGTGTAGCAATGGAGTAAAGCTTGTAAAGTGTCTCAATCCCAGACTGGGAATACACGTCTAAAACTACTACAATACAATTGGCTTATGAGAGTGTACATCACACCAGTAAAGCTTAATAAGTTTAATAACAATATTCCGGACTTATGCACCAGATACGATGAAGATAGAGGCACATTGTTCCACTGTTTATGGTCATGTCCAAGATTGGTAGAGTTTTGGAGGGAGATTGGGCAGGAAATACGAAGGATCCTGTTAATTAACATTGTACCAGAACCTAAATTCTTTCTGCTAGGCCTCTATCCAGTTGGACACAGAATAAAGCGCAATGAGAGAATATTTATAGATATTTGTCTTTTACAAGCTAAAAGAGTAATAGCATTGACCTGGAAGAGGCCGGACAAACCAAGTATTGCACAGTGGTTCAGGGAACTGTCTTTATGTCAAATCACGTATATCATTAAGGACAAACAAGAGATGTTTCAGGAGGTGTGGGGTTGTTTTATACAGTACATGGCAAACAATAATCTGTCACATTTAATGGAAGAATCTGGAGAGGAGTAGTGCTGATGTCATTGTGTTATTCTTTTGTTTTTTAGTAATGGTCTTGTAATGTTTAACTGTACTTGTCCATTTTGCTTTCTGTTATGTATGTAATGTAATGTGGAAATATTTTGTGGAAAAAGGAAAAAATCAATAAACATATTGTTGAAAAAAAAAAGAACTCAATGAGTTTAAATAACAATACATTTATGCAAACTCACTGGACAGAATTACTATGGATTGATTGATTGATTGATTGATTGAATACTTTATTAGTCAAAAATGTAAACAGCACGAGGTACAGTCAGACACTTGGTCTAAAAGGATAATAGGTACTTGTTTCCATTGTGGTCCTATATGTATTCAATTCATCAACAAAATTAACACAATAATACATGTCATCAACACATACAAAACACTATGTACAGAGGAGAAAAGGGCGGCAGTGAATGACTGACACCTCCTTTCTCATCTGGAGAAAATGAATAAATACAAATGGAAGTTGTCAATGAACTAGTGTTCACTCAGTTAATACAATATTAAAAATGTAGTTTCTACCATATAAGCTATTAAAACCTACAAGCTCACAATGAGATGCGTTGTGAGCTTGTAGATCGGCTGTTAACAAGTTGCAGTGTGGATCAATTCCCATCCTATTTGTTCCCATCTTTCCCTGATAGTGGAGGAAATGTCAGGAAACGGCAGAGAATCCATATTTTTACAGCGTGGCTCTATAGCAGTGAGTCTAAACTTATATTATTATTTTTTCTTTTTTCTTTTCAAGGACCCCCACTATGATATGCAATAGAACATTTGATGCCATTATTATTTCTGGGACCCCAGTTCACACAGTAAAATCCTCTGTGTTAATTTACCTCTCAGAGAGTGTACAAATGGAACCAATGGACCACTCTGAGAGTTACAGACCCTTAAGGGTCCATTTGGTTCCATTTGTACACTCTCTGAGGGAGTTACAGACATAGAAGGGTCCATTTGGTTCCTAACTATCAATCATTTTGTTGGGGACCCCCTGGAACCTACTCAAGGACCCCCCACCTTCTCCACTCTACAGGTCTGTCTTCCAAAGAGTTCCACAGTGTTCCTGTAGGAGGCAGCATTGCACTTCTTTAACGGTACAACCTGTGGCTACAACAACACCAAAACAAGAAGGAAAAAGCTGAAGTAGTAGAAGAAGAACCACAGGATGTTTTTAACTCTCTGATCAGCAGCTCTAAACTAAAGCACTGATCAGTGATTTAGTTTGATATAAACCCATATAAACAGTTTATAAGTGTGGTGTTTCAGCATGTTTCATCCTCCAGGACTACACTGTCAGGTAGGAACTATAAAACACTTTAACTAACATTAACTAACTAACAGTGTCTTTAACTAACACTGTCAGATATGAACTATAAAACACTCTTTAACTACAGGGTTGTTGTCACTTTCCTTCCTCAGCAGTGGAGGAAAAGGTACTCAAAATGTTTTACTTAAGTAAAAGTATCAATACTGCAATTTAGTAGAAATACTCTGTTACAAGTAAAAGTCCGGAAGTAAAAAGTACAAAAGTATTGGCATCAAAATGTACTTAAAAAGTACTAGCCATGGTTCACATGCCGCGCGTCTATCACAAGCGTCATGGCGCAACTTGTTCCTGGTTTTTGATCTACATAAACGTTCAGATTTCAAATATAAAGTCCTGACCCCACGGCCACGGATGTAACAAGTTAAAAAGCTTGGGTCTAAGTACCTGTATCTTCCGTATTGTTCAATAAAAAGCTTTTTAATCCGATCGGTGGCCATTTTCTCAGAATTGTCTCCATATCTTTTAACAACGCGACCCTATCGGTTGGAAGGTGTATTGCACTCTGATACACTATAACTCTATGAAAATATGGCCGCCGATGGAATAAAAATGCTTTTTATTGAACAATGCGGAAGATACGGGTACTTACACCCTCCCGTTTTAACTTGTTACATCCATGTCCATGGGGTAAGCACTTTATATTTGAAATCTGAACGTTTATGTAGATATACGGGTTGTAAATGGAGAAATTTCTAATACCAGGAACAAGTGGCGCAATGACTGTCATGTTTCAGGGCTATTAAAGTACCAAAAGTTGAAAGTGATTATTATGCAGAAGAATGTCCCATTTCACAAGTTTACAAATGTATAAAACGGATGCAAGTCTTTGGAAAATAGCAGATCTACAAGCTCACAATGCGTCGCATTGTGAGCTTGTAGATCTGCTGTAATAGTAATCTACAAAGTAACTAGTAACTAAAGTTTTCTAATGATTGTAGTGGAGTAAAAGTACAACATTTGGATCCAGAAGCAAAGATTTGAGATTAAAAAAAATATCAAGATCTTTTCTAAAATAGCTATTTTGATTAACACTACAACATTATGGGAAATAAACAATGAGCTGTTTTTCTGTGGTTTTATTCAATACGTAGGCCTGTCACAATTAGCACATAATCGTCTAATCACAATTACTTGAGATAATGTTGAAAAGTTTTCATATTTTTTCAAACATTTTCAAAAAGTAGTGGAAATAGCAGATCTACAAGCTCACAATGCATCGCAATGCGATGCGTTGTGAGCTTGTAGATCTGCTATTCATGTTTTTGTAGATCTGCTATTCATGTTTTTATAAAGTATAAACTTATTAAATTGGTCAGTCATTTCTTTGTATAATTACTAGGTCATTTGTCATGTCTTCCCTGTGCAACTTCAAAGCCTAAAAGAAATGTAATTTTTATTCATAATATGTTCCAGTGTTCAACGACAAAAACGCAATTCAATCGTTTATCGCAATTATTTGTGGGACAATTAAATGTCATAATGGTGACAGCCCTACGTTCACACGGATGATAAGTTGATGTTGTCTCCTGCCTCCATCAAGTTAACATGAACACATTCTACACAGACACACACACACACACATGAGAGAGTTATCATCGCCCCTCCCAAAGGAATCTTAAGGGAGGAGGGAATATGGCACGGCAGTGATTCTCTTATCAATTCCCCAAAGTGAGTCAAAAGGTGGCCTTGACTGAGCGAGCGAGCAGCCATCAAGGCATAAACAGTGTATTGTCAGAACTCCATGTTACTAAAAGACACATTCAATATAAAAACACAATGAAGAAGTGTAGCATGTCAGGTTCTATCACATTCTGGGTGACTGGAGCCCTGACTATTATTCAATTCCTGTAAAGCTGATAATAGAGCATTGTTTGTTTCCTGTCAGATTTGCCTTGAGGACTGGAATCACCCCAATCCAAATTTCTTTCACGAACATCTGAAGACTAAGAAACATAGAAAGGTATGTAATCACCCTCCACGGGCGGGGAGATATATATATTTTTTGGTATTATTATAATTTTTTTAATTAATTTTTTAATTTTAATTTTAATTAATTAAAAAAAAACTGTAAAAAAAGAAGTAAGTGAAAATAGCAGATCTGAAAGATGTGACGTGTTGTGAGCTCTTTCACTAGTCATTACTGAACCTGTCTGCTGTTCTCTACCCACAGAACAAGGGAAAAGTATTTCAGAAAGGTAAGGCCCTCTCTTATACATTTGATAAAGGGTTCACTCTGGTGGCACAGTGCTAAAGTGTCTGCTCACCACCGGCGGAGGATGGAATCCACCGCGCTGCATCAGGCTTTGTGGAGTGACCATACCAACACAATGTGTCCCGTGTTCGGGGGAGGGAAGCCGGGCGGGGAGGGTGACAATAGTCACTGACTCACTGATAATAGCAGCAATTAGTTAACATAGCGTCACAATCATTTCAACCACTTAGCTTTGGCTATTCAAAAATAGCATATATACGTTAAAAATGTTTTTTTTTTACAAATATATATATATTCAAAGATATGCACACATTTTCAAGATTTTTCAAAAATAGCAGATGTTGGCTCCTGCCTCGATCAAGTTAACATGAACACATTTTGCACACACACACACACACACACACACAAAGTGAGTCAAAAGGTGGCCTTGACTGAGCGAGCAGCCAGCGAGGCATAAACAGTCTATTGTCAGAACTCCATGTTACTAAAAGACACATTCAATATAAAAGTAATAATATAAGTAACAATAAACATAGTTATACTTTAATACAACAATCTGAACACTGAAATAATTGGTTGTCTGCACTAGCAATGAAGTAGGGAGCAGAGGGCCTCACAGAGATATGGAGCTAAGGGTCATAGGTTGTTGTAAGCCATCCTGTCTAGTTCCTAGACAGTCCTTAGATCCTGTCGATCCTCCCTAGCCGGCCTGTCACTAGTAGCAGATTTAAACCCTGCATCTGGGTGCATGTTTTATCCCATTTGACTGGTTGGTATGTCTCAATGGAGCCAAATTGTCCAGCTGTACGTGCATGCAGGCACATACTTCTACACAGTTACAGTACATGCAGGGCTCTTATTTTCCATTTTCAGTCAATTCCATCATTATGGAGTGCAGTCAGTCTGAGTCCAGGCATCAGACAGGCCTATATTCAACGTAATGGGGCGGCCATAGTTGAATGGTTAAAGAGCCCAGCCTATAGGAAGCCAGAGGTCCCAGGTTTGATTCCAGGCCTCAGCAATGTGTTCCTGAGCAAGACGCTTAACCCCTAACTGCTCCCAGAGGCGCTGTCCCCGTAGCTCCCCAATGCTCCTCACTGAGGAGTATGCAGTATGTGTATGCAGATATACAGTAACAAATACCACCAAGGAGTGTGGATTATTACTACTATTACTATTACTATTATTACTATTACTATTATTACTATTACTATTACTATTACTATTACTATTATTATTATTATTATTTGAATTCACCTCTGATCTGTTTGTTTTCTCTCTGGATGCTCTTTTCCTCCTGGTGTTCAGATGGTGTTAAGTCGGGTAAGATCCTATCCCTTTACAAACATTTGTTTTTAACATTTAGAGAGAGAGGGTAAGTGGTTTTCTTTGGTTAAAATAAGTGTTAAATAGCTCTATGTTCTGATAGTACTCATCGATATAGAGTGTTTGTTCAGTAACAGGAGACTCTCCATGTGTCTCCAGCTCTTTAGTAAACAGAAAATACATTTTCAGGTCGGGATACCAATTGTATCCAATCAGGATAGAGAATTCAGACAGGATACAGATTAAACAAGTGAAATTGGAAGTGATGACACTAAGAAATGAGCAGATACAAAATTGGAACTGGAACACTATAACAATGAAGCTGATAAATGGGTGCTCTTTCCCGATTGGCTGAAATGTTGTGACCTACCTGAAAACGTTTTTAAGAGCTGGGGAGACGGGGGACGGGGACGCGCACACACACACACACACACACACACACACACACACACACACACACACACACACACACACACACACACACACACACACACACACACACACACACCCCTGTGACTGATCAAACACTCTATAGCAATGATTACTATCACAATATAGTGCTTTAACCTTTTAACAAAACAATATCACTTACCCTACCTTTTTAGGTGGTTAATCACAAACTTATTGACGCAAGCAAACGGTCTATTGTTTTAATATTGTGCATTGATGCTGATGTTTCTCCTTGTCTTAACTCTCTTCCAGTCTATTTGGACCACATTCCCTCTCTGCGGCAGTCCCCAAGAGACCCATATTTAGGTTAGTACTGTGTGCTGACAAATACACATCCGTGGACAAATACGTATCATTTTGCGGGTCCTTGACATGAAACATGTTTGAGAACCACTGATATATAGCAACATAAGTTAAAAAAAAAAAAAAAAACTATTTGGATTAGAAGACATTTGTAGAATCCCCAGAAGCAAAGATTTGAGTTAAAAATGTTCGCTTTGGAAAAACAATAATCATGTATATAAAGGTTTGTACAAATTTTCACGATAAAAAAATAGCAGATATACAAGAAATATACAAGAAAATTAAATAGCAGATAGTGCACTCGGTGCCACACTATGAGCTTGTAGATCTGCTATTTTTGAATAGCAAAAGAAATCTAAAAATCATACACAGATTCGTTCCCGGTCTTAATGATTAAGAGGGATATTTCACTTTCAAACATGTTTGGGGTCATTTTAACGTCTACTCTGAATTTTGTGAACACCCCAGACAGTTTTTAAGTTCCTTGGTTCATTATTTAGATATTTGATATTCATTTTATCTGACACTCCCCCTTCCTACAAACCCATTGTAACTTCAGACGACATTTTAACCATGTTAGATTCATTGAAAACCCCCAGTCCTTGGTTCTGGTGACTGTAACGGAAAATCACATTTATATTCCTGTCTAATTATTGATTTACTAATATTGAATAATTATTCATCTAATTTGATTATTACCGTTATACCGTATGACTGGATTATTATAATTATTACTACACATTGTTCTGATTATGCCTGAATGGAGTGTTCTAGCAGGGAACGTAAACAAGGAAGATAAGGAGCCATCTGCATTGGTGTTTACTGGGAAAGGAGAAGTGCTTAGCCAAAATACTGCACCGGGCCGTCTGATTACATTTGTATCCTTATTGGGGTTAACCTTTCACCCTCCTGGAACTCTGTATTTGCCAGACCCAGGGGGTCGGCCTACAGGAGGCTTTGTCTGTCGGTCTCTCCCTCTTTTCCTCCCTAGCCATTCAGGAACGCTTCAGATTTCAACCACCAGGGGCAACAGAGCAGGTCTGGACTTGCTACCATTTGAACCAGCAGTGAAACTTACTGCTGTTGTCCGTTGGATTACTTTTAGGCAATTTTGTTGTTCTACATAACTTATTTCAGAGGTTTATTACTACACAAGCAGCATAGTAAATGACCTAAACTTATGAAATGCTGGATTCAAAGCCCATCTGCCCATATTCTGTGCACTGACTGACAAGGGACAGGTGAATGTAATCAGACTGGAAGGTTTGCTGGTCTAGCCTACACACCAGCAAACCAAATCTACAACCAAATACCCCTATACACAAAATGTTACACACACACAAAATGCCTAAAATGATTTATACTTTTAACTTATAAAATGGTTTGTAGGTGTGTTGCCTACTAGGAATGTGTTCCTTCTGGGTCTGGCAGAACCAGGTCTCCTGGTCTTAGTTTAGTTTTCACCAACACTGAGTTCGGTGTCAGACTCCCGTTGCCTTCCGAGGCGCTGTCCGTTTTTTTTAGCACTACTTCCTGTAAACGCAAAAATAGAGAATAAATAAGTATTACACCTATACTAGGTATCCTCTAAATATATATATATATATACGGTACATATATATATATATATATATATATATATATATATATATATATATATATAAAATTAAAAATTAAATATAAGTATACTGTATATTTTTTGCATCACCATTTGCTTGTTGTCCTGTAGAGAACCCCTGCATTGTGTGGTGGTTTTCCACTTGTTCCTGGCTGGAAAATGACATTTAATTCCCTTTAAGCAGCACATCCTACTGTTCTTCATTGTAACACACAGGAATGTGGTTTTATTTTCTGTATTTGTCTCCCTCCCTGCAGGCCTGCCGTCTCTGGTGACTCTGTACATGAGTTCAGAGTCTGGCTCCCTGTTCTACCTGTGTCACGCCTGTGAGGAATCAGTCTCTGACATAAGTGAACATTTCACCTCTACTGAGCACTGCCGCAACTACTACGTAAGTGTTGACCACCACCGTATACAGAGATGCGGGATTTGGGGAAACCACAGAGAAATAGATGGAGACGGCGGTCTTGTGCATCCGTTCACTGTCAACTGTTGTTGTGAAAATACGCCAATCTGTTATATAGGTTAATAATTGCTTGAATGGCCGTGCTCTCTTTCTCTCTCTCTCTCTCTCTCTCTCTCTCTCGTCTCGAGCTGATGATGATGATGGTTAAAATACGCTACTCTATAATAATGTTTTAGGTATTTTTACTTTACTGGAGTATATCCATTTTTCTGTACTTTTACTTCTACTCCACTACATCTCAGAGACAAATATTTTACCTTTACTCCATTACAATTATTAGAAAACGTTAGTTACTCGTTTGTATTATTATTACAAAACATACATTAACCACTTCAGCCCTATATATATTTTGGCCATTTGAAAATAGCCGATCTACAAGCCTTGCGATGCGACGCATCGTGAGCTTGTAGATCGGCTCCGGGGTTGTGGTTTCCCCAAATCCCCAGTGCGGTCCCAAATCACGCTACAGAGATACACATCATCTTGCATAAATGCTCTTTGTAATTGAGATTTATCTTTCCTATAATTCCCAGAACTACACCAACCCAGACATACTGAGGTTCTCCTGGATTCACAACAATCATATAGAGCTGTGTGTGGATACCGCAGCCCACAGGGACACAAAGAAGAACTGGGAGCTGCACGCTGGGAGGATGCAGGTCTGTTGGCAATGCACAGAACACTTGAATTTGATCAGAGCGCTGCATAGTATACGTGATTGTACTTTTTTTTTTACATTATGTTTATTGTTTCTGCTATCTATAATGTGTATGTGTGTAATCAGTATAATGTTGTGTGCATGTAACTGTGTGCAGGCAGGGCATATAGTCATATGGAAAAATCCCTATCACAGGTCAGAGAGCTCATCACTTTGTCTGACTGTGAGAGCATAGCTCTGGGTTAACCACTTTCAACATGATAGCACTGGAT
This sequence comes from Gymnoscopelus braueri, assembly GCF_963280865.1. Taxonomy (NCBI): domain Eukaryota; kingdom Metazoa; phylum Chordata; class Actinopteri; order Myctophiformes; family Myctophidae; genus Gymnoscopelus; species Gymnoscopelus braueri. The sequence continues at coordinate 6,497,939 of NC_137613.1, forward strand.
GTCATTATAGGCCAAATATTTTATTTTCAAAAAGATTTACAAATCTCACAAGGCGTCACGATGCGACGGCGGATGCGTTGTTATCTCAAGACGTAACTTTGCAAACAATATTTTCACTTGTGTCTGCTGATCACCCCTGAAGCCATAGGGGATTAGTCCTGCTAATAATGGAAACTATCAGCGCAATCAACTTACAGGTCACCACAAAACTAACATAAATTAGCAGAGATGACATTTTACCGTCCCAAAATGTTATTAAAGGTGTTATTAACATAATAGATTCCTGAAACAATTCATTTTCCAAATCCAACATGGGCAAAATAATGTCTTTGATGTTGTAACCAGAAGGAACAGTGTGGTTGATGGTTTCTGTTTTATTCCATCTTTTCTGTGTTGTGTACAGGTTGTGGACATGCCTAGAGATTTGTTTGATACGGTGAAAGGAACCAGTTATGTCAAAGGTACATGCTGCTGCCCTCTGTTTTATTATATTGACTTTGCCTACAGAGCTAAAGTGTAAAATACTATGTACATACATTCTGTTTGGTGACGTAACTCGTAGCTCTGTTGTCATTACATCTGTTGTCTACTCTATGGGGAAGTGCTTCTTCTCAGAAATAATGTAGTGACCTATAGGATATTATGGAATGCAACAAAAGTTGTCAGAAACTGTATTTATTGTCTCCGCCAGGCCGAAGGCGTGGCCGAGACTATGTTTTGCATAGTGCCTCAAATCATGAACGAATTTTCATATTCCATCAACATTGCTGGCCCACAATAACCTACCTGACCTGGTGGAGACCTGTGCTCCGAGGAGCACTTTTTCTATTTAACTGTAAAATAGACTGTCACTCTAAAATAATGTAGAACACAGATCCCAGATTTTGAAGTTATATTATTTACTTGGATGTTAAAGCACAAGGTCACTTGTGGTAGAGGTTTGGGTTGTGTAGTTACAGTACCTTGTCATGATTGGTGAGATATCTAGCGCCATTGATTGGAAATAATAATAATAAAAAAAAGTTTCCTCATTGACTTGACCAATATGTAACCAAAACCCAGTATTTGTGTTTTTATTTTATTTCTTATGTCAACTTCCTGTTGATTTTTACTATTCTATGGATAGTTGGATACAGTCCGGGTTTACTTTCCAATACAAATGTCTAAATCGACATCAAGTTGACATTTTTCATTACAAAAACTAAATCTGCTTTGTTTGCATTTGTGACTTTGAGAGCTGTGCGATGTAAGTAAATGAGGAGACTATTTTTGGATTATTAATTTAAAAAAGAAACAGCACAATGGAACAAGATATCTCGCCAATTGGATTAGTTTACACCATGACGAGGTAATTCATTACAGAACCCAAACTTCTACCAAAGTGTCCTTCTGCTTACGGACTAAAACACTTGAATTCTGGAGCGGTTACAAATTCACGATTCTTCTCACTCTTTGACAGCGATGCAGACTCTGAGTCACAACCCCTACCTTCTGGGACTGAAGAGGACCACAGGTCAGTTGATGAGCTGGTCCATGGCTTCTCCATGGGTCGCCTCATCATTTATTATTTTGTGTTCCCCTCAATGGCTTCCGGTTGCTGCCAGCAGCCACTAGTACAAAGCCCTGTTAACCTTTAGGATTTGATCCAATCCCATACCCCAGCCTGCACACTTAGAATAGCTAACACAGGAATGCTTTACAAGCCTTCCCCTAAAACACCCTGGACAACGCTCCACGCGTCCCAGACTCTTCTCCCTTCTCTAAAACACCCTGGACAACGCTCCACACGTCCTAGACTCTTCTCCCTTCTCTAAAACACCCTGGACAACGCTCCACGCGTCCCAGACTCTTCTCCCTTCTCTAAAACACCCTGGACAGCGCTCCACACGTCCCAGACTCTTCTCCCTTCTCTAAAACACCCTGGACAACGCTCCACACGTCCCAGACTCTTCTCCCTTCTCTAAAACACCCTGGACAACGCTCCACACGTCCTAGACTCTTCTCCCTTCTCTAAAACACCCTGGACAACGCTCCACACGTCCCAGACTCTTCTCCCTTCTCTAAAACACCCTGGACAACACTCCACACGTCCCAGACTCTTCTCCCTTCTCTAAAACACCCTGGACAACGCTCCACACGTCCCAGACTCTTCTCCCTTCTCTAAAACACCCTGGACAACGCTCCACGCGTCCCAGACTCTTCTCTCTTGACTAAAACACCCTGGACAACGCTCCTCGCCTCCCAGACTCTTCTCCCTCCTGGCTCCCAAGCTGTGGAATAAACTCTCCATTGCAGTCAGAACTGCAGACAGACTCGCTCCCCGTTTTCCACTGCAGTCTGAAAACTCACCTCTTCAGGCTCTACCTCACCTCCTAGTACTCCTCCATGCTTGTATACTATGCTATACTGTACTAGTTATACTAGGCAGATATGACACAAAAACATGTTTATTTGTGTTTATTTTATTGGCTTGAACACAAATTAAGTTAAGAATAATATAATATTTAGATAAGATGTTGTTTAGACAGATGCTAGCATTGATGTTTACCAGATATCCTAGTTTTCCTAGAAGCACTACTGTTCTCTTTTCCATTCTACTCATGTGACTCTTTATCCTGTCGTTTGGTGAATACGGTTCATGCCGTTTACTCTTAGGGTCAGGGTTAGGGTTAGAGTTTTCTAAATGCCTAAATTGTAATTGTAATCTATGCAGTTTAATTGAACCCTTCAGTGAAAATAATAAATAGATCCCTTCTTTATCATCATAATATTTGTGATCCATCTATCCACAGCTGCAAGGCCAAAAAAGATGTTGATACAGACATACCTGGGAACCGCCAACAGGAAGCATCCTCTTCTAGGTCAGTGCTTTGCATCCAGTATTGATTTTGATTTAGCTAAGAAGATTAAGCTAATTTTGATTTAGTTTTAGTCATTTAGTCTTTTGAATGAAATTCTGTTTAGTTTTAGTCATATTTTAGTCACCCGAAATGTTTTACTTTTAGTCTAGTTTTAGTCGACTAAATATCATAAAGATTTTAGTCGACTAAAACTACAGTTGATTTAGTGATGCCATCGAAATGGCTGATTTTCACTTGGCTGCATGCTGAAAATAGCTGATCTACAAGCTCACAACGCGTCGCGCTGCGACGCGTTGTGAGCTTGTAGATCAGCTACTTTCAGTCTGTGACACCCGCGCGCAACCATGATGACTTGTCTTTTAGTTCTACTGGATCTCTTCTCCACTCGTCCCTCACTAACATTTTAATCTAGTTTTTATTTGTTGACGAAAATATATTTAGTCATAGTTTTTAGTCATCATAGCTTAGTTTATATTTCGTTTTCGTAAGTGAGAAAAGGTAGTCGGTGAAAAAAAAAATCGTCATAGTTTTAGTCGACGAAATCAAACAGTGCTTTTCATCCCTGCAGGTCTGGAGCACCTGGTGGAATGCAGCTGTGAGGAGCAGACTGACAGACGCTTATATCTCTGCACCGTCTGCAAACTCACTCTAACCGACTCTAAGATCATCAGACATCTCCTCAGCTTCTATCACATCCACCGATACATTGTAATTTTGCTACACTCTTGATTGTTTATAAAAAAAAGAAAGGAAACGCTCCAGTCAACATGCTCAATAAGACAGTGGTTCTCAAAGCTTTTCATGTCAAGGACCCCCAAAATTAGTGGTTTTGAAGGAAAGTAGGGTTTTACACTCCTTCGTGGCTTTTGGTAGGGCATTCCACATTTTTTGTTGCATAGTAGGAGAACGAATTCAAACCCTTTTTTAGTGCCAAATCTGGGTTGAACGTGATTAGTGGCGCTACCTCTGGTATTATGATTGTGGACATTTAAATTTTTTGAGTAGTTTGACAGGTACATGGGTGTCTTTGTGGTGTAGTGTATCTTGTAGACCAGGCCCATTGCAAGTTGCTGTACTCTGTCCTCTACCCTGAGCCATCCGACCCTTGCAAAGTGAGCATGGGTTAGATGAGTTGTAGGTGTAAGGCCAAGAAGTAGCCTTACTAGTTTGTTTTGGGATGTCTGGAGCCTTGTTTTAAGGCCTTAGTGGTGTTGTGGTACCATGAGGTGCATGCATAGTCGAAAAGTCCAGTAGACTTTTTAAAATCAATTAACTGATGATGGAAATATACTAATGTACTTAGGGGGCGTGGCTTTGATGCTAGACTTAATGTACTGTAGTTTCAGTAATTATTACCTCTGCCAAGGAGGAGGGCTCACAAAAGCCAGAGTAGACTATAAAATGACCCCAAACATTTTTTTTCATTGAAATATCCCTTTAACTTGACTTATTTACTCCTTGTTACTTTAAACCTTTCAAACTGGTGTTCCTATTTTGGGCCTGTTATTATAGGTTATAGGTTTCAACAAATGGTCAAAGTTTAGATGCAAGGTTTCTGCACAACAGCGACGATTGGAAACTAATGCCTGAATTTCCATTCATTTGATCTCGATGACCACCTGTGCCTTTCTTCATGTGTCACCAGACCACAGTCCAGTCTTTCAAATGAGCAAACCGAGGAGATTTTAAGGCCTTGTACGAGTGTTGTTGGGTAGCCTACTACATTGACCTGGGTGTGGTTTGTGTCTCCAGAATGCATGGCATCCCTCTACTCTGCAGTTCTACAGTTCCTACACCTACAATCACATGTTTCACAACATGATGCGGGATTTAGCTAAACAGATGGAAGAAATCCATGGAACGACCATCACTGATATGAAGGTAATGAAGTACAGTAACACTCTAGAAGTAAATGATCATCAGAAATACATTTCCTAAGATGCTCTGGTAGTGCACTGTATGTCAGTTTTAATAATTGTAAGGCCTTGTGTTTATAGAAAGTGGTCCTGAAGCCTGCTTTGTTCTCATCAGTGGAAGATACTTACTACGCAGAGGGTATGTTTTTATTTAGTTTTAGTTTTAGTTCCAGAGTCAGAAACACTATTCACATTATTATTCCTCCTGTTGGTCACGTTCAGGGCATTGAATTTATTTTTAATAGAGCTTAGAGGAGGCAATTCAGAGTGCTTTACACAAAACATTATTTTTCTTTCTTTCTTTTTCCTTTATTTATTCAGGGAAGCCCATTGAGAGCAAGCTCTCTTTTTCATGGACGCCCTGATAACAACATATAAAATACATACATAATGAGAAACAATAACAAACATTTGAATCACATTACAATGTCACAGATGCAAATAAACATAGTGTTACATGAAGCAGGTGCAGTCACTATGTAGTGTGTCCTCAAGAAGCACCCTAAATGTCTTATGCTCTTACGTGGACTGGTATATCTAATGTGTGTTTGTGAACGTGTTGAATGTCCAGTAACCTTTGGTTCAAAAGCATTAAGATATTATGACACGGAGCATTAAATAACAACATCACAATCCGTATAAAAGCATTTAGTACAATTATTTGTGTTTTGTTTTAAATGAAACCAAAATAAGATAATAGAATTACAGTGCAGAGGAAATTATATTTAAAAAAAACATGTCCCTATATGTAACCATGTAACCCTCACTGACCATGTGTAGCCTTGAAGATGCTGGAAAACTGGAGGAAGGAACGCAAGGAGAGCAGCTTGATGACCAGCATCACACCAGGAGACAAGCTGGGTAAGTATTACACTGAAGGAATAATATGATGTACCAAAAGTAAAAGTACTCATCACGCAGAATGTCCCATTTCAAGTTTTCAAACTGTATCAAAATCTTTTGAAAATGGCTGATCTACAAGCATTTTGAGCTTGTAGATCGGCTATTTTCAAATGGCCGAAATGTATATAGGGCTGAAGTGGTTAATGTATGTTTTATAATGGTAACTAGTAACTCAAGTTTTCAAATAATTGTAGTGGAGTAAAAGTACAATATTTGCCTCTGAGATGTAGTGGAGTAGAAGTAAAAGTACTGAAAATTGGAAATACTCCAGTGAAGTAAAACGACCTCAAAGTTGTACTTAAGTACAGTACTTAAGTACATGTACTTAGTTACTTTCCACCACTGCAAGCTGTGTAAGTATTAGACTGAAGGAATATGGTTTGTCTCATGTGTTCTATGTAAAGTTTAAGGTTCCCTGTTCCTCTCAGAACCTATTCTTCTAAGAATCCTTGTCTTTTTTTTCAGTGTTGTCTGTATGTTTTTCAGTTCATGTCCCTGACCAGTTGAACCTCAGCAGCACCTCTCCAAAAAGTGAGCTTTTTTTGTAGCATACAAGAAAATGACTTCATAAACACAGATCATCTGACGTTCTCTTCTTTCTTACTGCTGTACATTTGATTGAGGGGTACAGCCCAGTGTTGATTTCGTCCATTAAAACTATGAGGAATTGATTTTTTTTCACTGACTAAAACGAAATAAAAACTAAGCTACGATGACTAAAACTAAGACTAAATATATGGATCGGCTATTTTCAGCATGCAACCATGTGTAAAATCAGCCATCAAGGCACGGCAACATACATTTTAGTGGACTAAATCAACTGTAGATTAAGCGACTATAATTTTATGATATTTAGTCGACTAAAACTAGACAAAAACTAAAGCCTTTCAGATGACTAAAATATGACTAAAACAAAATGGATTTCTTTTCAAAAGACTATGACCAAAACTAAATCAAAATTTGCTGTCAAAATCGACACTGATACAGCCATCAGAATTGTGTCTGGTTTATAAAACACTTTCTCCATTCATGGTATCCTTATAACACTGTAGAATTATAGTTTCAAGCACTCATAATTATTCATAATGCTTTCATTGCTTTGTAACTATGATCAATAATCATTTATTGATTATAGTTGATAATAAAGCATTTTATAAAGACTTATATCGTCAAGTATTAAAAATGTAATACTTCATAATTTTTTGCAAGGATCATAGTGTATTATTATAATGTCATAGTTGTAATATACACAATAATTGTATTATGTATTATAAGCACTTATAATAACTTCCTTTCCCCTTTAGGAAGAATTTCCTACACAAGGGATTTTTTGATAGAGCTGAGAAATTGTCCTGCGGCCCAGACGAATCCAGAGTTCTTGTTTTTTGTAAGTTTAACACGTCAGTACAACAGTATCTAGTGGCAGCCATCACTAGTGTCAAACAAGCAACCGCTTTACTGTTTTTAATGGCTTGATTATTTTCCCCAGGAGCCCCGGATTGTTCTCAGACCCTCGCAGTCACACCTGGCTGCTAAGGGACCCTCGCAACCACAGACACCCCTGGTTGCTAAGAGACCCTTACAGTCACAGACACCCCTGGTTGCTAAGAGACCATCACAGTCACAGACACCCTTGGCTTCTAAGGGACCATCGCAACCACAGACACCCATTGCTGTTAAGAGACCCTCGCAGACACAGACACCCCTGGTTGCTAAGAGACCATCTTGGTCACAGACGCCCCAGCACCAGTCTGCATCCAGTGCGGCCACACGTGGTGGTAAGCTGCTTCATCAATTTACAATCAACAATTTAGGTGTTTAGCAGATGCTCTTAATCCAGAGCGATTTACAGTAAACAAGGAAAACACCAGGTAGTACGTCAAATGCATAGAAATAGTATGATCTAGGATCATAGGTAAACCAAGAACCTATCATCAGTCTAAACAGTATAATTTAAAAAATCACACCCAGTGTGAAGTGGGCGGTGTGGTCACAGTGGTCATCACAGTGATGGAAGTTCACTTAAAGAAAAGTAATATTGTGGACCAACCATTGTACACCCCTAAACATAAATGTGTATAGTGCATAGTCCTATTTATAGGGCTATGCACATGTGTCATGTTTCACTAGCCAATCACAGTCCTGAATAGACTGTGATTGGCCAATCACGGTGCAGGGTTAGGGGGGTACACTGGTGGCCAATCACAGCGCAGGGTTGGGGGGGTGCAATGTCCAAACCTCACATATAGGGGCGTTTTCACCGGCCAAAAATCTATAATCTGTGTGCACACTATAGCAGTGGTTCTCAAACTTGTTCATGTCAAGGACCCCCAAAATGATATGTATTTGGCTGCGGACCCCCATCTCAAAAATATTTTGTGCCAGGGATTTATTTTTAAATAGTAGATCTACAAGCTCATAGCGTGGCACTCCTGAAAGCGTCATTGACAGGCCACTTTTTCACTATGGAAGCTCTATTCATATATATTCAGCTGCAGACTGCAATTATTAACATAAAAAATGATGTGAGCCGCATCGCAACCACCCGAATGAAACAAGGGGCATGCTGTACGTTCTTCTGTGGTTATGTATAAAATAAATAAAAATACATTTTCAGGTCAGGAAAGAGGACCCCACAAAGATCTGAAAAGTTCTGAAAAATGTTGAAAGATTTTGCTAATCTGTGTGTGTGTGTGTGTGTGTGTGTGTGTGTGTGTGTGTGTGTGTGTGTGTGTGTGTGTGTGTGTGTGTGTGTGTGTGTGTGTGTGTGTGTGTGTGTGTGTGTGTGTGTGTGTGTGTGTGTGTGTGTGTGTGTGTGTGTGTGTGTGTGTGTATATATATATATAAAAAATACTGCAGCTTGTAGATCTGCTATTTTTGAATAGCCAAAGAAATCTTGAAATGACACAGATGCGTTCCCGGTCTTAATGGGTTAAACATCTGTGTTTCATGTCTTGTGTTACCATCTGGTTCTTTATCCACATACTCATATTTCTTTCTTTTCTTTTTGTATTTTGTTGTTTTGCATCCAGACATATACTACTATTACATACTGAGCTGCCAGGTGAATATGAATTCTAATCTCACCACCATAATCTTGACATCATCACCAACACTGTATACTTGCCTCTTTCTAAAACGATGATAAAGTACAATGTAAAATAAGTAAAGATGATGCTGATATTCATTAATTTTGTCTGCCCGGTCAGGTCTGCAGTATGAAATTCGAAACCACATCGCAATATTCTAATCACGTGAAAGGAGAGGAACACAAGCAGGTGAGACATATTTTCATATGTTGTTCACAAGTTAGAATATTAATGAATTTACTTGCCCAGAACTTGATTAAATGTGTCCTAATAAAATGTCTGTCTGTCTGTCTGTCTGTCTGTCTGTCTGTCTGTCTGTCTGTCTGTCCGTCCACAGAAAATGAAGACTATCTTTGTGACAGAAGGTACTACAGTAAACCCTGTTATCTCATGGTCTGTTGTTGTCCACATGTACTGTATGTGACATTAATGCATCTTGTTTATTCTTAACCCTCTGTTCTACAATCACAGCAGATGAACTGGAGAATGGACGAGGTATGATTTATTATTATTATACTTGTTCTATATGTTGGAGAGGATTTCAAACCAAGCTCTTGTAAACTAGCAGACAATCATATGTAGTGTTGATATGTTGCATTTTGATTTTGTTTTTTAGTCATATTTTAGTCATCTGAAATGTTTTACTGTTAGTCTAGTTTTAGTTGACTAAATATCATAAGATTATAGTTGACTAAATCTAGAGTTGATTTAGTCGACTCAGATGTATTTTGGCGGTGCCTTGATGGGTCGTAATGGCTGATTACTCGGTTGCTTACTGAAAATAGCCGATCTACAAGCTCACAATGCGACTCGTTGTGAGCTTGTTGATCTGCTATTTTCAGAGCGCAACACCTGAGCGCAACCAAACATAAAATGCCTTGTCTTTTAGTTCTACTGGATCTCTTCTCCACTAGTTCCTCACTAACATTTTAGTCAAGTTTTTATTTGTTGACGAAATTGTCAATATATTTAGTCTTAGTTTTAGTCGTCGTAGCTTAGTTTTTATTTAGTTTATATTTCGTTTTCCTCAGTGAAAAAAGGTAGTCGATTTTATTTTATTGATCGTGAACTACAGTACTATCTTAACTGAAGCTTTCTCTCTCATCTTAGTGTACTACAGTACTATCTTAACTGAAGCTTTCTCTCATCTTAGTGTACTACAGTACTATCTTAACTGAAGCTTTCTCTCATCTTAGTGTACTACAGTACTATCTTAACTGAAGCTTTCTCTCATCTTAGTGTACTACAGTACTATCTTGAATGAATGCCAGTACATCAAGAAAAGACATGGGGTCAAAGGTGAGTTACAGTAGTTACTGCATTATGTGGAATAAATATATTATGCCAGTATGATGCCATTCAAGAGCTACATTTTGCTACATTTGTTTTGTACTTATTGTAATGAAAAGGTAATCTTGTTCCACAGTTTGCAAACACAAATGACTCTTGTCTTCAATAATAATGAATGGAGCATTTCCTCTGGGATAGGTCTCCATCATATATGTATAATATGTATAATAATGAATGGAGCGTTTCCTCTGGGATAGGTCTCCTTCATATATGTATAATATGTATAATAATGAATGGAGCGTTTCCTCTGGGATAGGTCTCCATCATATATGTATAATAATGAATGGATCATTTCCTCTGGGATAGGTCTTCATCATATATGTATAATAATGAATGGAGCATATCCTCTGGGATAGGTCTTCATCATGTTGTGACGTGCGTCTGCAGCCGTGCTAATAGCATGCCTCTGTGTGTGTGCTGCGTCTGCCAGTCTACCTTCCCCGGCTCCAAGTTCAGAGCCCATCTGGGTGATCAAACACACATCAAACACACTGTGGTGAGTCCTTTGTTTCTGTCCAGTTCTGGTTGTGTATAATGTGTGTTTGTATGTTTTGATTTGATTTAAAGTCTATTACTACTGTATATCAAAGAGACCCCCATGTGTAAGATCACATTTTATTAATTTAACATTTTGCCGGACCCTGGGACTGGCCTGGAATGTCCTTGACTGACTGACTGACTGACTGACTGACTGACTGACTGACTGACTGACTGACTGACTGATTGATTGTACAACTGACAGTTATTTGCACACCATCTGTCGTACCATCTCTGCGCTCTGAGGAGCACACCTTCCTAGGTAGACTTGTTCAGAAAGCTGCAGCTCGTCTGGTGTTCAACCGCCCCAAGTTCTCCCACACAACTATCCTTCTCCGTTCTCTACACTGGCTCCCCGTAGCGGCTCGCATCCAGTTTAAGACCCTGGTGCTAGCCTATAGGGCAGTGAAAAGAACAGCTCCTTCCTACCTCCAGGCTATCAAGCCTACACCCCTTCCCGACCACTTCGGTCTGCCGCCTCGAGGCGACTGGTTTCCCCGTCGCTCAGTGGTCCTTCTGAACGATCTCTGTTCTGGCCCCACAGTGGTGGAATGAACTCCCCACTGATGTCAGGACAGCAGAGTCACTGCCCATCTTTCGCCGCAGGCTGAAAACCCACCTCTAGGAAACACTACCCTGACCCTTCCTCTTAGCCTTGCCTACTTGTTGACAATTATTTGTACGAGCTCTTGTTTTATTGGATCTTGTTTATTTGATACACTTATTGGTTTTATCTCTTGCTCATTTGATTTTCCTATTTGTCTCATCCGTTTAAAAAAGTAGTTAGCTGATGTATTGCACTTTTACCTTAGCGCTAGGTGTACTCTTGGTTGCTTGTTTGAGAAGAGAATGCACTTAAGACTTCTGGTGATTAGTAGTTTCGTTCCCTACCTATGTTGAATGCACTTATTGTAAGTCGCTTTGAATAAAAGCATCTGCTAAATGACTGCAATGTAATGTAATGTCCTCGGTTTTAACAAACTAGAGGTTTCTACTTTGTTCTCTTGGATAGGTGCACCAGAATGCTGCTCAGTTACCAGTTGTGAGTGAAGGGGTCCTAAAACCCCAGGTCAGGGAGGAGGAGAATGCTCACATGATGCTGAAGGTAAAATGGCAAACAAAGCACATTGTGTGTTTTGCGATGTATTGCAGTCAGTGCTGTAAAACCTGACACGTTTTATTTTCCAGATAATTGATCTCCCAAGCAGGATCTTTGGCATGCTCAACGATGACTATCAGCATGGTGAGTATAACTGACCATATGTTATCAAACATATTGGAACTTGTCAGGGAGGGACTATCTGAGGCCCACCTTTACACCATTTAACGGTTTCTTAATGATTATTTGACAGTCTGCAAGACGCTTGATGAGTACTTATGCAAAGACTGGCAACCTGAAGGTTAGTGGTTTTATAATATAACAGTTCATCAGCTAAATAATGCTTGTGTTTTATTATGACATGTTATGTTTCCGTGTGTATGTAATATAGATCCAAACATCGTCACACTTGACGAGCTGCAGGTCAGCCACACATCTCCTCAGCAGGGTGAGTACCACCCAAGACGGAAATAGCAAGACATACCATCTCCGGTTTACTTCCCGTATCTGCGTGACGTAGGTGGACGCCTTTTTAGGAGAGCGGAAGCAGGTTGGAGTCTATTCATTCCAATGGAAGAACACAGCTTCTGAACCATTCTTTAGCCCCATGGTCACTGAACTAAATATTGGACCTAATCGTCACAAGACACATAACATTTACTAGATTTTCATACTAAAATGTCTTATATTTAAAGGAATCAGGAGAAAATCAACTTGGTTAGCGACTTTTCTCTATCCCAGCAACACACTCAGATTTGGGAAGATATCTGAAGAGTCTATCTCCAGTCTGACAGACGAGACATGGAGGGCAAGTCATTTTATGCTTGGTTGCGCTCGGGTGTTGCGCTCTGAAAATAGCAGATCTACAAGCTCACACAACAAGTTGTGAGCTTGTAGATCGGCTATTTTCAGCATGCAACCAAGTGTAAAATCAGCCATTGCTGACAGCCATTGCTGCCATCAAGGCACCGCCAGAATACATTTTAGTCGACTGAATCAACTGTAGATTTAGTTGACTAAAACGGGACAAAAACTGAAACATTTCAGATGACTAAAACTCTATTTTACTCAAAAACTAAATCAAAGTTTGCTGTCAAAATCATCACAGCTGTGTTCTTTTTTCAGTTCACGTCCCTGGCGAGCAGACAGAACTCTGTCAGAGTGATGTTTCAACAGAGAAACAGAACACCAGCAGCTCCCCACATCACAACCCAGTGTCCACCAGTAGACAGGGTGATGTTTCAACAGAGAAGCAGAACACCAGCAGCTCCCCACATCACAACCCAGTGTCCACCATGAGACAGAGTGACGTTTCAACAGAGAAGCAGAACAACAGCATCACCCCCCTTCACGACCCAGTGTCCACCATGAGACAGAGTGACGTTTCAACAGATAAGGCAGTGGCAGAGGCCAGAGAAACCTACAAAAGCAAAAAGAAGCAGAAAAAGAAAGAAGAAAGTGAGCCTTTTTTTTTGCACAAACAAAATGTCTTCTATCATCTGAGATTCTCTTCTTTCTTCCTCCTGTGAATTTATTTAGTGAGTTTTTTTTAAAGTATAAAGTTATTAAATAATATGTCAGTCATTTCTTTGTGTATTTAGGTCATTTGCCATGTCTGCCCTGTACAACTGCAAAGCCTAAAAATCCAAATGTAATTTGTTATTCATATGTTCAACGACAAAAACACAATTAAACCGTTAATCGCAATTATTTGTGTGACAATTAGTCGACATGTAAAATGTCATAATCATGACAGCCTTATGACAGCCCTACATGTTCATAATCATAACAGCCCTGTTTGTATTTTATTTGACAGGAAAGTCACCAGGATTTGGCGTACTGAGCTGCCAGGTGAATATGAATTCTATTCTCACCACCGTAATCTTGGCATCATCCTATTTCTGACTAATAAAGTATTCAATCAATCAATAAATCAATCAATCACCACACTGTAACTGCTTGCCTCTCTCTATAATTCTGTGAAGTACAATAATGTAAGATAATCCAGTGGACTAAAGAAAAATGATGCTGATGTGAATTTATTTTGAGGTCTGCAATTGGACGGTGGAGAACAAAAAGGATTATTGTGCTCACGTTCAAGGACGGAAGCACAAGCAGGTGAGACATATTTTCATATGTTCACAAGTTATGAATATGAATGAAATGATCTGATTCCTCCATCCATCCATCCATCTATCCACCAACGTTATTGTCACGTCACAGTTAAAAGTGGGTGACATTCTTGTTTGTGGAGGCTCGCACTATTGCAAAGAAAAAAGAGAAGTAGGGAAGAGAGAATGCAAATATAGAAAAAGAAACGCATACAGTACAGTAGAGTGCATAAGAATGTACCGTACTTTATATCATTGGTTCTTAAATTGAGGACCTGGGGTCCTTGGGGGGGTTCCAGGGGGTCCCCAGCAAAATGTGTTAATATAGCATCACAATAAGTTTTACCTTTTATACTTTGGCTATTCAAAAATAGCAGATCTACAAGCTCATAGCACGGCACACTGCCGCGCTATGAGCTTGTAGATGTAGAAGATATATATATCTTTGAGCGAACATTTTTAACTCAAATCCTTGCTTTTGGGGGGTCCCTGGAACAAAATATTAGAGATGGGGGTTGATGCATATCATTTTGGGGGTCCTTGACATGAAAAAGTTTGAGAAGCACTGCTTTATATACTGTATACCCCGCTCAAAAACCTGTCTGTCTGTCTGTCCACAGAGAATGAAGACGATCTTTGTGACAGAAGGTAATACAGTATACCTTGTTATTACACGGCTTGGTTGAATTCAGCTGTGTGTTATTTCTGGATAATGACCGATGAGCTCAATAACAGACCGATGTCTAATCAAATACTCAGAGCACCTGCTCATATCAACCTGTCTAATCAAAGACTCAGAGCACCTGCTCATATCAACCTGTCTAATCAAAGACTCAGAGCACCTGCTCATATCAACCTGTCTAATCAAAGACTCAGAGCACCTGCTCATATCAACCTGTCTAATCAAAGACTCAGAGCACCTGCTCATATCAACCTGTCTAATCAAAGACTCAGAGCACCTGCTCATATCAACCTGTCTAATCAAAGACTCAGAGCACCTGCTCATATCAACCTGTCTAATCAAAGACTCAGAGCACCTGCTCATATCAACCTGTCTAATCAAAGACTCAGAGCACCTGCTCATATCAACCTGTCTAATCAAAGACTCAGAGCACCTGCTCATATCAACCTGTCTAATCAAAGACTCAGAGCACCTGCTCATACCAACCTGTCTAATCAAAGACTCAGAGCACCTGCTCATATCAACCTGCGCTGCTTGACTTTATGCTGTATCCAAAATGACAGCCATGTAAACAAACACACCGTGTCATTTGCAGCTAAAGATTGCTCTCAAGAATGTTTTCGAAAACATTTGAAGCGAGAAATAGACGATGCAGTAACCAAAAATGTATTGTATTTGATCTACTACACTTCCTTGTTTTCCAAGGCGACCGTGTCCGCCCAGTGAATACTTTTTCCGTAAGCAAGGAAATACTTCGTTTTGTTGTTACTTTTGGGTCAATTTATTTATTTATTTATGAAGTAGTACAGAAGTCCTGACGTCACTCGTCCATCCCCTGGGTCGTAAAGTCATTTCTCTATGGAGAATAACATTGGGTCATCATAGAATCGTCTCATATAAGAATTGAGGTCCAAAAATTAACAAACCGTCTCGGCGATATTGTCAGGGAGGTGACTCTGTATCGTTTATGATAGTCAGTCACTCATATTTGAAACAGTCCGTTTCTGGCGAAGATTTTACTAATTCGGCGGAAGTAACATTAGCGTTTTCTCACCGTCAGTTGATGCTTCATATCCATAAGAGTAAAACCACCGGGGTCATTTGTTTATTTTTGGAACACAGTTCTTATTTGACACTATATTACACACGTCTATGGGAATTCAGAACGGGGGGGAAAAAACGCGACCCAGGTAGGATGTGTAAATTACGTCAGACTTCGGTTCCCCAAAAGCGGGATAATTGATGATTATGTGATTATGTGATCAATTATCCCTTGCTTATCTCATGGTCTGTTGTTGTCCACATGTACTGTATGTGACATTGATGCATCTTGTTTATTCTTAACCCTCTGTTCTACAATCACAGCAGGTGAACTGGAGAAAGGACGAGGTATGATTTATTATTGTTTTTATGTATTACTTGTTTCATATGTTGGGTTATCAGAGATGCTGTGGAGAGGATTTCATGTGATAGTGGAGGAGTGCTGCTTAAACTATAGCAGACGATCATAATTCTGTCATTCTTTTGTCATTGACTGTAGACTTTAAATTGAACTCAATTGAAGCTTTCCTTTCACCTCAGTGCTCTACGATATTTCCACGTGTCAAGAGATACTATCGTACCTCAAGAGCACACAGCGGGCAGAACCAGTCATCGGTGAGTTGGGCTCCATTATCTGTAGAATCACTGCAGACAGGTATGTGATATGATGCCATTTAACTCTTTCACTGTCAGACTTATTTCTGGCTGCGTGCACCCACTGCCAGTGATTTTTTCGATTTTCTTACCTTTTGAGGTAGCCATAGAATATGTATCTCCATTATGCTCAATCCCCTGATAGTTGGTAATCACTGGGTGTTTCACTGTGCTTCCACGAAAAGAAAAACAAATGAAAAAACTCAAATGACTCTTTTCCTTCATTAATAATGAATGGAGCGTTTTCTTTTGTCCAGGTCTGCTTCATATTGTGACGTGTGTCAGCAGCCGAGGTGACGGCGTTCCTCTGAGCGTGTGCAGCGTCTGCCGCTGTGCGTTCCTCGCCTCCTACTTCAGAGCCCATATGTGTCATCCTATACACATCCAGGAGACTCTGGTGAGTCCTCTCAGAACCACATCTGCTGGGTCAGTGGCAGTAAAGTACTTTACTTTACAATTTTGAGTTACTTTTTACTTTACTAGAGTATTTCCAATTTGCAACACTTTTACTTCTACTCCACTACATCTCAGAGGCAAATATTGTACTTTTACTCCACTACAATTATTTGAAAACTTAAGCTACTAGTTACTTTGCAGATATAAATTTTATACCTAGGCTATTTTCAAACATTTTAGTACTTTTACTTTTGGTACTTTAAGTATATGTTGAGGCCAATGCTTTTTTACTTTTACTCAAGTAACATTATGAACACAGGCCTTTTACTTGTAAAAGAGTGTTTTTATATTGTGGTAGTTTTTATATTGTGGTATTGCTACTTTTACTAAAGTAAAATATCTGAGTATGTCTTCCACCTCTGAAACGTTTTCATGCCAAGGGACCCCTAAATGAATGTGGATTTGGCCGCGGACCCCCATCTGAAAATCTTTTGTGCCAAGGACCCCCATACAAGATTTGTGGTGTTAAAAATGATGAAAAAGATGAAAAGATCATCCCACCAAAATGAAAGATATTCAAACATTTTTGAAAATAGCCGTTTGTATATATTAGCGTTAAAGTGGTTAAACTGATATTGATATCAACTCATTTTGCTGGGGACCTCCCGGAACCCACTCGAGGGCAAAATGGAACCAAATGGACCCTTACAGGTCCGTTCTGTTCCATTTGTACACTCTCAGAGTTATAGCTCCATAAGGGTCCATTTGGTTCCTAACTATCAATCATTTTGCTGGGCACCCCCTCAAAGACCCCTGGGGGTCCCTGGACCCCACTTTGAGAAACACAGATCTAGGTAATCTTCTGTATCTACTGTATGTAGCAACTTCAAAGAAACCTCACACATTTATTTGTAAGAAAGAATCTCCTTGACAACCTGTCATCATTATGGTGGGACAATAATACCTAACCACGGGACTTTGTATGTGTTGTCTTTTGTGTTCTAGACGCACCAGAATATCAATTCAGTCACAAATCCACATGTGAGTGAAAGGGTCCTGACATCACTGGCCTGGAAGCAGGAGAACGCTCAAGGAGCTGGAACCATGGTGCTCAAGGTAAAATGGCAGACAAAGCAAATGTGAGGTTGTCGGGCGATCCTTGATGTATTGCAGCCAGTCAGTCCACTAAAACTTGACACTTAAGTTTTTAAGCTCTTATTCCACGGTTTTTGTAACCCATTTTTTCACACAGTGCCAATTGCCTAAGTAATCCTGGGCGCTACTCTCCCTCTGCCAGCCGGGGGAGAGCCCTGAACTGACCTCATGCTTCCTTCAATGCATGAGGAGTGAGCAGGCCGATTCTTATCACCCGACAGGGGAGGAGTTTCCCCGGTAGGACGTAGCGCGTGGAAGGAACACGTTATTCCAACCAGTTCCTTTCCCCTCCATCAGGCACCCCGGCTGACCAGGGAGAGGCAGTATAGAGACCAGAATTACTGCAACTTCACACTTTTTTTTTTCTTTCTTTCTCTCTTTCTTTCTTTCTTCCTTTCTTCTTCCCTTCCAGATAATTGAGCTCCCAAACAGGATTTTTGCCATGCTCAGTAACGACTATTCGCACGGTGAGTACTGGCCTTTGCCATCAAATGATGTCAGGCTTGTCAGGGCGTGGCCCACCTCCGCCCCACTGTCCTGTACTACGTATATCTAAAGGCCCACCTCCACCCCACTGTCCTGTACTACGTATATCTAAAGGCCCACCTCCACCCCACTGTCTTGTACTACGTATATCTAAATGCTTTTTTAATGATTCTTTTACAGTCTGCCAGATTCTCAACACGTACTTCCGCAAAGACTGGCAACATGAAGGTTAGTGGTTTTAATATAACACTTCATTAGCTAAATAAGGTTTGTGTTTTATAATGACGTGTTCTGTGTTGGTGTGTATGCATAGTTCCAAACATGGTGGTCACACTGGATGAGCTGCAGGACAGCCTCACTGTCAATCAACAATCTCCTCAGCTGGGTGAGTACTGAGTACCAACAGTACCTTCACAGGTATTAATACTGAGTACTGAGTACCAACAGTACCTTCACAGGTATTAATACTGAGTACTGAGTACCAACAGTACCTTCACAGGTATTAATACTGAGTACTGAGTACCAACAGTACCTTCACAGGTATTAATACTGAGTACTGAGTACCAACAGTACCTTCACAGGAATTAATACTGAGTACTGAGTACCAACAGTACCTTCACAGGTATTAATACTGAGTACTGAGTACCAACAGTACCTTCACAGGTATTAATACTGAGTACTGAGTACCAACAGTACCTTCACAGGTATTAATACTGAGTACTGAGTACCAACAGTACCTTCACAGGTATTAATATATTTGAGTTCTTATAACTATAACTATACTGTGTTAAGCAGATTATAATACATTATAAGCATGTTTATAATGCATTATAGACATCGGCTTCATAGGGAGCCAGGATCATTGAATATTATAATGCTCATAGTTTTACTCTGTGACTAAGGGTGCGTTCGAAAATACAGCACTGAGCGCACTGGCCAATACAAACTAATAGGCGAGTGTGCTCCGGTGCGTAATTTCCGAACGCACCCTAAATGTTTCCTCTAAAAATCTCAAGATAAATAAACAAAAAAGATAAATAAATGATAGATAAATGCTCATAGTTTTGATGCATTCTAATAATTTCATAATAATCCAGCTATTCAGGGTTCATCACAGCCACAGACGTTCCCAGCTGCTCAGGGACCCTCTGAGTCACAGACACCCCTGGGTGTTCAGGGACCCTCGGAGTCACAGACACCCCTGGGTGCTCATGGCCCTTCGGAGTCAGAGACGCCCCTGGCTGTTCAGGGACCCTCACAGTCAGAGACACCCATGGGTGTTCAGGGACCCTCGGAGTCACAGACACCCATGGGTGCTCAGGGACCCTCGGAGTCACAGACACCTCCGGGTGCTCAGGGCCCTTCGGAGTCAACAACACCGGTGGGTGTTCAGGGACCCTCGCAGTCACCAACACCCCTGGGTGCTCAGAGACCCTCGCAGTCAGAGACACCCCTGGGTGTTCAGGGCCCTTCGGAGTCAACAACACCGGCGGGTCTTAAGGGACCCTCACAGTCAGAGACACCCCTGGGTGCTCAGGGACCCCCGGAGTCAGAGACACCCTTGGCTGTTAAGGGACCCTCGCAGTCAGAGACACCCCTGGGTGCTCAGGGACCCTCAGAGTCAGAGACACCCCTGGGTGCTCAGGGACCCTCGGAGTCAGAGACACCCCACCATCAGTCTAGCTCAGCTAAATGTGGTAAGCTTGCAGGCTCAGCAATATGCCAAGATAAAATGTGGGAAAACATGAATTGGAAGCATTCTTTCTAACAGTGTCAACGTTAAACCCCTTTCCCCTCTGTTTGTCATCATGCCAGTCAGTGTGTTTTAGTAGAACCGTTGGACTGACTCAGTTGTAATTTTCCTTTTCTGTTTATCATTTTAAAGCTACTGCTGAGCCCCCTGGTGGTGAAATGACAGCACAGCATCCCACCAATACAGAGCCTCCAACTGCAGTCTCTAAGCTGGAAGGTGTGTGTTGTGTTGTGTTGTGTTGTGTTGTGTTGTGTTGTGTTGTGTTGTGTTGTGTTGTGTTGTGTTGTGTTGTTTTAATCATCTCTGTTAATTTTCATGTATTGTGTTATTCAGTGTTAATTTTGTCGACTAAAATGTTGGTCGACTACCTTTTTTCACTGACGAAAACTAAATAAAAACTAACCTATGACTAAAACTATTAAACATATTGACAATTTCGTCAACAAATAAAAACTAGACTCAAATGTTAGTGAGGGATCTAGTGGAGAAGAGATCCAGCAGAACTGAAAGACAAGTCATTTTATGCTTGTTTGCGCTTGGGTGTTGCGCTCTGAAAATAGCAGATCTTCAAGCTCATAACGCGTCGCAGCGCAACGCGTTATGAGCTCGAAGATCTGCTATTTTCAGAGCATGGGCTTGTAGATCGGCTATTTTCAGCATGCAACCAAGTGTAAAATCAGCCATTATGACGCCATCAAGGCACCGACAAAATACATTTTAGTCGACTAAATCAACTGTAGTTTTAGTCCACTATAATCTTATGATTTTATAGTCGACTAAAACCAGACTAACAGTAAAACATTTCAGATGACTAAAATATGACTAAAACTAAATGGAATTTTATTCAAAGGACTGACTAAAACTAAATCAAAATGTGCTGTCAAAATCAACACTGGTGTTATTATCTAGTTCTCTAATATCTGCATATTTCTTTCCTTTTATCTTTTTTTTGCGCAGCAAAGCATCCAGTAATGTTTTGCGTACTGAGCTGCCAGGTGAATATGAATTCTCTATCGTCATTGACATCATCACCACCCTGTACTTGCTTGGCTCTTTCTATACTCCTATGAACGTATGAAGCACAGTGTAAGATAACCCAATGGACTAATGATGCTGATACACATTTATTTTAACTCCCCATCAGGTCTGCAATATGAAATTCCAGACCACATGGCAATACTTTTCTCACGTGAAAGGAGGAGAACACAAGCAGGTGAGACGTAATTATTTTATTATGTTCCACAAGTTAGAATATTAATGAATTTACTTCATCAGAACCTTCCAATAACGTGTGCGTGTGCGTGTGTGTGTGTGTGTACGCGTGTGTGTGTGTGTGTGTACGTACGTGCGTGTGTGTGTGTGTGTGTGTGTGTGTGTGTGTGTGTGTGTGTGTGTGTGTGTGTGTGTGTGTGTGTTCTTTCCTTCTGTCTGTCTACAGAAAATGAAGACTATCTTTGTGACAGAAGGTACTACAGTAAACCCTGTTATCTCATGGTCTGTTGTTGTCCACATGTACTGTATGTGACATTAATGCATCTTGTTTATTCTTAACCCTCTGTTCTACAATCACAGCAGATGAAGTAGAGAAAGGACGAGGTATGATTCATTATTATTCTACTTTTATATTGTCGCTGTCAGGCAGAAAACAGAAAACATTTTTAAACTAGTGCTATTGATTGAACACCCTTTAGGTATATGTGTGGGTTTTACAAATATTGAACCAATATAATATATAAAAAGCTCTTCTGGCTAAACCTCCTAACTCCATTGGATCCTCAAACCATCTAACTCCAACTTGTGGAGAATGACGAAGTCAGACGGAGAAAAAAAAACTATTTCCGCATTAATGTTCAAAAACCTCCTAACTCCATTGAGCTGTATTTGTGTAAAGTGATGATAATATAAGGACACATTTTGGCAATGTATGAAGTCACCGTACCAACTTTGATGAAGCAGTATTGTGTTGTATTGTAAAGCTTAATAGAAGCTTGCTTTCATCTCAGTGTTATACAGTTCTATCCTGACTGAATGCCAGTACATCAAGAAAGAACAGCGGGCTGAACCAGTCATCGGTGAGTTGGGCTCAATCATTTGGTATCGGTACTACAGTATAATCACTTTGTGATGCCATTTTTTTGTATAGTAGTTATTGTTAATGAAAATGTACTTTGTCACACAGTTGCAAACACAAGTGACTGTTGTCCTTGATCAATAATGAACGTAGCATTTTCTTTGGTAAAGGTCTGCTTCATGTCGTGATGTGCGTCAGCGCCCGCACTAACTGCACGCCTCATTACCTGTGCCTGGTTTGTAAGTGTACGTTCCCTGCCTCCGACTTCAAAGCCCACCTGTGTGATCCAAGACACATCAAACACACTCTGGTGAGTCCTTTGTTTCTGTTCATTCATCTTGAGTTGAGTAAAATTGTGAGTTGAAGTTGAATGTGCATTAAAAAAGACCCCGTTTGTATCATCACTTACAGTATGCTCTCTCTCACAAGCGTACATTTAGCTCTGTTGCACCAACAGTTATGCTTAGCAAGAAAGTCATAGTGTTAGGTCAGAGTTGGCAAGATAATTTTATCATTGAAAATTGGAACGGACAACTTCTAGGTCACCAGGTCCTATAGTACCAACAGAATGGAGATTAGAGGAACATATTCCTGAGCAGAAGTGTGTCAGTCTTAACACATTGAGTGCCAAAAACGGTCCGGGCCGTTTTTCATAATCCAAACGAGGTGTGCCAAAAACGGTTATAACAGTTTTTTTGGGGGGAAAAAAAATAAAAAAATGTTCCCCTTCACAGCACCAGGAGATATCATTTTTCGAAGATTTAGACTTTAATCCACTTCCTGGTTAACTTATGACTTCAAAAGCCTGTATCTCGGCTCCTGTGTCCTTTTTTTTTACTATGTATTTTGACTATTTTTGACTATTTTCAACTGGCTGCAACTATGGAACGGATTACCAAATGTTTTTAATTTTTTCCCCCCGATTGTACGAGACCTCTATGTGTGTAATGAGGTGATCACCGTGAGGACGGTGATCACTGAAAATATTTTGTGACTACTTGAAAAAGGTTCAAAATTTGTAAAAAATCCAGGCACTGACTGTACCCTGTTTTAAAAAAACCCTGGCACTCAATGTGTTAAACTTCACAATATTTGTTTTAACCGGGTAGCACCTACAGTATAATAGCAACTTCAAAGAAACCTTGCACATTTTATTTGTAAAAAGAAATGTCCTCAACACACACTGTCATTATTGTCGTAAAATGACTCCATGGGTCTTTCTACTTCAATCTGTGCTCTAGATGCACCAGAGTCCTGCTCGATTACCATCTGCCTGGAATGGAAGCGAGTGTGAAGAGGTCCTGACATCTTTGGCCTGGCAGGAGGAGAACGCTCAAGGAGCTGAACACATGGTGATCAAGGTAAAATGGCAAATAAAGCACATTGGAAGTCATTGATCCTTATGTGAGGCTGGGTGGGATGTATTGCAGTCAGTGCTGTAAAACTTGACACATTTATTGTATTTCTTTCAGATAATTGATCTCCCGTGCAGCATTTTCTACATGCTCAGTGACGACTATCAGCATGGTGAGTACTGACCATGTCATCAAACCAGTCTTTATTTAGTTTTAGTCATAGTCTTTTGAATAAAATTCCATTTAGTTTTAGTCATATTTTAGTAATCTGAAATGTTTTACTTTTAGTCTAGTTTTAGTCTACTAAATATCATAAGATTTTAGTCGACTAAATCTACAGTTGATTTACTCGACTAAAATGTATTTTGTGGGTGCCTTGATGACGTCGTAATGGCTGATTTTACACTTGGTTGCATGCTGAAAATAGCCGATCTACAAGCTCACAACGCGTCGCATCGCGACACGTTGTGAGCTTGTAAATCTGCTATTTTCACAGCGCAACACCCGAGCGCAAACAACATAAAATGACTTGTCTTAGTTCTACTGGATCTCTTCTACACTCGTCCCTCACTCTAGTCTAGTTTTTATTTGTTGACGAAATTGTCAATATATTTAGTCTTAGTTTTAGTCATCATAGCTTAGTTTTTATTTAGTTTTTATTTAGTTTTCGTCAGTGAAAAAAGTCGACCAACATTTTTCGTCATAGTTTTAGTCGACGGAACCAACACTGCATCAAACATATCGTTGCTGTCGGGGCAGAAACCTCCCATCTCCATATTCTAACCTTTTGTGTTTTTTTTTGTCAATTAATGCTCTTACTTTCCCCCACAAAAGCCTCAAAAGCAGCAGATCCTCAAGCTCGAAACGCTGCGTAGATCGACGCGTTTTGTAGCTTGTAGATCTGCTACTTTTGCCGTTGTTGAACTTGAATTCTGAAAAGTAACAGTTTTGGACATATGAGGTTTCCACCCGACAGAGACTATATAGGGGGCTTGTCAGCGAGTGGCCCACCTCCACCCCTCTGTCCTACACCAGTGGTTCTCAAACTTTT
The DNA here is from genome assembly GCF_963280865.1 of Gymnoscopelus braueri. Classification (NCBI taxonomy): domain Eukaryota; kingdom Metazoa; phylum Chordata; class Actinopteri; order Myctophiformes; family Myctophidae; genus Gymnoscopelus; species Gymnoscopelus braueri. The sequence goes on from NC_137613.1 coordinate 6,522,449, forward strand.
TCATGTCAAGGACCCCCAAATTGACACATATTAGCCCGCCCCGTGGACCCCCATTTGAAAAGATATGGCAGGGACCCCCATAACAGAAGATTTGTACGGCTCTAGCAGTGATTTTCAACCATTTTAATTTCAAGGACCCCCAAGTTTGACATGCCTTACGCTACGGACCCCCAGTTAATGGCATTTCTATCTCTGAGACCCCAATTTATATTGTAAATGTTAATTTACAATATAGTAATACATTCAATGTTAATTTAACTCTGAGAGTGAACAAATGTACACTCTCAGAGTTACAGAGCCACAAGGGTCCATTTGTACACTCTCAGAGTTACAGAGCCACAAGGGTCCATTTGGTTCCTAACTATCCCTCATTTAGCTGGGGACCCCCTAGAACTCCCTCACGGACCCCACTTTGAGAACCAATGTCCTACACTGTTCTAATGGTTTCTAATGATCCTTTAACAGTCTGCCAGATTCTTGACGAGCTCTTCCGCAAAGACTGGCAACATGAAGGTCAGTGGTTTTCATGTAACGCTTCATTAGCTAAATAACGTTTGTGTTTTATTCTGACATGTTCTGTTGTTGAGTTTATTTATGCATATAGAGCCAAACATGGTCTCACTTGATGAGCTGCAGGACAGCCTCACATCTCCTCAGCTGGGTGAGTACCACTGTAGCCTCTTGAACCTTTTACACCAAAATAACTTTGGTTTCTAGAGCTGGTTCCGTTCTAGATCCTTGGAACCGTGGTGCTTTCACGGAACCGGCCGTTTCCACCAGTTTAAAGCACCATTGTAGTTAGGCAGCAGGAGTCCCCAGTTTGCCCCAGGTTCGATTCCAGGCCTGGCCAGGGGAAATTCAATCTTCAGTGGCGGTTACAGTTCTTTTTTTTATGATGATTTTTTGCTTGCTTTTGCCATTGTTTATATCTTATCTGCATCTTACAACCTGTAGAATAGTGACACGCCCACTTGGGTTTCCAGTTCAGGGCAAGAAAAACCGAACCGAACCAACTTTTAGGATTCTGAACCAATTCATTTTCAGTGGAAACACTCTGAACTGGTTCAGAATTAGGCGAGAAAAAAGAACGGAACCGGTTGAACCCCGGTGGAAAAGAGGCCTATATATCAACAGGTATAGTGTTCATGTGTGATGAGCTGGACCTGCACAGTAACAATGTTACACTCTTATAGAAGCTAATTAACAACATTTTGGGCATGTCATCATTATTTGTGAAATGTTTCGGTCCACAGGGTCTTATTTAAAGCCCTCACGCAGTAACCTTTCAGCTGTTTAAAACAACATTAACCCTGGCATCCCTATTTTACGCATGTCATTGTAGGCGAAAATTCTCAAAAATACCCTCTTTATGTACTCTGCTCTAGGCTGGTGTTGGGCAGCGAAAAAAGCAGACAAGCTCACAGCGCATCGTGATGCGACACGTTGTGAGACCGTAAAGCAGCTATTTTCACTGTGTGAAACCGCCACTCGTATAAAACAGGCTTAAGTGTGGTCAGTTAAAGCTGCACTCTGCAATTTTCGTGTGCTACCGGACATTGGAATACAGGTTCTGACATTTTTACCACTGAGCTAATAGAGCACATCTATTTCAGGCAGTACCACTTATCAACCAGTAGAGGTCACTGCAGGATCTAAATGTGTCAATAGAAGAGCAGGGAGAGAAAAGAAATACAACCAGTGAAGTTGTGGTAGTTATTTAATATTAACATACTCTACCATACAGATTTGTCAAAATAACATTTTATTCACCAAAAAAGCTTTAATGTAGCTTTAATGTTTTCTATATTTTTTACAAATAAGTGTATTTTTTAAATGGTAGTTTTGGAATTGATTTGATTTCATACTTGAAGGTGGATTAGAGCACCTCTTCCTCCTCATAACTACACGCTAGGGGCGGCAGTGGCTCAGGGGTAGAGTGGCCGGGTAGAGTGAACTGGAAAACCGCAAGGTTCCCAGTTCGATCCCGGGCTGGGGCACTCCCCTAGAGTTAGTGTCGAAGTGTCCTTGAGCAAGATGCTGAACCCCTAATTGCTCCCGATGAGCAGGTTGGTGCCTTGCATGGTTTCCTCCGCCATCGGTGTATGAATGTGTGTGTGAATGGGTTAATGGCACAATCAATGTAAAGCGCTTCGGATAGAAGCGCTATATAAATGCACCATTTACCATTTACACGCTGAGACAGTGCTCACTTTGAATGAGATTTTTACTTCAACATCTCTTAACGGGACAATAACGCTTTGACCTTGAACTGTGTGGGTGTCTGTCTAGTCCACCAAGTCCGCCCGGTCGCCATAGCGCCGTGTCTTCTGATTTCCACCTGCAACCATGTGACAAATGGTGAAACAAAAACATGAAGCGAAGCTAATCTGATGAACCCTGCTCCTTATTACACCTTATTTACTGAGGTTTTTTTTGCTTTTTTGTCAGTTGCCTGTATTACCTTTGTGTTGTTTCTCAGTCCCAGCAGAAACTCCACAGCATCCAGATGTGAAGGGTCTCACTCCACAGCCCGTTCCAGTGGAAAAGGAAGCAGTGCCTGTGGATGATTCCTGCGTCCATAAACCTGAGGAGGAGAAGAAGTGTCCCACTCAGAACACCTCTGTGGAACGTAGAGCAGACACAGACACTCTGACACAAAGTACAGAAGAACAAGACCCTGAAAAAGGCAAAGAAGAAGAAACCCACTCTGAACCATGTGCTGAGTGGGTCCAGAGGCCGGCCGCTGAAAAGGACCGAGTGATGGGTGAGGCTTTGAAGATGACAGGAGTGGTGTAAAGTAACTAAGTACATTTACTCTAGGTACTTTTACTTTACTGGAGTATTTCCAATTGTCTATACTTGTACTTCTACTCCACTACATCTCAGAGGAAAATATTGTACTTTTACTCCACTAAAACATTTGAAAACTTTAGTTACTAATTACTTTTCAGATATATATTATTGCATTGTAAAACATACATTAACCACTTTAGCCCTATTTTATACATAGGCAATTTGAAAATAGCCGATCTACAACGCGTCGCGATGCGACGCGTTGTGAGCTTGTAGATCTGCTATTTTCAAACATTTTAGTACTTTTACTTTTGGTATTTTAAATACATTTGGATAGATTTTGTACTTTTCCGGACTTTTACTTGCAACAGAGTACTTCTACATTGCAGTATTGATACTTTAACTAAGTAAAACATTTGAGTACTTTTTCCACCACTGCAGGAGTGATGGCTGAGGCTGTGAAGGTGACAGGAGTGATGGCTGAGGCTGTGAAGGTGACAGGAGTGATGGCTGAGGCTGTGAAGGTGACAGGAGTGATGGCTGAGGCTGTGAAGGTGACAGGAGTGATGGCTGAGGCTGTGAAGGTGACAGGAGTGATGGCTATGGCTGAGGCTGTGAAGGTGACGGGAAGAAGGCAGAGGTCGGGGGTTCAGGACACGTCCCGTAAAAGAAAGGGCGACGCAGGAGAAGAGGACGAAACGGAAAGCGGTGCGACTAGAGAGGACGCCACGCCAAGGAGGGTCGGGAGAGACCTCGGTAGGCCTGTTACATGTTATTATGTAATCGCCTAATCGCAATTATTTGAGATAAAAGCAATTATTTTGCATAATCGTCACAATCGTTTCCGCGTTGAAAAATTAATTATCATTTTCTTTTTTTCCAAAAATAGCAGAAATAGTAGTTCTACAAGCTTACAACACGTCATATGTTGTAAGCTTTGTAGATCTATTATTTCTGCTATTTTTGGATTGAATTTTTGGATTGGATTGAATTGCGATTTCTGCAATGTATATATATATTTTTGTATAAAATGATTACATTTGTCAGTAATTTCTCTGTATATTTAAGTTATTTGTCATTTCTTCCCTGTGCAATTTGTGATTATGAAGCCTAAAAAAACAAACAGAAATTGAAATTGTATTCATATGTTCAACCAAAAAACACAATTAAATCGTTAATCTCAATTATTTGTGTGACTAATGAATGGTCAACTTAAATGTTGTTATGGTGACACAGCTCTAGACCTCGGCTCGGAGACGGAGAGCGGGACGTCGGAGAGGAAAAGGCAGAAAAGGAGGGAAGAAGACGCAGCGCCAGCCGACTGGCCGGACGTCCTGCAAGGGGTCTGGCCATTGGTCAGGAGAGATGTCAATCACACCCCACCACACTCCACCCTGGAACAGGAAGCTGTACCTGAGAAAGATCCCCGTGTCCATGAACCCGACGGGAGAGTCCTCCACGGTATAGACCTGTTATTGTCACAATTATTACATAATCGTCTGATCACAATGATTGTTGATATGTTCATACATTTTCAAATGTAAAAAAAAAAGCAGAAATAGCAGATCTAGAAGCTTACAAGGAGCCACAAAGTGACGCGTTGTAAGCTTGTAGGCAAATGTTTGAGAGAAGGAGAGAGAAAGAATACAGCTGCATTAGTTAATTTGTGAATTATGGCACGGTTGTTTAAGTATTACTAGTGTCATTCTTTTTATTAATACAAAATAAGTGAAAAAGTTTTAGGAGGGCGGTATGAGTCACCAGAACCAAGGACGGTGTTTTCAATGAGTCTATCATGATTCAAATGGAGTTTGAAGTTTGAAGGGTTTGTACAGGAAGTTAAGTAACTGCACAACTAAGATAATCACATCTTAGTATTCTTAGTAGGTGTTTGAATCCATTACTGTATGTTCTGTGTGTGTTGACAGACTTAAGGAAAGAGAAGGAGCTCGTTGCTGAACAAGACACTTTGCATGGACTCCAACCAAAAGCTCCTCCACAACCTGCAGACGCCCCAGCTGCTTCTGAGATGACCCACAGCGTCCAGGTCAGCCCCACGCCTCCCCAGGGCCTTCGAACCCCTCCGTCCACATCTGACTGTCAGCCCCGGCCAAGTGCACTCATCTCTGACGTCCAGGACGAGCCATTCAGTGCTGAACTCCAGCAGCACCAAGTTCAGGCACCGACCAGCAGGTGTCACTGTCACCCCCAGGTCACTCCAGAGGAAATGGACCCCACAGTTACAAACACAGCCCTGTGGCACTACCTCAACAACACTGAAAGAACAGAGCCAGTCATTGGTCAGCATTTTTTGTATTGTCTTAAATGTTCCTACTAACTATGTCTTGAAATATTTGGTTTATGACATTATGAGAGAGTTTATTATAGTGCGATATTGAGCTAGATAGCTTATTTTAGGTGATGATCGTATGTCCATTGCATGCATACTTGAATGGATGTGTTTAGTTTGTCCTGCTCAGACGAGTGTTGCAATGCTGAATTGGAACGTGGTTGTACTGTATTTTAATGACGTGACGCGCACGTCGCCACATTCACCGCCAAAGGGGAGAATTCTCCCCTTTTAATTATTATTTTTTATTTTGTTTTTGAATTCCTAAAATGTTTCTCTAATTTTTGAGTATACATTTATAACCCTAACCCTAACGAATTAGGAGATATAAAAAAAAATAAAAAAAAAATCCATTCACTTCAATGTTAAAAAATAAACGGAAAAATAATTCAATTTTTTTCTATAAATAAATGATTAAAAACCCTGGCACAACACAATGGACAATTGATATGCATCTATAGGCTCATTCCTATGTTAATTCACCTGGTGTGAGTCGGGAGCCTTTGTAAACTTTGTTGAGGTGTGAATTTAAAGTTGTTTTAAATCTATGCGTGTGCCTGCGCGTGCGCCTGGTCAAATAGGTTCCTGCACGGCCTGCAAAGCCGTCCCATGAGCAATGCAACCCTGGCTCAGACTTAAGTCTGATTTATACCTCATCGTATGGTGGTGTCTCATGCCGAAATCAGGCTTTACTCAGCCTGAGATATCTTCACATGAATATTTCATTGTACAGGTGAAATGATAAATTGAGCTAATCAATGTATCATTTTAGTAATTAACTAATCAGCTTAGCAATGTATCATGTCATCATTTATGTTTGGTTCAGAAACTGCACACCTAGCAGCTTATTGATATAGCTACACCCAGTATCCACAACGTTATTATGCCCTCTCTTGTTTTGGTTCAGATAATGTGATAATAATTCACTATCATCTTCTACTTTCCGTTGTGTTTACTATGTGACTGTTGTGTGACACTGTGGTCCAGGGCTGAGCATGATGACAGACATGTGGCCGATGGAGAACAACGCCCTCAACTATTTCCGTTGTCACTGCTGTTCCAGAGACATCATCCGTTCCCAACACATGTCTCACATCATATCTGCCAAACACCGCTACAACTACATAGTGAGTATCTGAGCCGGTGGTGGTGGCAAGGAAACTCTTTGTAATTTTGTCTGTGTGTGTCCGTCTGTCCGTCCATCCGTCCGTCCGTCCGTCCGTCCGTCCGTCTGTCTGTGAGCAGCTAATCTCCGGCACCGTTGGACAGATTAGCATGAAACTGTGCACGCATACTCCTTGCAAGGCCAAGTAAAAACCTCTGCCCCAAATTTCTCACATTAGCCTGTTATAGTACCACCAGGAGGTCGGTTTTTGCATGGAGTATATTTAATAACATGATATACATGTAAGCCATATTTCACAGGGAGCATACAGACAGAAGAGCGGATTGAGACAGCTGTTGGCTGACCGGGGTGTGGGGGTACTATTAACATTCTCTTTGTTGCTTACCTGGGAGAGAGAGCATGTGTTCCCCATCCCCCTTTCCTGCCTATACAGTTGCAAATCGAACCAGGGACTAAAAGGGGGATCTATTGTTTGTCTGGGCGGGGTCTCACCTTTGGAGGCTGACCCCCAGCCCCTTATTCAATGTGACCACTGCTATATAGACTATGACATGTAAGCTTGTAGTGTGTGTGCGACTCCCGGCCGTTAGGCTGTGGAGATGGTTGGCTGCTGTAATAAACTGGAAGCAAAGACACCTCACTGACTAGTGATGACTCCATTCATTCTACAACCATTCATTCTCATCTCTGGAACAACAAACTTATCTACAATATGGCGTTGTTGGCAACTCAATAGAGCCTTTAAGGCCGTGGAAGAGATACTTCATATGGGTTGTCGGCAGTGAAGAATATACTTCATATGGCGTCAAAGTCGGCAGTCGCGTTGGTTTGTTTCTTGGGGGCGCAAGTCTCCAGGGATGCTAAGCCAGGCGTCGAAAGAACGTGCGGCGGCGGGCGGTGATGTCTGAGTCTTTGCCTTGCGGTGGGTGGACGGATCGTGTTTTCTTCCTGAGACGTGGGGGGACCACCGTGGAGGTTCGTCTTGGACATCGGCACGACATGACGACAACTTTTCGAGAATCTACAAGGAGAGGATCTCATGACCAGATCTAGGACGGCTGCACGACTCATCTGGCTGCACAACATATCTTCTGCGATCGCTAAAGGAGCGCGCTGCGGTGCTGACGGCGGTGCGGGGAACTTATGGATGGACGGGGTTCTTCGTAGCGGGTATGTTGTGGGGAGAGGACAGCGGGTGCCGGCAGAGCGGAGAACTTGCGATGAAGGGGTTCTTCGTGGAGAGTGTGGTAATACGTCTTCAGCGGTCGCTAGTGGAGCGCTCTGTTGTTAAAATGCAGCTATCTGTTGGACAATCTGGGTACGGTGCTGGAGCACGGCTGGGGTGAGAAGATGACATTGAGGGAGACTACAAGAGAGGCATTATCGAGCGGAACACTGCGCATATGGGACCTGGGGTTATGTTTTTGTGATAAGGGTGGGTTAAACTATGGGGCTATGGCTGCCAGGGGAAGTGATGCGAGGGTATTTTTTTACTTTCTGGTCTCCTGTGTTTAATGTGAGTTTACTTTGTGGATTATTGTTTCATTGGGGGGTACACTGCCTTCTTTTCTCCGTGTAGGCACTTCCGTGGTAGTTGTCATATATGCTTGATGGTACGGTGTAAAACTTAGGGATAAGTATTAGGCTATCTTTGAGTATATTTTGGTGACTAGGCGGGGGGGACATTGATCTTGGGGGGTGGTGCTATCGCTTGGTGGGCGTGATTTGACTGTGTGCTGTCAGCTTCCACTGGGTGGGGGCTGTGTAATGTTTTATCCTGGAGTTTAAAAGGCTAACAGAGGGATCCTGCACGCTAATTAGTTTTGGGGGATGTGTCTATTTGATGTAATTCACCGTGTCGCTGTACTATGTCATCTTGGTTTTTGTATGTGCATTTTTCTGTGTTGATGTTGTGTGCTGTTTTAGTTTTCCTGAATGTTTCTTTTTGTCCTAGTTGGTGTTCCGGTCGCTTTTCATGGGGGGCGGGTTCTTTGTGGTTCTTTTGAAATATACGTGTTTGTGGAAGACGTTTTAATGTCTCCCATGGGGGGTCTGGAGTATATTTAATAACATGATATACATGTAAGCCATATTTCACAGGGAGCATACAGACAGAAGAGCGGATTGAGACAGCTGTTGGCTGACCGGGGTGTGGGGGTACTATTAACATTCTCTTTGTTGCTTACCTGGGAGAGAGAGCATGTGTTCCCCATCCCCCTTTCCTGCCTATACAGTTGCAAATTGAACCAGGGACTAAAAGGGGGATCTATTGTTTGTCTGGGCGGGGTCTCACCTTTGGAGGCTGACCCCCAGCCCCTTATTCAATGTGACCACTGCTATATAGACTATGACATGTAAGCTTGTAGTGTGTGTGCGACTCCCGGCCGTTAGGCTGTGGAGATGGTTGGCTGCTGTAATAAACTGGAAGCAAAGACACCTCACTGACTAGTGATGACTCCATTCATTCTACAACCATTCATTCTCATCTCTGGAACAACAAACTTATCTACAATATGGCGTTGTTGGCAACTCAATAGAGCCTTTAAGGCCGTGGAAGAGATACTTCATATGGGTTGTCGGCAGTGAAGAATATACTTCATGCAAAACACAGATTTTGTCGAAACATCACGCAAATCGGTACTGTACACAAAGGGGCGGCAGTGGCTCAGGAGGTAGAGCTGCCTCTTGGGAACCGGAAGGTTTCCAGTTCGATTAGTTGGTGTCGAAGTGTCCTTGAGCAAGACACTGAACCCCTCATTGTTCCCGATGAGCAGGTTGGTGCCTTGCATGGTTTCCTCCGCCATCGGTGTGTGAATGTAATACACATTGTAAAGCGCTTTGGATAAAGGCGCTACATTATATAAATGCACCATTTACCATTTACATTACCTCTATAGTCATGTGATTTTTCATATTCTATCCTGATTGGCTAAGATTGTCTTCTAAAGTTTGCAGGAGTGGCCTGTTTTGAACAAAATGAACGTAGTGTCCGGTTGCCGTAAAACTTTGCATGCACATGCTGTGAGCAGATAATGATGTTTTTAGACAGTACAGTATGGTCATTTAGGTTTAGATAAAGTGCAGTTTACGTATTAGAGAAATGGGACCTGCTTGAGGATTCGCCAGTAACTATGGCAAAAAGAGCACAAAGTTATTGAGCAGTAAAACCCCTAAACAGCCTGTGGAAGGTTGAGGCTTGTTTTGGCTGGACTTGGCCCGACCTAGAGCTGCACATTAATGACAGACAAGATCTATGTTGTTGCTTAACTGTACTGTGTCACTACATTGTATGCTTTGTGCATTGTTATGACCCTAGGGCAGGGGTGATGCAACTTTGATGATGGAGAGGGCAACTATATTTCCACACTCACTCCAGAGGGCCACATTGCACAGAAACCTCTTATCTCCGTATTTTAACTTTTTTCTTAATTACTGCCCTACTTTGTCATTCTATGTCGCAAAAATAGCAGATCTACAAGCTCAAAAAGAATCGCAGTGCGACACGTTTTGAGCTTGTAGATCGGCTATATTTGCAATTTTTTTATTGGAATCCTGAATAATGTTTTGCTATTTTTGAATTGGAATCCTGAAAAGTAACGTTTTTATTTAATTTCAAATGCATTTTGTTATACTTATTTGTTACTTTATTAACTTAAATACAAATACATTGGACATAAAAAAGACAATAGAATTTTAATACTAGTCATTAAGCTACTAAACTGAAGTAATTAAAGCGGGTCATGTTTTGGAATTGTAACAGCTGAAATCAATAATATATCAGTATTCCGATATTAACCTGCGGGCTGCAATAAGTGAAGGTGGGGGCCGCCAGGCAGTAGCCCATGTATGCCATAGGGTCATACGCATAGATATAGAAACCTAGATACCTCATTGGCCTCTGCAGTTCGTTGGAGCGACCTGTTTGGTATGGTGGCCGCCATATTTACGGGGGGCACGGGCACTGGCCAATCACAGCGTGTTGACTACTGGCCAATCACAGCGCGTCTTTTCCAGGACTTGTCAGAATCTAGTTGTCCCGCCCCCACCTGCCTCTAATTGGCCTACTGAACGCCCCCTTCTGTGACGCACACGGAAATTTCCAGCTGCACCCCAGAAGCGGAAGCGCGCCCGCCATACAGTGCAGATGCTTCACAGCCAGAGGAGGCGTCTACCTTTATATGTCTATGGTCATACGTGTATTTGCTGGTACTGTTTTGCCCCATGCCTGTCCTCTCCCATCATTGGTGTGTGTGTGTGAATGAATGGTGGTGGTGAGTGACTGATTGAGCACCAGCTGGTGTGAATGATGACTGACTGGTAACTAACTAGTAGGTTGAACCTCGCAGGTGATTGGCTCCTGTCTTCATTGACTGGACTATAAAGCTTCCTGCCTTCAGTTGATTAGATGTCTTCCTCCAGCACTCTTGTGCTAGAACTACCATGGGTTAAAGTTCTGGATAATGTAATGCCTTGGGAGTGTAGGGGTGGGTGACCTCTTTGTTATTAGTTCTGTTTTACTGTCAGTTTTTATTAGGTAAGATACTTGTGTTTTTGTTTCCTTTATGTTAGGTAAAAGAGGTAGGGAAGTTTGCCGCTCTAAACTCGAGGCTTACCAGGGCTGAAGACTGGTGCGACAGGCCAACATGAAAGTCCATAAACAACAAAAACGCTCACACACTGAAAAAATGAACATAGAGGCTCTTAATTAATAAAATTATTTTACTTAGAAAAGTGCAAAAAGTGACATGGTGAAATAAAGTGATACATGATTTTTACACTGATTTTTATCTCAAATATAAACTAAATGCTTGATTTTGGGAATTTTAAACCTGTGTGGACTGACTGTTTGTTTGGGGACTGGGGAGGAGGGAGTCCATCTTTTATGTGACACCTGGTGACCCCTAGGCATAAAGGGGGAACTCACTGGAGGAAAGTTGCTCATTCAGCCTGAGACTCTGTAATGTCGGTGGTTGGTTTGTGCCCGCTTGCAAGTGTGTTTGAATGAGTAACAAGAGAGAAACACTCGTACATGGTTACTGATTCAAACTAAACAGTGACTCACTCTCTACTTTGTGTTTTTGCAGAAAAAGGCGCGTCCTCGTATGGTCCGTGATTGGCCAAGCAGTGTGGAACCTAATGATCGTCCTAGAGAGCTGAGAGACCTGGCCCAACAGGTGGAGAGAGATGAGGGATGGGGAAGATTGAAGGTCATTTCTTTTAACTTAAATGTTTTACCACTTAGCTGATTGCTTGGCTACTGGAGTGCAGTGACCATTACTGTATTGATATAGTGACCAGGAATGCTTATAGATCACATTACTGGGTATTGGGGCATTTAAGCTATTCCATATTTTGAGGTTAGAATTCAGAGACTTAAAACATGGCAAAATGAGGTAATTGTGGACATAACTAGCGATTTAATTCCTCAATCTATTATCAACTGTTGTTAACCACCACCTAGCATAGCAGTATGTTATTGTGATTATACAACTTGGAGATTCAATGCTTTCCAATAAAGTTCAAATTTGACCGTGTATGAAATGTATAAACAAAATAAAGATTAAACCCCTTTAGACCTGAAGCCTTTAGACCTGAAGTTTTCTGAAAAACTGAAATCTAAAATGACTCGCATTGTAGAGGTTCAGAACTCTCATATTTAAACAGCCATTTCCCAAGATGTACTGTTTGTAAACATGATTCTGAAAAGCTGTAGCAGTATTTGAAATGGAGGGAATACTATAATGATATCATGTTCTAACTTGAAAGGTGTTAAATAAGCAGTGACTAACATAATATTGTTTGCCATTTTAAAGGTGACGGTGATGAGGTCATCCACGAGCCAGTCCCCGAAAGCTACTGCCAAATCCCCTTTGAAAGCACGAGTCACAAGCAAAACGACGGATGTTTCTCTTAAAATGAACGAAGACCTCAAAATGATTCTCATCTCCAAGACTGTGGCGGAATTAACTGAACTGTCCAAGAGCTGCCTAACTGAAGATACATCTAAGAGCTGCCTAACTGAAGATACATCCAAGAGCTGCCTAACTGAAGATACATCCCAAACTGTCTCCATCTCCAAACCTACACAGGGTCAGTATTACTTTTTCAACCATTTTAACCCTGGCGTATCTGTTTTGGGCATGTCAGTATAATATGCAACATTCTTCAAAACATTTACCTCGTTGTAATCTTTTATACAAATACAGGCACTACTTACTTGGTTGAAACACAAACTTGGTTCACACTGTCCACCTTTTTTATGAATAAAAATCAAAACGCTTTTCTGAAGGACAGTATGAACGTGACCTGTGGTCATCTTAACATAGCCTGGTAAACACCCCCTCCCTCCGGAAATCTCATGCATTGCATTGCATTTGGTTTCAGGAAGGAGGGTCTGGGATTGCTCACAGAGTAAAGCTGCCCGAACCGCTGCGCATACGAACCAATCAGCGGCTGCTAGGGGCGGGATCATCCAATCACCTGCCTAGTAGCTTGAAAAAATGAAACTCCGTCTGTCATCGATTCTGCGCCCGAAGTCTCAGATGCAAGTACGCTGTGAAACAAAATGTGTGTCGCAAGCTTCTTCCATTTGACGGAGTGAGGTTAATCTTAACATGGTATGTTGCACAAACAGGTGTCGGCAAACTTTTTGACATGAAGTGCCATGTTTTTATTTTCTTGATAGTCAGTGTGCCGTATCAATATTACATTTTATTATGATGACACCACATCAAAATAAAATATTTCTAACAGATTTTGATTCCCATATTCATAACAACCTGATTTGTTTCTTCTTTTGAAATATTTTCTTTCACATCAGGACATCCTAATGATCATTAGAATAACCCAGCTATCTCCCAGACTCCCTCCCCAGTCAGAGTTCAGAGTTTGAATGAATGTAGAATTATGTGCAGGATTTTAATTTGCACACAGATGTGAGGGGACTTAATTTAATTGACTACATTAAAAACATACATTTTATTTAAATAAATATTATGCCTTACTTTGCCTACAGTACCCCTGTGTTAGATGGGTAGCATCCTTGTAAAAGATTATGAGTTTTACACATGTACTGTATGCTTTTAAACAGAATGAACATTTTCTATCACAAGATGTACTGAAATGTCATTTGAAGTGATGATGCCTTATTCATATCCATCCACTTGTTGTCAGTTCCTCATCTCCATCTGTTTCTGACCATCGTTTATTTGCACTCATCCACCAACCTTTCCTCTATCCATACTGTAGGTAATGGAATAAATCAAGGCTCACAATCCTCACCGATGCACATCTTACCCCCTGACACCCAGCCAGAAAGCCCACAGAGCTGTGATGTTCAGCCAGAGAGTTATGAGGACCCCAGAAGAACCCAGCCATGGGCTCCCCATGACCCTATGACCCAGTCAAGGGCTCCCCATGACCTCATGACCCAGCCATGGGCTCCCCATGACCCTATGGCCCAGCCATGGGCTCCCCACGACCCTATGGCCCAGCCATGGGCTCCTCAGATCCCTGGTACGTGGCAGCAGGCTCCCCGGGATTGTGACACACAACCCTGGGCTCCTCAGTACTCCTCCTCAGCACCCTGGTACCAGTCGGCACCTCAAGACCCCGGTGGTATTCAACCACAGAACCCAGAAGAACCGAGGGACAGAAGAGGCATCAAACTAGAGGAAACACAGAAGCCACTGGCGTGTTCAGACAGACAGACGTTCTTGGACCCAGAGCCACCGGTGTGTCAAAGCAACTCGGCAGGTATGTGTGTGTGTGGATTGAATCACTGCATTTATTTATGTTTATTTTATGGATTACTTTCTGTGTAGGTTTGTGTCTATCGCAGTGTTGATTTTGACACCACATTTTGATTTAGTTTTAGTCATATTTTAGTCATCTGAAATGTTTTAGTTTTTGTCTAGTTTTAGTCGACAAAATATCATGAGATTATAGTTGACTAAATCTACAGTTGATTTAGTCGACTAAAATGTATTTTGGCGGTGCCTTGATGGCGTCGTAATGGCAGATTTTACACTTGGTTGCATGCTGAAAATAGCCGATCTACAAGCTCACAACGCGTCGCAGCACGACGCGTTGTGAGCTTGTAGATTGGCTATTTTCAGAGTGCAACACCCGAGCGCAACCAAACGTAAAATTACTTTTAGTTATACTGGATCTCTTCTCCACTCGTCCCTCGTTAACATTTTAGTGTAGTTTTTATTTGTTGACGAAATGTCAATATATTTACCGTAGTCTTAGTTTTAGTCGTCGTAGCTTAGTTTTTGTCAGTGAAAAAAGGTAGTCGAAGAACAATTTTCGTCATAGTTTTAGTCGACGAAATCAACACTGGTCTATCGGTTGACTTGTCTGTCTGTCACTCACACACACAGGGGAAATGATTGCCAGCCGTGTGTCCCTCTTCCTCAATGTGAAGCTGTCAGAAGCTGAGAGAAAGCGAGTCGTAGGTGAGTGTTTGTTTGACCTTTGTGCACAAATGAAAACTGCTTTGCGGTGTCGAGATTTGGCTGCAGTGGTGTCTGCAAGGATTGAAGTATTTTAGAATCGAGTATCAAGTACGTTTTACATCATCAGTCTTAAGTAAGTCCCAAGTCAATGAGCCAAAGTCGAGGCCCAACACCTGACTATTGGGCTTCAAATGAGTTTTTTTACTCCAAGTCACACGCCCACAAGTCAATTCAAGCCTTCATTCAAGTCATCATAAATCATCATGTCCATGTTGAGCCTCAACTGAAAGTGGACGTCGTTAATAGAATGAGAAATGTACTTGGTCAATTGTTGATGATCTTTGCGTGTAAACATTATTATGCCAACATGAAACCTTACCAGTGGATTAACGGCTTTCAGTGGACTTGGGGAAAGAGTCTTTAGTCACCTGAATGGAGTTCTCACCTCAACCTGTGTGTGTGTGTGTGTGTGTGTGTGTGTGTGTTTTTTTCAGGTCTGGGCTCAGTGCTGGAGTGTCAGTGTGGAGACATATCTAAGAATGAGCGACTGGCCCCATTTTATTTGTGTTGTAGCTGTCTAAAGACTTTCCAGCTGCAAAACATTATTGGACACATCATCAGCCTCGATCATCAGCTCAAGTACATGGTCAGTGTCCTCTCCGGTACTTCTCACATACAGTATGACCATTTTTACTACAGTAAGCTGACCTTATATTAGAAGGCCTATGCACCTGCTTGGTATAATATTTGGTTTTAACCCATTAACTCATTCAGTGCCAAACTTCTTAAAATCTTAAAAGCATTCGCGGCCTTGACTCCTTATTTTAGCATGCCAAACACGCACACATGGGCATAAAAGGGACACAGGCAGAAAAACAAAGACATACCTATATATGGGCATGAAAGGGACACAGACAGACAGACGGGTACGACAGGTATTGAATAACCGGGTGGGACATGCATTTATGAAATGTATGAAAACCTTTAATATGCAAAATAATTGTATTCAATATGGGGGGTCCCTGCTTTGTCTCTCTCTCATCTAAGGGGGTCCTTGGCCTGACAAAATGTTCAAAACCCCTGTTTTAAACCTTTTATAATGCTTTGCAACTTTGTCTCTGATTCAAGACTCTTGTCTTGGTCATGTCTAATTCAAGTCATGCTAACTCACCAAGTGGTTGGTTACATTTATTTACATAACATTGTCTTTAAAAAAATCTTCATTAAATTAACCAATAAGCATATTGGAATATATTTGTATTATTCAAATAATGCAGTGGCAGTGTTGAGCTACAGTCTGAAATGTCTGCCGTTATGTTTGTGTTAGTGGGAGAAGTACCCCAAGATGATGGCTGGAATCTGGAATCTGGAGGACTTGAGTGAGAAAGACAAGATGGATGACTTTGAGGTTATGGTCAACAGAATTGCTGAGCAGGAACAGCTTTACCAAATGGATGCTGAGGTAACTTAGTTTGATACTGTTTGTTACTTTTCCATGAAGTTAATCTCTGCTGTGGGTTCACCGTTGTGCTACAGGTGGTGGTGAAACTGTAATGGAACTATACGGATACAGGATAGGTGGGCACTAGGGACATCTAGGCATCTCGATGTAAAATTGCCTATTTTGACCAAAATGTTAAAATAAATTTATATTTGAAAAAATGGTCTTAAGTAATGTAAAGTATACATGATGTGAACATGCACGGTACATCATTATCAGACTTAATTTTAATCTTCAACTTCGTGTTTATGCCCCAAAATGACTGGATATACTGGTTTTGTAGCAATTTGTAGCAATTGTTGAAATATAATTGTAGAAATACTTTAAAACATTTTCCAAATATAAAAAATGTCAACATTTTGGACAAAATAGACAATTTTACACCGAGGTGCCCAGATGTCCCTGGTGCCCACCTACAGGTTCAAAGGGCAAAAATACCAACTCAAATTTGGAACGTCGCTGAAATCAGAAGAAATGAGGCAGAGGTTTTACCTCCGTATTTTCTGCTGAAATGGCTATTTACTAATTCAAGTGGAGGTCTTGTTATTAAGCTACACATTATGCAGGGCAGGGGCTACTTGTGGTTGTGAATAAATTGTTGTCCATACACTGACCTGTCAGGACAACTCCGGGCATCTTAATAACATTGTGTAGATTAGAGAGAACAAAATATGTGACTTTTCTCCTTATGAGTGACAGCCTGATACATTTTTAAACTTGTATTGTCTGTCTCAACTATAATGTTTATGTTTTACCTATTTTCTCTTGTCAAGGTTATACTGCTTGACAAGGACTCGTATCATCGTGTTCGTGTGGCTTCATTCAATGAAGGTACAGTAGTTCTTAAACTTTGTTTCCCCCCTAAAGTCCCTAAAAATGAAATTTTAATTACTTCCTGTCAAAAAAAATTATGCGTGATTACATCAGCAAGACCTTATGAATAATCATGAATCATGATATCATTCACCTGTGATTCCCATATCGTCAGTGTCCAGCCGGGACCAGCTAACTCCTTTTTCAGTTTTTTTTTTTTTTTTCATAAATCAACGCTTTTGAACCCCCTCTACATCTGTGTAATTTTTTTTTTAATAATAACATATGAAAAGTATTAAAAAGCGCCTCTGACGAAAACTCCTAACTCCATTGGACCCTCAAACTGTCCGTCAAAAACAAACAACTCCCCCCTCCTCTCAGGCTCTCGAGAAGCTCTGCTCTGTATGAGGCAGACAGGGAGAAGATTTTTCAATGCTTTTGGGAGAACATAAACTGGGAAGAGAAGAGAATGTATGTGCAAGGTTTGATAGATGTCACCCCAGTAAAGAGGAGAAGGGTGTCTTCACAAAGGTCATCTGCTCGTGTTTTCTTTTTAAATGTTAATGGACAGAGAATGAGTGTGTGCAGGAGTTTGTTTCAAACATCTCCAAGAGCTCAAGGAGATCATGCCAAAAGACTTTCACAGCTTTTATGACAATCTAAAGCACTAAGAAACACCCACCACACACACGCAACACACAACACACTACAGTGATAATAAAATGTTGATAGGTATATGATAGGTAAATTCAACTGTGGTTGTTATTGTTAGTGCAGTAGGCTACAGATTTGATAGGCTAAAGATTCTATTTTTCATGAATGTATTTTGTATTTATATGCCATTTTTTTATTGTTGGTGTGCCATGATCGCTTTTGTTAAATACATGATTGAGTATTGAGGCAGAATTGTTTGTTGCACTCAACTGTAGAAGAACAACAGTGGTAACAGTTAGATCCATGGTTGTTTACAATGCATGTTAAAATAAAAGTTGTTTAAGTACAGAATTCAGCTTGATCTATAGTATATGAGGATGGCGCTCACCATAAATAGCTGATCTCCAAGCTCACAATGCGTTGTGATGTGTTGTGAGCTTTGAGATCCATTGCCAGCTGTTCTTATCAATGATGGCCAAAACCTCCTAACTCCACTTGCACTGGATTTGGGTAAAGTGGTGATAATATAATGACACATGCAAGTATCTGATAATATATAAAGTCACAATACCAAGTTTGATGAGGCAGTATTGCTTTGTTTTAAAAATATAAGGTTTTCTTCATTTTCTGAAAAATTGATATTTTGTTTTTCATTTCCTGAACAATTACCATTTTGGATTTAGCTGGTTCCGGCCGAACAGCAGAGATATACCAGTGGTTCCCAAAACATCCTAAAATAATAAAAAATAAATTTGCCCAGGACCCAAACTAGTGAAAAAAGCAGATCTACAAGCTCACAACGCATCGCTTCATGCCGCGTTGCAAGCTTTATTAAATACTTTAGAAACATTTTGGAATTGTTTTTAATTGATAAAGTGGCGATTTTTCTTTTTTTGTTTAAACTTTTTTAAATCTTTTGAAATGTATATATATTTTTCTTAAAAGTTCGAAACAAAAAAGGGGATATTTACTCGCAATCCATAAAGATTGGTCCAGACTCCCCCTCAGCAGGGAGCAGGACAGGGTGTGATTCCTGTTAATGCGCTTAAAGTGCTTCTCCTCTGTTCTGTGTCCCGTTTTTCCATTGCGTCGGTTGTGTCGGTTGTGCAAAAAAAATCACACGTGCGCGCGTGATTTTTTTTGCGGTTTTGCGCGGATTTGGGATTTTTTTTTATACTTTATTCCGGTTTTAGGGTTAGGGTTGTTAGGGTTATTTAATTCTTTTTTTGGGGAGTTTTTTGATACTTTAATTCGGTTTTAGGGTTAGGGTTGTTAGGGTTATTTAATTATTTTGGGGGAGCCAGCCCCCCAAACTCTTGAAATGCATAGAAATCTATGAAATCTAAATAAAAAAATCTATGAAATTTATATTAATTATATTGAATTATTATATATTAATTATATTATTAATGTATTTATTAACTGTTAATCCATTATGAAGAATTCCGTTTTCCAGATGAGCATAACAACATAAGAGTTATTCTTTAAATGGGCACACTATTTAATTATATTGATTAATATATATAAGGGTTATTCTTTAAATGGGCACACTATTTAATTATATTGATTAATATATATAAGAGTTATTCTTTAAAGGAGCTACACCATGAATTTAATTTTTTATTTTTTTATTTAATATCATATGGTGTATGTCCCTCAAACCTTTTTCAAAAGGTTTGAGCCTAAATCATCACTCAGATATACTCATCCCAAGTCAATTGTCTCTGGCTTATACAGCACTTTCAGCTGCAATACCAAAACGTCCTCTTGGGCTGGGGGGGGCTACTGAGCAATTCTGTTCAGTTAATACATTTAGTTAATAAAAAAAAATATTAAAAAAAAAAAAAAGGAAAAATTCTGCATAAAAAGAAGCATCTAAGAAAAATACAAAATCGAAAAAAAAAACACTTTGAACATTTTTGAACAATTCCACCAAGTGTTTGAGGTGCCTGTTTCACCCACTTCCGGGGGGCGGAGCCAAAATATAGTATTTGTTCGTAGACCCCCACTTAGGGGGGGTAGAAAAAGTTTTGGAGCGATTCGGGCACTTTTCATTTAACATTGGGTTTGCCATCAAAAATGTTTGTGACATCATAAACATTGCCATTCTGAGATCGCCTGTTCAGACACGCCCATTCTGGAAATCCATGAAATGAGAAGGAATGACTGAATTTAAAGAAAACATTTTTTTTTGGGTACAAGAGACACTGGGGACTCCAAAAAATACAAAAAAACAAGAAAAAAGTGATTTTCATGGTGTAGACCCTTTAAATGGGCACACTATTTAATTATATTGATTAATATATATTAAATGAATGTTTATTTATTAGACTTGAAAAACTCAACATTAATAAACAATCAACCATATTAGTCTACTGAAATAGCCTAGACTATGCCCATCAGCAGCCAATATGTAGGCTGCCAGGGCAGGTAAATAGAAATACTGACATCTTGCTAAAAAACACAACCAGATAAATAAGATGTAATATCCCATACCGAATCGATCTCAGGAGATGTTTTAGTAATGAAGAACTGTGACACTTGATGTCAACCAGTCCACCGTGCGCGCTGAACCATGTCACAGTGAGGCAGCGCAGCCTAGGGCAGAACGTATCCTAGCAACGTGAAAGCGCTAACTCTCATTGGTCGTGTTATGAGTAATGAGCCAATGAGCTGCTGAGCGCACTCCCAGACAATGGCTTCATAGCCAGCGTTGCCAAGTCTACTTATTTCCCGCAACTTCCCTGGAACAAAATTTGGCTTGTTTTTGGCTTGTTTTTGTAGGTCGGCTGGCTCATTTCTCTCACTATACCTGGCAACAACACTGACTGACACCCGGACTGAGCTCTCACTCACACAGAGAAGAGACAGGACGGGCGGCTGCCCCGTCTCGTTTGTGTGTGTGAGTGTGAGTGAGAAATACTCTCTCTCATATAAAAATCGCGCCGTCATTCCACGACCCCAAAATACCGAACATAGTGCGTCCCGTAACAGTTCAATACGGAACACGTCTTTTAGTTTCCAAATAAGGAACGATTCCGTATTTTACGGGACGGTTGGCAACCCTAGGTGGACCATATTGTACCATATCGGTGTCAGTAAAAATGACAATGTCCATCCACAGCTCTGTGAATGTGTGGTGTTGTAACTGTAGTGGTCTGATTGTTGTCTGTAGGCATCCACATACTGGAGTCATGCAGGCCACCAGAGGCAGACAAGAGCACAGATAACGGTATACTGAACCAACCATCACACACACACAGATATGTCCCAGCTAGAGACCACTGTTGACGTTCATAATCTTTAACCATCCTTGTTCCCAATTCAGAAGAGACGGACAACATAGTGAAGACTGAGCCGGTCACAGAGCACATGTCAGACAGACCACACCCAGAGCGTGTGGCAACCATGAACACTCACAACTCCACCATAACAGGTGTGTGAGGTCAACATTACTCCCCCGACACATACTGTAGAATGTTGAATATAAAACCATGTCTAATTGTCTCTCTGTTGTTTCCAGTCACCATTAAACAGGAGGTGAAACAGGAAGACCACACCCACAGCTGTTTCTCTGGACATACTGGTAGATACTGACGCCTACTGGAACACAACTTGTTTTGTTTTCCTGATAACCCTGATGTCTTACTATCATAGAAAAGCAGAGGTTACTTTAAATGGAATTGACTCCCCGACTCCCAGAGGGGTTTTTATTAAGTGGCAGAAATGTGTTACAGACAATTTAAATATCCTCTGCAGTCGTATCTGTATGGAAGTAATGTTTGACGTGCTTGTGTCTCCTGGTGTGTGACAGTCTGGTACTGTATGTATCTGAACATATCTATGTTGTATCTGAACGTGTCTGTTCCCCCCCCCCCCCCCCCCCCCCAGAAATGAGAAAGGCAGTGAAACATGGTTTGGATGACGTGTCCTCAAATGAAGATGGAGAGACGGGCAACAAACGGAGAAGAATTTCAAAGTCTCCCGATGGGAGAAAATTGGAGCTGGTCTTGAACTCACTTAAAATATTAGCGTCCTCCAACTTCAACCTTGAATCTCCTCCATTAAGTCCAGTCTCGGCTGCATCTTCTGAGCCTTGGTTCACTGAGCCCAGGACGCAAACGTCCCCGAAGCCTGTCGACAACATCGTCACGAGCTACGCCGACCGGCAGTTCACGTCGGAAAGCCAGGCCGCCGACGTCATCGATTATGACCAGCCTCCGGAAAGCTACTACAGAGCAGCCCACCCTGCTGCAGCGGGGGAAGACCTTCCTGTTGCCTCCAGCCCACAGCTGGACTGTAATCAGAACTTCAGTGTGGGTGAACCCAGCGCCGTTAATACAAACCCTGCTCTAGCATCACAGGCCTGTATCTATAACACCACGGCCTCTCCTTTTAATATCGGTTCCATCACCGCGGTCAGCCCAAACCCCGCTAGCCAGCAGTTTCCTGGTTCTGATTACAGCATCAACCAGCCCACCGTAGCCATGTTAAACCCCAGTGTCTCCCTGCCAGCAGCAGGCTACTATGGGACGCCCGTTTATCCTTACAGTCAACTCACCCACAACCCGTATTTCACACATGGGTATCCATCCGGAACTGGTACCCAGAACCCTTACTTCACACATGGGCATCCGTACGGAACTGGACCTGCAGGTATTCACCGAGCTCCAGAGCAGCACCCTGTGTTCTCACAGTATGTAAACTACAGTGTTGGCTCTACTGGAGGATTGAACCCAGTCCAGACCCCTCCTCAGCAAGGGACAGGACAGTATGTGATTCCTGGAGGCGCCTACACCACCAATCCACCTGCAGAAGCCTGGCCTGACATGCCATGAGAACAGCAGCCGCAGTAATGTTCTGGGTAACATTGTCCCTTCTAGAAATCCTCTGGTGCTTTGTGGCATTTACCAGCCACAGTTTAATCATCCAGGGGTTGACACTAACGGTTGCCCGACTGCCCGTGGCAAGTAAAGAAAACGTTTGGGCAAGTGTCGTTTGCTTTCAGGTTGCCCGATGGGCAAGTGAGTTTGAGTGGGGGAAGCAACTGTCTTTAGTTCGCTATAAAAATAAAATGTCATACAGTATATTAGCTATTGAGATATTTGGCATAAATATTGAGGTATCTCCATATCTCACAGCCCCAGAATTTTCAAGTAAAGTAAAAAAAAATAAATAAGTGTTTAAATTAACCCTAATTATGTTACATATTACAACGAAATTACAACGTCCCACGTTGTAATTTGCTTCTAGAGGAGCTGAAAGAGAGGAGAGGAGGCTCTGCAAGGTGCTTGAGACGAGGGTAGATCAAGTGGATCTACCCTTTTTGTCAGAATTAGTGATGTAAGAATTTAAACCTATTTATAGTTATTGGCTACTAGTACAGCCCAACATCTCCTCTGGCTATGGGATGTAAACTACGCTGTCCGGGAGATGGGAACCAAAAGTCGCCGCTTAGCCTCGCAGAAATCAAAGGAATGATTTTGAGCCGACAAAACATGAATCTGCTTTATGTTCTAATAAGTGGATTGATGAATGGGCAATGCTTTACTCTAGACAGTTTATGGAGAGGAATGTCATTGTCAGCAGTCTGAGACGATAGATTGATGAAAGAGAGCTCTGAACAGTTGAAGCAGTTTATTAATTTGGCATTTTCTATTAGTTGCAAGTTTCACATCCTATACAATAAATTCATGTCTTTATTTTTATGAATAAAACAAAGGCTACACACTCACCCTCTGTATTCCTCTGTGTTTCATAAATTGTCTACTACATCATGGATCTTTAACAGGGGGTCCGGGACCCCTAGGGGGTCCTTTTCTTACATTAACCACTTGAACCTAGCATCTGTATTCTGGGGGGAACGTTTAGCAGAAAATAGAAGATCTACAAGCTGACAAAGTGTTGACACGTCAGCTTGTAGATCTGCTATTTTCGGCAAAGAGGTGTAGAGAGACAAAGGAGTGGACCAAGTACAGAGCCAAAGGTCACGTGTTCCTATGTATTGAGGGTTTAAAAGATTTGTGTAACACTTTCAAAAGTATTCAGAATTTGTAAAAGATTTTCACAACCATTTAAAAAATAATAATTCTAACTTCACATTTTGTTTGTATCGTAGTTTGTTACTTGGAGCAGAAGGAGAGGGGAAGGTGCAGGCAGCATACAATAGTAGTACTCTGAAGCATATTTTGAAGACTAACATCCAGAAACGACACTTACAAACGTAAGTGTGTGGAGGTGCCGTAGGCAAGCTAACGTGGATGCTGTATCTATGCGACCACCAGTTGGGTAGTAACAGTAACGTGTTATAATACATTTTTTACATGATTAATGTGCCTTGATATTCTGCCTCTAATCCAGTGGTTCTCAAACTTTCCAGCCCTCCCCTCAATCATATTTGAGCTGGGGACCCCCCACCCTGTAGGTTTAGGAGTTGAGTAGTTTGACTTGGCTGGCGGTGAACAAGTCACCACATTCTCACACCAATGGTGGCAAGCTAGCGCCTACCGACTCATTGGGGCCAATGTAGGGTTCAGTGTCTTGCCCAAGGACACGTCGACACTAACTCTACCCCTGAGCCACTGCCGCCCCTATAGATGATAATGTGAAAATCTACATCTACAAGCGATCTACAAGGCATTGTGAGTTTGTAGATCGGCTGTTTTCAAAATGTTTGCCTCTGTCTTAATATTTGACATTTGATATTTGGCCAATATCTGACAATTTGTATAGTATAGTTTGTTGATTGCTTTTGATGCAGTAATGGTCTCATTTATTTTAATTTTAGACGTATTAAAAAGTATTTAAAGGTCCTTAAATTGTGCAGATACCCTATACACACTTATACTGTAACTGTTGGTTTGTGTACTGTTGAGAAAACGATATTGAAAATCATCTGGGGACCCCCCAAAATCATTTGGAGACCACCCTGGGGGTCCTGACCCACAGTTTGAGAACCACTGCTCTATTCCACCTCTACTCCAAAAGCAACATAGCCTATTTATAGTTATTTTTAAAGAGAAATGTCCCGCAATATGAATTTTGATAAGTTTTATTTTTATGATAACTGTTATATAATCGCAATGTTACACAGGAGGGTGTGCTTTACCGTGATGCTTGATGAACTCTGCTCCGCCTCCTTCCTGACCTCACCACTGGTGTGTTGCCAATAATCAAGGTAAAGCAAACCCTCTCAATTGCTTAATCCATTAAGTCCGGGAACGCATCTGTGTCATTTTAGATTTCTTCGGCTATTTTTATTGTGAAACTTTAAAAAAATCTTTGAATATATATATTTTTTAAAGCGGGGGGATTCCTTGAAAAACAATCTTTTCAGATGGGGATCCGTGGACAAATACATGTCCTTTTGGGGGTCCTTGACATGAAAAAGTGTGAGAACCACTGATATTACAGCATATGTTTTTTTTTTTTTTTACTTCACCAGAAGCAAAGATTTGAGTTACAAATGTTCACTTTGAAAATATATATATTCAAAGATTTGCACAAATGTTCACTATTTAAAAAAAAATAGCAGATATCTCATAGCTCATAGCGTGGCCAGAGAAATGTAAAAATGACACGGATGCTTTCCCCGGTCTTAATGGGTTGATTCATTCTCTGGGTGAAACTGACAGGGTGGCGTACAGTAGTCTGGTATGCTGTTCTGGGCCTGTAGTGTCCTGGTTACACCTACAAAACCTGTACCTGTACCAATGGACCCTTACGGTTCCATTGGTACACTCTCTGTGTAGCGTGAACAGTATTTAATATTTATGTAATTTTTATTGAACAAGTTTTGGTTGAGGGAGTGAGAGTCACAAAGGTGTTCTTTTACGTCTGTTAATTCTCTCTCACTCACTCACTCACTCACTCACTCACTCACACTCAGTCACAGTCTCTCTCTCTCTCTCTCACTCTCACACACACACACACACACACACCACACACACACACACACACACACACACACACACACACACACAGGTTGCCTGTATTGCTTAATACATGTGTAAGTGCATGAATGGGCGCTACGAACGTGTGCTGCTGACTATATATGGTCACCTAGCCAACGATCACAGAGGGAGAGAGAGAGAGAGAGAGAGAGAGAGAGAGAGAGAGGAGGGGGGGGGGGGAGATAGAGAGATGGGGGAGATGAGACTAGAGGTTACTTTACTTATGTTTTTGTGTTTATTTGTGGAGCATACCTGGCTAGGGGTTGAGCAGCTGACTGTGTGTGGGATGGCAGCTTCATTCATTTGTAGCCTATTGTAATCTATCCTCACCAAACAAGTTAAGTTGTCTCTCTGTAGCCTTGTAGGCTCTAGTCTATACGTATATACTCTGGCATTTTTTCTGACATGTTTGTCAATGTGTGTCTGCCACCCACCATTTGGGAATGGCTGCTCTAGCAGACTTAAAAATGCACAGGGATTTGTATTGTATATTATTGTTTGTCTTTAAATGTCTCGATGAGTTGAATACAGAGGATCTTAATGGAAACAAGCCCTGAGGGCTGGGTTATCCTTTTAGCATTCATTTGTATAAATCTGTACCATCGTGCCTTGTTTTTGCAAACTTTTAAACTATTCAATCAATCAATCAATCAGTTGCCCAGTGTGTGTATTACGGACTGTAAAATATGTGCACGCTCTCCCTCGCCCTTTCTCTTGCTTGCCACCCCTCCCTCTCTCTTGCTCTAATGCCCAGGGGCTGTTATGAAGAGGCTTTTTTTCTGTCATGACATTAGCCCAACCCAAAGCACAGTAGACAATACGATATGATATGATTCTATTGAATGCACAAAGAAATGAATGTTTTTTATTAGATATAGCCTACTCCAGTCCAGTCTAGCCTACAGAATCCTTGGGGAGCTGTGTGTCAGAACAGTGGGAACCAGCAGTCTCCCACAAGAGATATTGTAAACATTCTGACTTCATGTACATTGTACATGATCAGAATGTTTGTAACCTCCCGTCACCAGGCTTTCACCAGGCAGTATAGGCTACCTGTGGAAAATGTATGATTTCCCTATAGGACATGTGATGAATGTCAGGAGACAGTTGGACCAATAAAGGCATGTGTTTTGTTATATGGTATTTTGCACTATCCAGGCCTGTACCGGGACAAAAAGTTGGCCCTGGCATGTAATGCCTTGATCGACCCACTTCTCAAAAGTGGTCACCTAACGTTACTTTCATCACATTACATTTCAGCATAAATTCATTCATTAACTGAGTTAACAGACTCCTCTCTATTGCATTATTGTTCACACAGCTTCTCTCACACTGAGTGTTTTATGACTCTGCAAGGTTATGTGAGTTCATAGTCACACCCTGCCAACCACTGTACATTCCTCTTTATATTCTAATAAGTGGATTGATGAATGGGCAATGCTTTACTCTAGACAGTTTATGGAGAGGAATATAATTGTCAGCGGTCTGAGACAATAGATTGATGAAAGAGAGCAGCAGTGATCAAAGCAGTTGAAGCAGTTTATTAATTTGGCATTTTCTTTTATTATTAGTTGCAAGTTTCACATCCTATACAGTAGATATTAATACGGGTTTGTTGAGAAACAAAGGCTGCACTCACCCTCTGTATTTATGTTTTTCATAAATTGTCTACTACATCATGGGTCTACAACAGGGGGTCCGGGACCCCTAGGGGGTCCTTTTTTTACATTAACCACTTGAACCCTAGCATCTGTATTCTGGGGGGAACGTTAGCAGAAAAAAGCAGATCTACAAACTGACAACACATCGGCGCGTTGTCAGCTTGTAGATCTGATACTTTCTGCAAAGAGGTTTGGTGTAGAGAGAAAATGGAGCCAAAGGTCACGTTTTCCTATGTATTGAGGGTTTTAAAAGATTTGTTTAAAACTTTCAAAAGTGTTCAGAATGTGTAAAAGATTTTCACAACAAACAATAAGTTAAAAAAAAAAAAAATTAAACTTCATATTGTGTATTTTGTTTGCATTGTTGTTTGTTACTCAGAGCAGAAGGAAAGGGCAAGGTGCAGGCAGCATAGAGTAGTAGCTCACTTTGTTGGGACCAATGTCTACATGATCCAAAGGTTGTGGGTTCAAACTAATGTTCCTGCTTCACTCTGAAGCATATATTTGACTATCCAACAAACAGATAAGAGAGAGAGGGGGGGGGGGGGGGGGGTAGAGAAAGACTAGAGGTTTAATATCTGATTTGGTTACTTATGTTATTTTGTTTATTTGTGGATCACACCTGGCTTAACGGTTGAGCAGCTGAATGGGTGGCAGTTTTTCATAGAGGAAGAAATTCCACTTGAGATTTTTCTAATCAGCCTCATGGTGGCGCTATAACAGCCCGATTCGTGTTTTTACCTATAACTGCACCAATCTGTGTAAAATTTTGTATGTGCACTCCCTAGAGGTCAAAGAAAAACCTTTGCCCTGCATTTTTCACATCTGCCTTTATAGCGCCACCAGGAGGCCGACTTATGTAAAACATATTTCTTTACATTACTCCTTCCGATTTTATCCAAATTTCACGCAAATCGGTACACATGATGTCTATAGTCATGTGATCAAGATGGATCTGTTTAATTTTTCATATTCCATCCCGATTGGCTAAGATTCACATCTAAAGTTTGCATGTTTAGAACAAAATGCCGCAAATCATGAATGCAGCGGCCGATTGCGGTCAAACTTTGCGCGCACATTCACACTATGTTGAGGAACACATGCTACCTTTTAACATTGGTCTGTTATAGCGCCACCAGCAGGTCTAATTTAGCAAAACATTTTTTTTCGAACAAAATGCCTCAAATCATGAAAGCAGTGTCCGATTGCCGTGCAAGACCTAAGAACAAATGGCACCCTTTTGACATTGGCCTATTGTAGCGCCACCAGGAGGCCACAATAACCTACCTGACCTGGCGGAGACCTGTGCTCCGAGGAGCACTTTTTCTAGTTTACTATGTGCAGCTCAGTCACAGTGCTTATAATGTATCAGGGAATGTTATAAAGGCTTGGGGGGCGCGGCCCACTTCCCTTCTCTCTACAGTCTACACACAGTGCAGAGTGGAGACGCTGTGTTGGGCACAGTGTGTGTTGGGCACAGTGTTAATTTTGTTGACATATAGACTGAAAGACTAAGATTTAGATATTTAGTCGACTAAGACTGATCAATTTCAGAAGACTAGAATAGGACTAAAACTAAATGATGTGTTATTCAAAAGACTAAGACTAAATAATAATTTGCTGTCAAAATTAACATTGGTTGGGCTGGGCAATAATACTGGCTCTATATTGCCAAGCAGTTGCATAAGATGAGAGACAGGCCTGATGACACACGTGGAACTAAAGGCATATTTCATAAGAATCATTCACATTGTGATGCACGCATGAAATGTGCCACAAATACTCGGGTACGGTCACTCTTATGGAAAAAGGTGCTGGCCACTCAAATATCCAAGATGGCGACCATTTTTTCAAGATAGCCGTCACCGTAGCGGAGCAGATAGTAAT
Organism: Gymnoscopelus braueri; assembly: GCF_963280865.1. Taxonomy (NCBI): domain Eukaryota; kingdom Metazoa; phylum Chordata; class Actinopteri; order Myctophiformes; family Myctophidae; genus Gymnoscopelus; species Gymnoscopelus braueri. Next base: position 6,551,645 of record NC_137613.1, read on the forward strand.
ATTATCTTTCAGGTTGTGATACAGGGATGAAATTTGGCACAAATACTCTGTAAGGGCCACTCTTACAGTATGTGCAGAGGAGGGACGAGGGCTACATTGGGAGACGGATGGTGAAGATGGAGCTGCCAGGCAAGAGGAGAAGAGGAAAGCCAAAGAGGAGGTTTCAGTGAGAGAGGACATGCAGGTGGCTGGAGTGACTGAGGAAGATGGTGAGAACATGCAGAAGCCGATGAAACAGATGATCCACCGGAATTATAGCTGAATCCGTTCCGTTTTATTTTTTATAATTTTTTACTTTTCAAATGTTTCATAATGTGTTTATTTTGCTGTCTTAATGCTTTTATGTAAAGCACTTTGAACTTCCTTGTTGTTAAAATGTGCTGTTTTAACCTTTTTTGTGTGTGTGTGTGTGTGTGTGTGTGTGTGTGTGTGTGTGTGTGTGTGTGGATTAGAAAGAAAAAAAACGGCTCCTTCCTAATTTTGTCTCTTTACTTCTCTCGTATCTCCTCAATCATAGAGACGTCTACCTGCGCAGGTGAGTTTATACTGATCAATATCATGTATGAAGCATAAAATATTTACTGATTAATAACATTCTACTGTACTATTATTAATCTTTCTATCCTTCCTAGTGCAGTAACCTACTGTCCTACTATCCTATAAGGCACCATTAGTTTAATGCAATTTCACAATGTGGTGACTCTCCTGAACCAAAGGTGCAGATCGGCACAAACATCAAGAATGTGCATTTAAATTGTTTAAAAATCTTTTAAACTGCAATAGAGACTTAATTGTGTCTCTCTAATAGACTGTATATTTAGTCGATGTTATGCCGCCTAAGGCATATAGTTAAAAAATATACAGTTTTAAAATCGCTCTAAGTCAAGCGGATGGCAGAGTTCACACCGACTGAAAAGCATATATATAATGGTGAACGATATAGTTATAGTTATCGTTATAGTTATAGTGCTGCTCAGTGTGAATGTCACTTTTGACCAGGAAACATACCTCTCTCCTCTCCTGACTGTACCACAATGGCCTTCCAGGTTGGCTATGATATAATATCACATATGTACTGGGAGCGCCATGAAGGACGGCCGCATCCGTACGCGCTCCGTAACATCGCAACGTTTTTCCATCTTTTTAGTATTTTTTAGCCTTCTCTTTTTTCCCTACACCGTCGCGTGTCTAAGGAGTTATGACAGACAAGCACTTATGGACATCAGCACAGCGATTACACACAGAATTCCGGACTTTTTTGCCGAAAACCTTCCACTCGGCTGGGTGGGGGGAGGGGTTCCCTTTGTTCCGGCTGGAACAAAAAGTTACCCGAGGCGGCGAAAAAGACCTGGACGACGAGGGACAAGAGCAGGTCTACTCGTAAGAACAACAAAACGTGGATATAAACCTGCACTGCCTTCAATCCTGCTAGCGAACGTTAGATCTCTGTGTGAATCAAGAACTGTGACCACTATGGACGACTTACTAGCGCGCGTTAAATACAACGCAGAGACGAGGAGCACTTGTATTGTTGTGCTAACAGAGACGTGGCTAACGGAGTTAGCATCTGATTCTTCCATCACTCCTCCTGGCTTCACCGCGTATAGGAAGGACAGAGACCCTGTACTGAGCGGTAAGCAACGTGGGGGGGGAGTTTGTGCCTTGATCAACAACAACTGGTGCAAAGATGTTAAAATCCTAGATAGTCACTGCTCACCAGACCTTGAACTTTTAATCATAGCCTGCCGTCCTTTCTACCTACCACGCGACTTCAGCATTGTGATTGTAGCCGTTGTTTACATTCATCCTGGAGCTAATAAGGACACAGCTATGAGGGAATTACACCAGGCGATCAGTGCACAAGAAAATCGCCACCCGGACTGCGCAGTCATCTGCCTAGGCGACTTCAACCGGACAGACTTAAAAAAGGTCTTTCCCAAATTCCACCAGCATGTCGCCTGCAGTACCCGTGGTGACAATATTCTTGACCACTGCTACACGCCCTTCAAGGATGGATACAAAGCCCTCCGACGCCCACCGCTAGGAAGCTCTGACCACGACGCCATCCAGCTGCTACCTGCCTACAAACAGAGGCTAAAAAGGGAGCCGGTCGTTGAGAAGGAAATCCGAATCTGGTCTGAGGACACAGACGCTATGCTACAATCCTGCTTCTACCAGACTGACTGGGGGATGTTTAAGAACGCCGCTGGGAATAACATCAACGAACTCTCAGACTCAGTCACTGGCTTTATCAGCAAGTGCATAGATGACATAGTCCCAAAAAAGACAGTTCGGATCTATCCCAATCAGAAACCATGGATGGACAGCGGAGTACGTGCACATCTGCATGAACGGGATGCTGGTTTCAAATCTGGCGACGTGGAAACGCGCAACACGACGCGCGCGGCCCTAAACAGCGCCATCAGGAAGGCGAAAAAGGCCTACACAAAAAAGATGCAAGACAAACTCAGCAATGGCGACATCAGGAGCACATGGCAGGCGGTACACACCTTGACAGACTGCAAAACAAGAACCAGAAGCGAGGTGAACCCGCCTGCCTGCCTCCCCAACGAACTGAACACTTTCTACGGCCGGTTTGAGATCAGCTCCAACCGCGGCAGCCAAGCGGGGCCATCAGCAGCACCAGCAGAGGTGAACCCTCTAACCATCTCGGAGAGAGAAGTGCGTACAGCCTTCACACGGGTCAACATCCACAAGGCAGCCGGACCTGATGGGATTCCAGGCCGGGTCCTTAAGACATGTGCAGACCAGCTGGCGGGTGTCTTCGCTGACATCTTTAACCTCTCCCTCTCCCTGGCTGTGGTCCCTGCAGGGTTCAAAATGTCAACCATTGTGCCCATTCCCAAAAAGGCCAAAGTGACATGCCTGAACGACTGGAGACCTGTTGCTCTCACCCCGATCGTCAGCAAGTGTTTCGAGAAACTGGTGAGGGAATACATCAGCTCCACGCTACCTGCCTCGCTGGATCCGTGGCAGTATGCATACCGCAAAAACAGATCCACTGACGACGCTATTGCCATGGCTCTCCACACCGTCCTCTCGCACATGGACAACAAGCTGCTGAAGGACAAATATGTACGTATGCTGTTCGTGGACTACAGCTCAGCATTCAACACCATTGTCCCAGCAATACTTGACAAAAAGCTCAGAGACCTAGGGCTACACCCAAGCATGTGCGACTGGATACAGGACTTCTTGTCCAACCGACATCAGGTGGTGAGAATGGGCAGCATCACATCCGACCCCCGGACCCTCAACACCGGAGCACCCCAGGGATGCGTGCTGAGCCCTCTCCTCTACTCCCTGTACACGTATGACTGCATAGCCACACATGTCTCCAACACCATCATAAAGTACGCGGACGACACGACAGTGATAGGCCGAATCGTCAACAACGACGAGTCTGACTACAGAGAGGAGATCAAATCACTAGCACGCTGGTGCCGGGAGAACAACCTCTCTCTTAACGTCGACAAGACCAAAGAACTGATCGTGGACTTCAGGAGGCCGCGGAGAGACCATGCGCCCATCCTCATCGACGGTGCTGCAGTGGAAAGGGTCAGCGAGTTCAAGTTCCTCGGAGTACACATCGAGGAGGACCTCAAATGGGAGACGCACTCCACACACGTGAGGAAAAAGGCTCAGCAGCGACTGTACTGGCTCCGCCGCCTGAAGAAGCTCGGAGTAGGACGTCGCATCCTCAGGCTGTACTACAACAGTTCTGTCGAAGGCATCCTAACAGGCTGTGTCACGGCCTGGTACGGGAACTGCACTGCCCGAGAAAAGATCAGCCTACAACGAGTAGTGCGATCGGCAGAGCGGATAATGGGAATCGAGCTCCCAGCGCTCCAGGAACTGTACAAAAAGCGGTGCGTGGTCAAAGCCAAGCGCATCATCAAGGACAAGCACCACCCAAGTCACAGACTGTTCAACCCCCTACAACGACCGCGACCGGGCAAGGGGCTCTACCGCAGTATCAAGAGTTCCACTACCAGGTACTGGTGTAGTTTCAATCCGGCTGCTGTCAGAATGCTGAATGGGGCATAAGCCTGAATGAGGCATAGGCCTTGTTCAGCAGCCTGACAACAGGCAGCGCAGACTTTTCTGGCTCTTCCTGAACACACCTGTGGATTATACCAGGGACAATGACTTGGACTTTAGCCCCCCCCTCGGACACACCTGTGGACTACACCAGGTACAAATGACTTTTTGTTGCACTCCCTCATGGAGCTACCTGCGGATTATACTAGGGTCGGTCCACTCTAGGTGGACACGCACTGACCCTTTGCACCTTAATCCCTTGTATAACGCACTGACTTTTTTTGGTCTTTTTTATTGTGCTCCTTTTCCTCTAAGCACCTTAACGTCCATTGTCTATCATGCACAGTATAAGTATAACATGCACAGTATACAATACATTGCTGCTATGCTCAGGCACCTTAGTTTAGTTTTTTTTAGTTTTTATTATCTCAGGTAATTTGTAAATATGTAGATAACTTGTCTGGCCTTCTGTTGCTCTCTTGTTTTGATCTCCTTCCCACTTACCCCCCACCCTCTTCTTCTCCCCCCCCCCCCTCTTCTTTCTATGGAAACTAACGTTGCGATGGGAACGATGTACAAAAAAGAATTTCACCCACTTTTTTACCTTGTAAACCTGTAATGTGACAATAAAACTGATTCTGATTCTGATTCTGATTGAAACTATCTGCTCCATGCAGATCTGCAGAATTGAGGCTTTGGAAATCAAGGCTTTGTCATTTCAATTGTGTGAATATTTAGACAAGTGGTTACCAACATTTTCCGGATCAGAGCCCACCCATGTTAAGTGGTCAGGTGGGTGAGCCACATGGATGAATATCAGCACATTTAGGCGGACTATAGTGAAAGACACCCTTTCCATGCTGGTCGCGTAGGTTTAGGTGTTTCTGACGGTTCAGAGGTCGCTGGATTTGTGAGTTTGACAGCACTGTGCTGTATGACAGCATCATCAGTGTTGTGTTGGATTCATGTTAATGTGTATTTTGTTACATTTAACCACTTAAACCGTCAATACTTAGTAAACATGACCTTTCACTTTTTACTTAGTCTGCTCTTCTTTTCCCTCTACACCAAAACCTCTTTGCCAAAAATAGCCGATCTAAGCTCTCAACGCCTCGCAAGTGCGAGGCATTGTGAGCTTGTAGATCTGCTATTTTTGGCTAAAGTTCTCCTCAGAATAGGGATGCTAGGGTTCAAGTGGTTAATGTAAAAAAAATCTACCACACAACTTTTTGGTGGCCCCCCTGTAGTAATTCTGAGGACTTAACCCCTAATAAAGATGGTGCCCAGTTTTCCCTAGTGCCCACCTTCCCTGTATTGTTTTATAAAGCTCTTTGAACGGCCTTGTTGTTGAAATGTGCTGTTTTAACCTTAGGTCTAGTGTGTGTGTGTGTGTGTGTGTGTGTGTGTGTGTGTGTGTGTGTGTGTGTGTGTGTGTGTGTGTGTGTGTGTGTGTGTGTGTGTGTGTGTGTGTGTGTGTGTGTGTGTGTGTGTGTGTGTGTGCGCAGGCTGAGTGCGGTCAGAATCGGCTCCTTCCTGGTTGAGTCATTTCTCTCTTCTCTCCTCAACTAGAGACTTCTACTTGGGCAGGTGAGTTTATACTGATCAATAATATCATGTATGAAGCTTAAAATATGTACTGATTAATAACATCCTACTGTACTATTATACATCTTTCTATCCTACTTCCTAGTACAGTAAGCTACTGTCCTATTCAGAAGCAGCTGGTGGTGATTTTGGGTGGGAGGGCTATAATAAGACATCCATTATACTATATGATACCCATAGTTCACCCTGCAGCAACAGCATCACATTCCAGATGACAAGTTACAGCAATGACACTACTGTAGGCTATCTATACTTTGTTATAGGAAATGCTCCACAACAACACAAGTACCCACTCACAGCTCCATTGCAGCTTGCAGCGCATTCTGTCTCCATAACTAGTGCTCTCATGAGAGCAGAGGATGTGGTCATAAAGAAGAAGCTGTTATCTGCAGTTTCATATATTTTGCACCCACACGCACAACCGTTAACTTCACCTTGTCAAAACAAGATGATGCCGATATGCACAGCGGCGAACTTAGGCCTGTCAAAACAAAATGGAGCAGAGACAAATCGACTTGCCCTCTTTGCATTATGGACAACCTTACTGTCTGAATTCTCCGGTTGTAGGCTTGCCTTTTCTGCATGTATTAATACATACTTTGATTGAACTCTTCTGTTTGTTGTAGCTGTGCTATTGGGTTCTATTCACTCTGCATTCCTAACAACAGGGTCTTGAAACTATCTGGGCCGTAGATCTGCCTTTGCTCCATGCAGATCTGGAGAATTGAGGCTTTGTAAATCAAGGCTTTGTCATTTCAATTGTGTGAATATCTAGACAAGTGGTTACCAACATTTTCCAGATCAGAGCCCACCCATGTTAAGTGGTCAGATGGGTGAGCCGCGTGGATGAATACCAGCAGATTTAGGCGTACTACAGTGCAGGGTGGAAGACAGGGTTAAACAACTAAAAATGGGTCTGGTCTTCAAAATTGTAAATGCAGATTTGCCCGATATGCCCCCTATACCCGCATATCTGTATAAATACCTCGAAAAAGTTAGTGACACCCACAGCCACGAAACTAGAGGGAGCGTAAACAACAATCTGGTACCACCCACCCATAAAACAAACATGGGCAAATTCTCCTTCTATAGCACAGCCACCAGGGAATGGAATAGTCTAACCCCATCCCTCAAAAAATGCAGTTCGCTGGGCTCATTCAAAACAGCCCTAAAAACCCATCTTTCTGGAGGCCGAAAGAGGAGCTAGTACCAGTTTCCCTGTAGACAGACGACCCCCCCCCCTCCTCTTTTTGTACATATTTTGTATTTCCTCATGCTTTTTTTTTGTATATAATTTTTATTTTTCCATGCTTCCCCCCCCCCCTTTTTTTGTACATGTATTTTTTAAATGCTTTTTTTGTACATAGTGGTATTTTTTATGTATTATCTGTATTTTCATGTTGATTTTTGAACTGTTTGGTTGCTACTATATATGTCTATGAAATTAACTCAAGGACCCCAACGGAAACAAGTCCGCAAGGACTTTTTTGGCCGGACCTTTTAGACAAAAGCATTATAAATGTAACTGTGTTGTTTTACATTATTTTGCCTAATACAAATTTCAATCAATCAATCAAACCTTTTCCATGCCGGCCGAGTAGGTTTAAGTGTTTCTGACGGTTCAGAAGTCGCTGGATTTGTGAGTTTGACAGAACTGTGCTGTATGACAGCACTATCATCAGTGATGTGTTGGATTCATGTTAATGTGTATTCTCAGACATTTAACCACTTAATGTGTGTTAATAATAATCAAAATCTTCAAAGTAACTAGTAACTAAAGTTTTAAAATAATTGTAGTTGAGTAAAAGTACAATATTTGCCTTTGAGATATAGTGGAGTAGAAGTAAAAGTACTGAAAATTGGAAATACTCCAGTAAAGCATAGTGCAGTACTTGAGTAAATGTATTTAGTTACCACTGGCTCTCAACACTTAACCCCTAATAAAGATGGTGCCCAGTTTTACCTAGTGCCCACCTTCCCTGTATTGTTTTATTAAGCTCTTTGAACGGCCTTGTTGTTGAAATGTGCCGTTTTAACCTTTTGTCTACTGTGTGTGTGTGTGTGTGTGTGTGTGTGTGTGCGTGTGCGTGTGTGTGGGGGTGTGTACAGGCTTAGTGTGGTCAGAATCGGCTCCTTCTTGGTTGTCGCTCCTTCCTGGTTGAGTCATTTCTCTCGTATCTCCTCAACTAGAGACTTCTACTTGAGTAGGTGAGTTTATACTGATCAATAATATCATGTATGAGGCTTAAACTATTTACTGATTAATATAATCCTACTGTACTATTACATGTATTTGAATTTGCAATTTTTACAAAAATGTATTATACGGTACTTGTGTGTGCACAAACAATATTATGTGTAAATCATCAATTCTGCGTGTCAATTGTTGAGTCTGCATTTGTGAGTAGACCAGCACACGCATACATTACTTTTTCCTGTTACATAATTTTGAGACAAACGTCCCGCTTTTTTAAGAACATTTTCACAAATGTATTTTCCTATCTGCAAACTTACTTGTAACTTGTAAGTTGGCATTTAAATACATGTGCTATGATTTGTACAAATATAAGCTATTTATAAATATATCATTTGCAATTTGTAAAAAATAATGTATACTTTGAGTATTATTCCAAATATACATTAACCACTTCAGCCCTATACATTAACCACTTCAGCCCTATATACATTTCGGCCATTTGAAAATATTAGATCTACAAGCGACGCATTGTGAGCTTGTAGATCTGCTATTTTCAAAAGATTTTTATACATTTTATTCATTGGAAAACTTGTGAAATGGGACATTCTGCATAATGAGTACTTTCTACTTTTGCTACATTTTTATGCCAATACTTTTGTACTTTTACTCAAGTTCATTTTGAATTCCGGACTTTTACTTGTAACAGAGTATTTCTACATTACAGTATTAATACTTTTACTTAAGTAAAACATTTGATTACTTTTTCCACTACTGGTCCTCGACTACCTCGAGCACTGTCCCGTCGGCAGTGGCAACCAACATGTTCCTAATGGCTATAGAAAACTGCTCACCATTCTAAGCTTTAATTTGAGTGGTAACATGTGGTTATAACTCTAGAGATACAGTCAGAAACACTATTATGTTAATGTGATAACATGAGGCAGGGCCCTAGAATTGAGCCATGGTTCTCAAATGGGTGGTGGGCAAAGCTAGGTATGAGTAGTTTTTTTACTTGCTGTACATTTCGGCAAATTCTACCTTACAATTGTGCATGATAACCATTGCAGACTAGTAGCTTAGTGGTAGTTATCATGCATTGAATATGTGGACCCCTATATTATCACACGCAAATTATTACAACAAATATATTATCAACTTTTGAGCCATTATTGTGTAGAGACCTATGAGCACACTTTTCTGCACAATTCAAGTATGGGGAATTGATTGGAAAGGTTATTTTACTTATTCAATACTTCCATATGCTTAAATGGCTTTTTAATGCAAGATTTTGCACCCAAATCGAATAATTTGAAAATAAGTCTTGTAAATATCCCCAATTTGAAAGTATGTGCTGAGAACCAACATGTTCCTAGTGTCTATAAAAAAAAAAGAGACCTGATTATCACAGAGGCAGACTTGACTGACTCGGAAATAGAGAACTTAATTTGCTGTGCCTTGCCCCTGATGTGTCCCAGAACCCCTGAAACTTCTCCCTGCCTTGGCCTTGTCATACACTCCTCCTTTGTGTCTGTCTCTACAGTATATTTAAAAAAAGAAGTAAAACTGAAATGAGTTGAATTGAGTTTTGGCCATTATCGCCCGTTTTTATTTAATAACACAGGCTCACTTTTTACTTTTTTTCCCTCTACACCAAAACCTCTTTGCCAAAAATAGCCGCAAGTGCGAGGCGTTGTGAGGCTTGTAGATCTGCTATCTTTGGCTAAAGTTCTCCTCAGAATAGGGATGCTAGGGTTCAAGTGGTTAACTCTTTGACTGCCAGAGTATTTTCATAAAGTACTCCCCCAGTGCCAGCAATTTTCGTGTTTTTTTATTTTTATATTTTGAATTTTTCTCATGAAAATAATTTAAGGACACATAATGTAAAGACCCAGCACAATTCCGCCACTAGAGCGCAGCACATGACAGCTTTGATCATGTCGTTGGGTCTCTCTCACCCTTCTTCATAGATTAGACAAGGAAAAACATGAAAACGGATGTGACGTCCCCCCCATTGTTTTGATCGGCGAAAATTACGTTGTGATATACGACGGCGATGACTGATCGTCACCCAGACCATAGATTATAGAAGAGAAACTGTCCGTTTGTCCGTCATACCGTGTGAAAGACCGTTTATTTACCTATTTTGGACGAAAATGACTGGGGAAAAGAATCAAAAACCGGAAACGGAATCCAGGTCATGAAACCGGATGCAGATGTCCGTGAAGTAAGTGGATCTCGAGAATAACATTGAATATTAAGCAGCATAGCGCAATCAGAGATTAAACAATGAACGCGCGTCCAGCGCGTCGAGCGCGTCGACGGCCAACTGGACAAAGTAGCACTTGACGCGTTATCGCGTCGTCCGCAGTCAAAGAGTTAATGTAAAAAAAAAAAATCTATCACAGAAAGGTTTGGTGCCCCCCATGTAGTAATTCTGAGTACTCCAGCAAAATAAAGTATAAAACTTGAGTAAATGTATTTAGTTACCACTGGCTCTCAGCAATGTGTCTTAAGTGTCACTGATCAAGACACTTAACCCCTACTAAAGATGGTGCCCACATTTCTCTTCCCTGTATTCTTTTATTAAGCACTTTGAACGGCCTTGTTGAAATGTGCTGTTTTAACCTTTTGTCTACTTTGTTTGTGTGTGTGTGTGTGTGTGTGTGTGTGTGTGTGTGTGTGTGCGTGTGCGTGTGTGTGTACAGGCTGAGTGCGGTCAGAATCGGCTCCTTCTTGGTTGAGTCATTTCTCTCTTCTCTCCTCAACTAGAGACTTCTACTTGAGTAGGTGAGTTTATACTGATCAATAATATCATGTATGAAGCTTAAAATATGTACTGATTAATAACATCCTACTGTACTATTATAAATCTTACTATCCTACTTCCTAGTACAGTAAGCTACTGTCCTACTATCATATGAGGCACCATTAGTTTAATGGGAGAGATTTGTCTCAAAATTATTTATGAATCCAATACCATGATGCACAAATATTCCATTATTCACAAATGTGTTTTGCAATCTGCAAACACAAATAATTTATTTGTGATTTTTGTAAATATGAATTTGTAAGTTTTACAAAATTGTATTATACTGGTGCGTAAATATATCATAACATATAATTTGTAAATAATCAATTATGCGTGTCAATTGTTGAGTCTGCATTTGTGAGTAGACCAACACACGCATACATTCCTTTTTCCTGTTACATCATTTTGAGACAAATGTCACGCTTTTTTAAGAACATTTTTACAAATGTATTTTCCTATCTGCAAACTTACTTGTAACTTGTAAGTTGGCATTTAAACACATATGCTATGATTTGTACAAATATAAGCTATTTACAGCTTGTAGATCTGCTATTTTCAAATGATTTTTATACATTTTATTCATTTGAAAACTTGTGAAATGGGACATTCTGCATAATGAGTACTTTCTACTTTTGCTACATTTTGATGCCAATACTTTTGTACTTTTACTCAAGTACATTTTGAATTCCGGACTTTTACTTGTAACAGAGTATTTCTACGTTGCAGTATTAATACTTTTACTTAAGTAAAAAATGTGATTACTTTTTCCACTACTGGTCCTCGACTACCTTGAGCACTGTCCCGTCGGCAGTGGCATTAACCAACATGTTCCTAATGGCTATAGAAAACTGCTCACCATTCTAAGCTTTAATTTGAGTGGTAACATGTGGTTATAACTCTAGAGATACAGTCAGAAACACTATTATGTTAATGTGATAACATGAGGCAGGGCCCTAGAATTGAGCCATGGTTCTCAAATGGGTGGTGGGCAAAGCTAGGTATGAGTTTTTTTTAACTTACTGTACATTTCGGCAAATTCTACCTCACAATTTGGCATGATAACCATTGCAGACTAGTAGCTTAGTGGTAGTTCTCATGCATTGAATATGTGGACCCCTATATTATCACACGCAAATTGTTACAACAAATATATTATCAACTTTTGAGCCATTATTGTGTTGAAACCTATGAGCACACTTTTCTGCACAATTCAAGTATGGGGAATTGATTGGAAAGGTTATTTTACTTATTCAATACTTCCATATGCTTAAATGGCTTTTTAATTCAAGATTTTGCACCCAAATCGAATAATTTGAAAATAAGTTTTGTAAATATCCCCAATTTGAAAGTATGTGCTGAGAACCAACATATCCTATAGTGTCTATACAAAAAGAGACCTGAATTATCACAGAGGCAGACTTGACTGACTCGGAAATAGAGGAGTGAATTTGCTGTGCCTTGCCCCTGATGTGTCCCAGAACCCCTGAAACTTCTCCCTGCCTTGGCCTTGTCATACATTCCTCCTTTGTATCTGTCTCTATATTTAAAAAAAAAAAAGTAAAACTGAAATGAGTTGAATTGAGTTTTGGTCATTATCGCCCGTTTTTCTTTAATAACACAGGCTCACTTTTGACTTAGTCTGCTCTTTATTTCCCTCTACACCAAAACCTCTTTGCCTAAAATAGCTGCAAGTGCGAGGCGTTGTGAGCTTGTAGATCTGCTATTTTTGGCTAAAGTTCTCCTCAGAATAGGGATGCTAGGGTTCAAGTGGTTAATGTAAAAAAAAACATTCTATCACAGAAAGGTTTGGTGCCCCCCCTGTAGTAATTCTGAGTACTCCAGCAAAATAAAGTATAAAACTTGAGTAAATGTATTCAGTTACCACTGGCTCTCAGCAATGTGTCTTAAGTGTCACTGATCAAGACACTTAACCCCTACTAAAGATGGTGCCCAGATTTCTCTTGTGCCCACCTTCCCTGTATTCTTTTATTAAGCACTTTGAACGGCCTTGTTGAAATGTGCTGTTTTAACCTTTTGTGTGTGTGTGTGTGTGTGTGTGTGTGTGTGTGTGTGTGTGTGTGTGTGTGTGTGTGTGTGTGTGCGTGTGCGTGTGCGTGTACAGGCTGAGTGTGGTCAGAATAGGCTCCTTCCTGGCTGAGTCATTTCTCTCTTCTCTCCTCAACTAGAGACTTCTACTTGAGTAGGTGAGTTTATACTGATCAATAATATCATGTATGAAGCTTAACATATTTACTGATTAATGACATTCTGTACTATTATAAATCTTTCTATCCTACTTCCTAGTACAGTAAGCTACTGTCCTACTCAGAAGCAGCTGGTGGTGATTTTGGGTGGGGGGGCTATAAGACATCCATTATACTATATGATACCCATAGTTCACCCTGCAGCAACAGCATCACATTCCAGATAGCAAGTTACAGCAATGACACTACTCTAGGCTATATAGCCGTCCCTAAATTGTCTTTTTCTGAGGCAGAATAAACCCTGCTTCACTGGTGTAGTTCACGAGGGCTCTTTATTGTAACCCCATGTAGACAACAACGTGAAAAACTGCAACACAAAACAAATAATATCTTTTTAAACAATGAATTATAAACATAATGAAATATAAATGTCCATGTTGACAATCATACTGTCTTTTTAAGTGTCAATGAATTGTTTGTCCATATTATTCATGAATGTCCATTTTCACATAAACATAAACACATCCAATACAACAACAATGATGACATTTTACACAAACATAACACATAACAAAAAACATACCGTGTGCGCCTTCTGCACAGATATCTAGGAGGTTAGATTTGTTGTAGTTTTTAGAAACTCTTTCTAGCTGAAGGAGAGCTCCTTCCCTCTTCAGAAACTCAGTAGTACTGATTGCAGGCCTCTAAGGAATAACACGTGAACCCAATGTTCAGTGATTGGTGTTACGTGACTGACCAGGTAACATGACAAGACCTGAACTGTAGATGGCACTGCAGTAATATACAAATAATCAATACAGTGTTTCACTCAAATATAAACCACATTCAAAATGTAAATAAAATACAAAAGATATACAACCCTTTTATGGCGACAGCTACAGGCTATCTATACTTTGTTATAGGAAATGCTCCAACAACACAAGTACCCACAACAAAGCAGGGGTTCCACTGCTCCACTGAACGTTGTTTGTATGTGCAGATAGATGCTCTTAAATCATGATTATTGGTGGTGGTGGCAATACTAATAATTTGAGCCTGGAATGATCAAAAACCTGTGTTGAGGGTCACACAAGAATAGCAAGCACTTTTGAAAACTGAAAATTAAGAACCGGCCCCAACAATTACCATACTTTTAGGCCAGAAAACCTGAAAAAAAACGAAAAGCCCGAAAAGGTGTCATTAAGTGCTTAATGTCCTCAAAGTCACACATCCAACAAGCTTTGAACTGAGCAGATTGGACCTTCTGTTCCAGAGATAATGGCCAGAACATCTTGAAAACGGCCACTTTCGACGATTTTCGTCAGATCTTCGTCCGATTTCCGATGAGTTTTGGCCATTGTCGCACGTTTTATTTTAATAACACAGGCTCACTTTTTACTTAGTCTGCTTTTTTTCCCCCTCTAATACCAAACCTCTTTGCCAAACAGACATTTAACCACTTAAACATCTCAATACTTAGTAAACTTGACCTTTCACTTTTTACTTGGTCTGCTCTTTTCCCCCTCTAATACCAAAGCTCTCTGCCAAAAATAGCAGATCTATTCTTTAATAGCAACTTATTACTTAAGTATTTGACCATAGTCCTAATATTACCTATCATTTTGTTATTAAAACCCTCTGGCGTCTCACATTTTGTTTTAAAAATGCACATTTTGGTCATGGGTGGTAAGGCCGACTTGATAGTGTAGCCTAGGGGATATTTCTCATGTTATTTTAACAGGCATGTCTGTAAAAACACATCTTGCAGGAAAAGAGACACAGAGATATTTACAACAGAAAGCAAACTGTTAGGGGATAGGTTCAACATGCAACAAAATAAAACAAGCTTGTAAATAACTGTTCTAACTTGATTCTGAACTTGAATTCTTGTTAGAATGGACAGCATTCTCTACAGCTCCTGTAGTACTCCTATTTCGCTTTTGATTAGATCAACGTTGTTGCAGCAGTTCCTCTGATCATTGTCTTTCAAAATAACTGCCTCTGCGACCACAATGTTTAAAAGCATATTAGGCTCTGTGCACAGCAGCCATATTCTCACTTCCACTTCCCTATTCTCACAGGTGTTACCAATGATACTAATGAAGGCTCTGTTCCATTTAGTGTCGCACAGTGGTTCTCAGACTTTTTTTTCAAGGACCCCCATAACTCTGAGTGTACAAATGGAACCAAATTGACTCTTATGGGTCCATTTGGTGTGTGGAGTTACACACCCATAAGGGTCGATTTGGAACCCCCTCCAGAAACCATGAGGCTACCTGGACCCCACTTTGAGACCCACTGGTGTAGCAGAGTGTTTCCAGTGAGCCAACATGCACAATATCAGCACCCTGATTCTGTTTGACCAGAATGGAGTAGTATCATTAGTATCATTGGCAACACACCAGGAAGTAAGGAAGAGGCCCAATTTCTTCGCATACGGCTGCTGTGCATAGAGCCTATTTACTCATGTGCTGCTAGAGCAGTGTTGTGTCCAGTGTTTACTTGTTGTGAAGGGATCTCTTGTCACTGAGATGCATCGCGACAACACAAGAGGGAGAGCGAGTGCATTCTGCCGCTGTTGGAGAATGCACTCGCTCCTTCAGCAACATAACCCGTCTAGTTTGCTGTATGCTCATGTTCAGAGCTTCAGCAACAATCAGCACACCTCTCTACATCTGTGCATTGATTTATGACTGATGAGGCTTTATTTCTCTCTTAAAGAGGGTAATTAGAGCGCTTTCTCCACACAGCCCTGTGATGTAAGCTAGATTTTAAAACGCGCATTTGAACACTGATGTCTGGCAGTCACAGTGTGGGACAGTGTCTCAATTTGTGGGACGCCTGAAAAGTCAGGAACAGACTGTGCTGCTATTCATCCACGCCGGGCGTGGATGAATAGCAGCACATTTAGGCGTACTATAGTGAAAGACCTTTTCCATGCCGGTCGAGTCGGTTTAGGTGGGTCCTACGGTTCTGAGGTCTCTGCATTTGTGTGTTTGACAGCACAGTGCTGTATGACAGCACTATCATCAGTGTTGTGTTGGATTCATGTTAATGTGTATTTTCAGACATTTAACCACTTAAACCCTCAATACTTAGTAATTTTGACCTTTCACTTTTTACTTAGTCTGCTCTTCGTTTCCCTCTACACCAAAACCTCTTTGCCGAAAATAGCCGATCTACAAGCTCTCAACGCCTCACAAGTGCGAGGCATTGTGAGCTTGTAGATCTGCTATTTTTGGCTAAAGTTTTCCTCAGAATAGGGATGCTAGGGTTCAAGTGGTTAATGTAGTAATTCTGAGGACCCCCTATAGGGGTCCCAGACCCCCTGTTGAAGACCCCTGATCTAGCCAATGGCAGCGGAATAAATGTCACACCGGGATATGGGAATAGAAGCCTTCTAGGCTGGGATCAATTTGTTTGTAGGTTGATCCCACTTCCAAGCATTTTGGGGCGGCCATAGCTGAATGGTTAGTGAGCCCACCTAGAACTCTGGAGGTCCTGGAGGTCCCAGGTACATTTCTAGCTCTCAGCAGTGGTGGAAGATGTACTCACATGTTTTACTTAAGTAAAAGCATCAATACTGCAATATAGGAAGAAGAAAAAAAAATCCGGAATTCAAAATGTACATAAAGTACCAAAAGTAGAAAGTACTAATTATGAAGAATATGTCCCATTTCACAAGTTTTCAAATGTATATCAGCAGATATACAGTAGATCGGCTACGTTCAAATGGCCAAAATGTATAGGACTGAAGAAGTTGATGTATATTAATTATAATCAAAATCTACAAAGTAACTAGTAACTAAAGTTTTCAAATAATTGTAATCGAGTAAAAGTACAATATTTGCCTTTGAGTTGTAGTGGAGTAGAAGTAAAAGTACTGAAAATTGGAAATACTCCAGTAAAGTACAGTACTTGAGTAAGTGTATTTAGTTACCAATGGCTCTCAGCAATGTGTGGAAGTGTTGCTGAGCAAGACACTTAACCCCTACTAAAGATGGTGCCCAGATTTCCCAGATCTAGTGCTCACCTTCCCTGTCTTCTTTTATTAAGCACTTTGAACGGCCTTGTTGTTAAAATGGGCTGTTTTAACCTTTTGTCTACTGTGTGTGTGTGTGTGTGTGTGTGTGTGTGTGTGTGTGTGTGTGTGTGTGTGTGTGTGTGTGTGTGTGTGTGTGTGTGTGTGTGTGTGTGTGTGTGTGTGTGTGTGTGTGTGTGTGTGTGTGTGTGTGTGTGTGGTCGCCGGGCGGTTTACGGAGGTACGTCCGTCCCGTATAGGCTTCTCTGACTAACATTCTAGTGAACTAACCCTTCAATTCACTCATAGAAAGCACGTAAGCCTATGGCGTAAGATATTCACTCCAGTTCGTTAACCAATCTCCATCTTAAGGCCACACCCTTTTTCAGCTATAGGCCCATTAATCCCTCGATGCCTATTATCACCTTAATTACTATTGGCTATCCTAATAATCACGTGCAAGTTATTGTGATTACTGGTTTGATTATTCTGAATTTATTAACAATGTCTAAATCCAGGGTGTTGTTTCTTGAATAATGACTAAACCCTTTTAATCAATACCCAAGGTGGGGTTAGAGGTAACCCATAAAATCCTTATATATATATATATATATATATATATATATATATATATATATATATATATATATATATATATATATATATACACAAATCTATTTTTACTCTTTGAAGGAGTAAGGGGAATTATCCCCAAAGTGTAAAATAACTATGAAACTTCTCTTTTAAATGCAGGAAATGTAAAATGTATTATAGTATTGCTTACAGCTTTAAGCAGAAAATTCAGGTAAAAGTAAGTAGATTGAATACAATGTTCAATTAAGCTGTTACAAATTAATCCATATCACATACATGAGAATATTAAAGTTCTATCCAAATAGATCTCAAATACATAGGTACTCTTACCCTCCCACGCTGTGATAAAACAAGACATAACTAAAATATCACCTTCTGGTAGTTCCTTCCAATAATCCAGATTCCTTCTTTCTACCTGTTGTCTATTTTAAAGCAGAGCGAGGTACAAGGCGTACACTCTTTCCCTCGCCTGACTACAACCTAATAATAGGCTATAAAGGGTGAGGCCCCTTATAAGACCCATCATCAAATTGGGAGATCTTTTAGTCTAATACACGCACTATGTTTTTGGCTGATTTTTCTACCCCATCTATTATTAAGCATCTAAATTCCATATTCGCACAAGTCAGAGGCTAATTCCCCAACTCGGGTGATATGGTGAGATTACTCTAACATACCCCAGGTCTCTAACGACAGCGCGCAAAGTCTCTTCACAACTTGCTCTCTGAACATTGTTTATAAAGGGCATTTTGGCCCATCCTATTTTTCCTTATACCACCCACGTTCTCTTGACCATATCCCGTTTATTACCCCATGGTCAGCGTGACTGTGCTTGATGCGTCATGACCCTTTTAATCTATGTTTGGAACATATCACCGTCTTCCCTATTCTTACACACTATTTCACCATATGCAATACCCTTAGGGAAATGATGTTTCCATAGTCTCAGTAGCTATTACCCTATACACTAGTCGTGACCATTATTTTCCTATGTATACTATTTATCTCAGTTTACTTATCGTCAGTTAACTAACCCAAATAAACTATTATTTAAGTATAAAGCATTTACTCTTCACCCCACTATCGCCTAATCAGTGTATTACTGTGCTACACCCAGTCTGTCTAGTAAGGCCTTTCCTCCCCCCTTGTAATACTACGTTACCTTCTATCTTTATACTTTACTCCCTAACACTCCTTTCAGTGATTACTTCATCCTTACCACTTCTTCTAGTGATTAACACAATCTTTAAGAATATAGCAAGCATTACCACACTTTATCCTTATTTTGTTACTCCATCTCTTCTTATTTCATTTACCTTTTACTGTCTTTAAGTATTTTTATTCTTATAGAGAGTAGAGTAAAAATAGTAGAGTATTTCTACTCTTTCTTCTCAAAGTCACACTCTCTCTGCCTTTTGGCTCCTCGCCCAGCTTTCATGGTTTCCTGTCCTCCACTAGAAGTTCCTCTTTTCTAGCTGTTTCTTTCACTGCTAACCTATTTTGTCATTCTCACACACACTGTAGTGGCCCTGTCTTTTCTCACATCTTAATTTTAACCCCTTGCATTCAAGCTTGAAACAGAAAAAGATTTTAGTACCCTCCTCAGTACTCAGTTCATCAAATTAACACAGTTTAGGCATAAGGCATCCATACAATGAATATATGAAACAATATGGTGGAGGATCGCTCTGATCTCCCTCATCGCCAACTGATTCTCTTATGGACTGTCCGGTGATGATGGAGGGGTAGGTGAATTCCCCCTTCCTGGAGTGGAAGGCACGTAGACCAGGGAATGATGCAACCTGGTGATGATGCGGCCTGGTGATTGTGGTCGTTGCAACATCAACCTTATCAGCTGCTGCTGTTGGTGTGTAGCCTCTGGACCCTGTTCTAACTCCACCTCCCTGTGCTCCTCACTCCCCTGCTGCAACTCCTCTATGTCACTCTCCTCATCACTGCTTAACACTATCACAGCATCTCTGTTCCTAGCGTCTGATTCCATCCTGTCTTCATCATCACTGATTTCTATCACTACCCTCTGACGCCCTCATTGTTTCTCCTAATTCCTCGATATTCCTCTCCACATTTTCTCTTTCTGCATTAAGAGTGGCGATTGTTTCTCCTAGTTCCTCGATATTTCTCTCTACATTTGCTCTTTCCGCATTAAGAGAGGCGATTGCTAGTCCACCATTTATGGTGGCCAACACATTTTCTAATATCTCCTCATCTCTTAGGGTCATTTCTGAAGGCCCCTGAGCTGCATAGCTGGGCCCTGCTCTGTTACGGGGCATAGCGCCATCTGAAGGCCCCTGAGCTGGGCCCTCCTTGACTGTTATGGGGCATAGTGCCATATGAAGGCCCCTGAGGTGTCGGTACCACATAAGCTGCTTGTTCGGCTTCTGCCAGCCGCGGATCTCGATTCATGCAAACAACTGCCCTCCGGGCGACTCTCTCTCTCTCGCTCTGTGTGTCTGTGTGTCTGTGCGCGTGGAGAAACTATTGGCCTGCTTCCCCATAACAGTTATTATTGTATCCATAGGATTACATCCGAAAGGGAGCTTTAAGTAAACGGAGTTGGTACTACAGACAGTGCAACTGTTTGAGATTGTGGCGCCCCCTATGGGCAGATATGCAAGCGTTTAGATGTGTGCTCTGTAGAGGCCCCTCAACATGTGAGTCCAGTTTAGGGATGATTGGATTTAGTTTTCATCATATATGGTGGTTGTTTTGTTTTGTTGTTAAAAATAGCCCCTGCCCACAATTTTGTGAAGGCAATTATAGACTGTGGCGTCTGACCCCAACCCGGCACAGAGAACAGAAACAGTTCAGGCTTTAAAGCTCAATCTATTGAAGGGAAAACTTAACAGGTCATGGGGCATGTATCTCAGGCAAAAACAAACTTAGATTCTTCCCACATCAGGGGTTAGTAGGGTTTAGGGAGAAGCAGTGCAGGCTTCATGAGCGCTCGTACATTGCCTACAAAACAAAAGAGACATAACATGAGCCTTGTATTCAAACATAGCATTGATCTCTAATAACACTGAGAAATGAGTGGAGTGTATCGCTTACCTCCGGACGTGTTTCCCCAGGGAGAGTCATGAGTGAGTGAGCTGATTTTGTAAACTCAGCCCAGCTGCCTTCTGATTGCCCAGCACGCAGGTGTCATCATTTCCAACTGATTGAGGATGCAGAGTGGCACGTACTGCCCCTCAATCAGTTGCCCTAGGCAACGGGGCTGTCTGAGGTGCTGGACTCTAGGCTCCTCACTCTGGCTCTCACTGTAGGAAATCTCACCTGACCGGCGGAACTGGAGCGAGACTCCACAAGACAAACAGTATGTTGTGTAGAGCAAGGGTTCCCAAACTTTTCAGGTTGTGACCCCCAAAATAATCATATTTGAATTGGGGACCCCCCAAAAGAATCATATTTGAACTGGTGACCCCTCAAAATAATCATATTTGAATTGGGGACCCCCCACCCCGATAAGCACTTGGAATTGTAGGAGTTGAGACATTACATTTAGTTTGACTCGGTTCCATAGATAAATATTGTGAAAATAGCAGATCTACAAGCTCACGACTCGTGAGCTTGTAGATCGTCTATTTTCAAATTTTTGCCTCTTTCTTATATAATTTAACAATTTGGCCCTTGTTTGACCAGTTATTATAGTATAGTCTGTTGATTACCTTTGCTCTTTTTTCTTTTCTTTCTTTCTTTGAGGTATTAAAAAGTCCTTAAATTGTCACTTCACTGTCATCTTTTCTTTCTTGTTACTTCCTCCTTGTTGAACAGGTAGTTGTCCTTCACCGTGTTCTCTGTCATGACATTACAAAAGGAATTGATAATGATTTAATCAGTATAATTATGATAGCCTCAGATGATATGTATGTTAATGTGTATACTTTCATACATTAGCTCTGATCAAGTTGTTTTGTACTGAAGTCACCAGTCAAGAACCGTGTTCATCGTTGACCGTGTTGGTTTAACTTTAACCCATTTAGACCTGAGGCCGATTCTAAAAACGCCTTCTAAATCCTGACCTAAGTTTTCTGAAAAACTTCAAATATTTATTAAAAAATGACAAAAAATCTATTTTGCTATATACTGTACATATCAACAGGGACACCAAAAGGGGTTCCCGTCCTGGAAGGTATAGTTACAAATAGGGATTCCCTCCCAAAATGGGTTCATATCTTCCTTACTTGTTTAATTTTACGTTTTGCTTTTATTCATGACAGGTATGTTTTTTGTATATTTCATATTATTTGTAAAATAATATGAATTATTATCATGTTCCTACTTCCTCAAAGGAGAGAGGAGTTTAATTATTAAAACTATGAATGTGTCTCTTTGTTCCAATAGGGTTTTATCAACACACACAGACATCAACACTTCACTCCAACAGACACTGACTGGCTTTTAGACAAACATCACAAACAACTACACAACTGCTCCAGCTACCAGGTAACTTTGATTGTATTGCTCTAGAGTTTCTGCAGAGTCTTGTACTTGTACTACTCAACTTGCTCATGAGTGGCAACACTCCAAGAACAAATAAAAATACTTCTAGGAGCACGGCTCAAAAGAGAAAACGGCACTTGAAGTCTTTTCATTGTTTTATTTTCCTCACCCGGAGGAACAACCGACGTGTTGCGACTTGTGTATTCTTCTTCTGGCTATTTGAGACAGATATTTTGTTTGAGCCATGTCATGTACTGTACAGGCCACACTTAAAATATTTACTGATTAATAACATCCTACTGTACTATTATACATATTTCTATCCTACTTCCTAGTACAGTATAACCTACTATCCTACTATCCTATAAGGCACCATTAGTTTAGTGCAATTTCACAATGTGGTGACTCTCCTGAACCGAAGGTGCAGACCGGCGCAAACATGGAGAATGTTATTTTTTAAATGTTTAAAAATATTTTAAACTGCAATAGAGACTTTGTTATTAAATGTGTCTCTCTAATAGACTATATATTTAGTCGATTTTACGCCGCATAAGGCCATTAACAGTACACCGAGCACTATAACTATTACTATATAAATATAGTTTTAAAAATCGTTCTAAGTCAAGTGGATGGCAGAGTTCACACCGACTATAAAAAAAATACAATGGTGAACGATATAGTTATAGTCATCGTTATAGTTATAGTGCTGCTCAGTGTGAATGACACTTTAGACCAGGAAACATACCTCTCTCCTCTACTGTACCACAATGGCCTTCCAGGTTGGCTATGATCACATTGAAACTATCTGGGCCGTAGATCTTCCTTTGCTCCATGCAGATCTGCATAATTGAGGCTTTGTAAATCAAGGCTTTGTCATTTCAATCGTGTGAATATTTAGACAAGTGGTTACCAACAAGTGCGAGGCATTGTGAGCTTGTAGATCTGCTATTTTTGGCTAAAGTTCTCCTCAGAATAGGGATGCTAGGGTTCAAGTGTGGTTAATGTAAAAAATAATTCTATCACACAAAGGTTTGGTGGCCCACCTGTAGTAATTCTGAGGACCCCCTATAGAGGTCCCAGACCCCCTGTTGAAGACCACTGATCTAGCCAATGGCAGCGGAATGAATGTCACACCGGGATATGGGATTAGAAGCCTTCTAGGCTGGGATCAAATTGTTTGCAGGTTGATCCCACTTTTGGGGCGGCCATAGCTGAATGGTTAGTGAGCCCGCCTAGAACTCTGGAGGTCCCGGAGGTCCCAGGTACATTTCTAGCTCTCAGCAGTGGTGGAAGAAGTACTCACATTTTTTACTTTACTTTTTTACTTACTTTTTCCTGTTACATCATTTTGAGACAAACGTCACGCTTTTTTAATAACATTTTTACAAATGTATTTTCCTATCTGCAAACTTACTTGTAACTTGTACTTTGGCATTTATATACATATGCTATGATTTGTACAAATATAAGCTATTTATAAATATATCATTTGCAATTTGTAAAAATAATTTATACTTTGAGTATTATTCCAAATATACATTAACCACTTCAGCCCTGTATACATTTCTGCCATTTGAAAATAGCAGATCTACAGACTCACAATGTGTCGTGATGCGACGCATTGTGAGCTTGTAGATCTGCTATTTTCAAATGATTTTTTAATACATTTTATTAATTTGAAAACTTGTGAAATGGGACATTCTGCATAATGAGTACTTTCTACTTTTGGTACATTTTGATGCCAATACTTTTGTACTTTTACTCAAATACATTTTGAATTCCGGACTTTTACTTGTAACAGAGTATTTCTACATTGCAGTATTGATACTTTTACTTAAGTAAAAGATGTGATTACTTTTTCCACCACTGGTCCTCGACTACCTCGAGCACTGTCCCGTCAGCAGTGGCAATGATGTCCTCTGTGTTAAATACAGATACTTTTGTTTTCTTGGCATAGAGCTTGAGGCAGATCTTCTTGCACTCCATTTCTACTGCCTTACATTCTCTGCTGTGTCCGTTAGTCTGCTCTTTTTCCCCCTCTAACACCAGTAAATGTATTTAGTTACCACTGGCTCTCAGCAATGTGTCAAAGTGACGCTGATCAAGACACTTAACCCCTACTAAAGATGGTGCCCAGTTTTCCCTAGTGCCCACCTTCCCTGTATTCTTTTATTAAGCTCTTTGAACGGCCTTGTTGTTGAAATGTGCTGTTTTAACCCTTTGTCTACTGTGTGTGTGTGTGTGTGTGTGTGTGTGTGTGTGTGTGTGTGTGTGTGTGTGTGTGTGTGTGTGTGTGTGTGTGTGTGTGTGTGTGTGTGTGTACAGGCTGAGTGTGGTCAGAATCGGCTCCTTCCTGGTTGAGTCATTTCTCTCTTCTCTCCTCAACTAGAGACTTCTACTTGAGTAGGTGAGTTTATACTGATCAATAATATCATGTATGATTTTCTTTCTTTATCTGTTCTAAAAAATACATTTAAAAAAATAGAGTAACTGTCATGAAGGGCGTTTTGATTACAGTGATTACACATATTTTTTCACCAGATTATAAGTCTGGTCTATTGATGACACAATACCTTACATGCTCATTCTGCATGCATACAGTTGACATAGAAAACAGAACATTCTCTCTGTTCAGTGTATGTTTGTGCAGAGACTTGCCGACATTGGCGCCAATCCTGTGGGTGCCGGGGAGCCCGAGCACCCAAGGAGAAAGCTGAGGAAATGTATCGGTCGGATGAATATTGTGTGATGCTTTTTAACGTGCACAGGATGCATGCTGTACCCGCTCTGATACCGTGTGTTATTGTGAACAGATTTCTGTCATTCAAACTCTCTCCCTGTAATCTGCAAAGTCCTTATGCCAGTTATGGTTTCATCATCAGCCAATAGTCAAATTGTATGACTTGAAATGTAGTAAAAAAAATGTCCTTTTGCACACCTCGTTGGACAGGTGCGTAGGAGCAGGCAGCCAGTGCATGAGACAGGAAAGAATGGTGATCGCGCACACTGTCTTCACTTACAGAAAAAAAGTCTTTTATTGCGAGTACAATGTTTCCAACTGACATTCATCAGGTATTTCTGATTAAGGGCAAGGCCACACTAAACTATGGCTGGCCGCTGATGAACTCAGGTTGTGTGCGGCAGACTGTTTTTAGCAGCCAGCGCATTCTAAAAAAACTAGTGGCTTGCAGCGCATTCTGTCTCCATAACTAGTGCTCTCATGAGAGCAGAGGAAGTGGTCACAATGAAGAAGCTGTTATCTGCAGTTTCATATATTATGCACCCACACGCACAACCGTTAACTTCACCTTGTCAAAACAAGATGATGCCGATATGCACAGCGGCGAACTTAGGCCTGTCAAAACAAAATGGAGCAGAGACAAGTCGACTTGCTTGGTCTCCACACAAACAACCTTTGATTTCCTATACTAACACATCTTGTCAAAATTCTAGTCAGATCCTTTGTCTAGGTGAGACATGACCTTTGACATGATCTAAATGTCTCAATAGAAGAGCAGCTTACTCTACTATACAGATTGGACAAAAATACATTTTATTCATTAAAAAGAAGTTACATAGTTTTTGTAGATCTCATGTCAAAAGTTTTTTACAGAACAGAGAAAACTGTTGCGCCTTTCTTTGTCCTTTGGTCAAGGTTGAGTGCAGGTGCGGTGGTCTCAAAAACATAAAGGTAAACGGGCAGAAGGAGACTCGCTCACTGCATAGAAGTTAAGGAAAACTCCTTAGACAGATGCCATCTGTCCGTCAGTGTCATAGCACTGACGAAGGTCCTAGGAGGACTGAAACGTTTGCTTTTTAATTCACTTTTGAGCACCGAGCACAAGATGAGCATCATAAAATAAAGACAAAATATTTTCTTTAAGTGTGTCTAAGGAGTTTTCCTTAACTTCTATGCAGTGAGCGAGTCTCCTTCTGCCAGTTTACAATTTTTTTTTACAGTAGCCTACATGCTTTTAAAAATACTGTGTGTGTGTGTGTGTGTGTGTGTGTGTGTGTGTGTGTGTGTGTGTGTGTGTGTGTGTGTGTGTGTGTGTGTGTGTGTGTGTGTGTGTGTGTGTGTGTGTGTGTGTGTGTGTGTGTGTGTGTGTGTGTGTGTGTGTGTGTGTGTGTGTGTGTGTACAGGCTGAGTGCGGTCAGAATCGGCTCCTTCCTGGCTGAGTCATTTCTCTCTTCTCTCCTCAACTAGAGACTTCTACTTGAGTAGGTGAGTTTATACTGATCAATAATATCATGTATGAAGCTTAACATATTTACTGATTAATGACATCCTACTGTACTATTATAAATCTTTCTATCCTACTTCCTAGTACAGTAAGCTACTGTCCTACTCAGAAGCAGCTGGTGGTGATTTTGCGTGGGGGGGC
The DNA here is from genome assembly GCF_963280865.1 of Gymnoscopelus braueri. Lineage (NCBI taxonomy): Eukaryota > Metazoa > Chordata > Actinopteri > Myctophiformes > Myctophidae > Gymnoscopelus > Gymnoscopelus braueri. The sequence goes on from NC_137613.1 coordinate 6,577,983, forward strand.
TATAAGACATCCATTATACTATATGATACCCATAGTTCACCCTGCAGCAACAGCATCACATTCCAGATAGCAAATTACAGCAATGACACTACTCTAGGCTATATAACCGTCCCTAAATTGTCTTTTTCTGAGGCAGAATAAACCCTGCTTCACTGGTGTAGTTCACGAGGGCTCTTTATTGTAACCCCATGTAGACAACAACGTGAAAAACTGCAACACAAAACAAATAATATCTTTTTAAACAATGAATTATAAACATAATGAAATATAAATGTCCATGTTGACAATCATACTGTCTTTTTAAGTGTCAATGAATTGTTTGTCCATATTATTCATGAAATGTCCATTTTCACATAAACATAAACACATCCAATACAACAACAATGATGACATTTTACACAAACATAACACATAACAAAAAACATACCGTGTGCGCCTTCTGCACAGATATCTAGTAGGTTAGATTTGTTGTAGTTTTTAGAAACTCTTTCTAGCTGAAGGAGAGCTCCTTCCCTCTTCAGAAACTCAGTAGTACTGATTGCAGGCCTCTAAGGTATAACACGTGAACCCAATGTTCAGTGATTGGTGTTACGTGACTGACCAGGTAACATGACAAGACCTGAACTGTAGATGGCACTGCAGTAATATACAAATAATCAATACAGTGTTTCACTCAAATATAAACCACATTCAAAATGTAAATAAAATACAAAAACTATACAACCCTTTTATGGCGACAGCTACAGGCTATCTATACTTTGTTATAGGAAATGCTTCAACAACACAAGTACCCACAACAAAGCAGGGGTTCCACTGCTCCACTGAACGTTGTTTGTATGTGCAGATAGATGCTCTTAAATCATGATTATTGGTGGTGGTGGCAATACTAATAATTTGAGCCTGGAATGATCAAAAACCTGTGTTGAGGGTCACACAAGAATAGCATGCACTTTTGAAAACTGAAAATTAAGGACCGGCCCCAACAATTACCATACTTTTAGGCCAGAAAACCTGAAAAAAAACGAAAAGCCAGAAAAGGTGTCATTAAGTGCTTAATGTCCTCAAAGTCACACATCCAACAAGCTTTGAACTGAGCAGATTGGACCTTCTGTTCCAGAGATAATGGCCAGAACATCTTGAAAATGGCCACTTTCGACGATTTTCGTCAGATTTTCGTCAGATTTCCGATTGAGTTTTGGCCATTGTCGCACGTTTTTCTTTAATAACACAGGCTCACTTTTTACTTAGTCTGCTTTTTTTCCCCCTCTAATACCAAACCTCTTTGCCAAACAGACATTTAACCACTTAAACATCTCAATACTTAGTAAACTTGACCTTTCACTTTTTACTTGGTCTGCTCTTTTTCCCCTCTAATACCAAAGCTCTCTGCCAAAAATAGCAGATCTATTCTTTAATAGCAACTTATTACTTAAGTATTTGACCATAGGCCTAATATTACCTATCATTTTGTTCTTGTTCAGAGCTTCAGCAACAATCAGCACACCTCTCTACATCTGTGCATTGATTTATGACTGATGAGGCTTTATTTCTCTCTTAAAGAGGGTAATTAGAGCGCTTTCTCCACACAGCCCTGTGATGTAAGCTAGATTTTAAAACGCGCATTTGAACACTGATGTCTGGCAGTCACAGTGTGGGACAGTGTCACAATTTGTGGGACGCCTGAAAAGTCAGGAACAGACTGTGCTGCTATTCATCCACGCCGGGCGTGGATGAATAGCAGCACATTTAGGCGTAGTGGCGTACTATAGTGAAATACCTTTTCCATGCCGGTCGAGTCGGTTTAGGTGGGTCCTACGGTTCTGAGGTCTCTGCATTTGTGTGTTTGACAGCACAGTGCTGTATGACAGCACTATCATCAGTGTTGTGTTGGATTCATTTTAATGTGTATTTTAGTCTTTGCCAAAAATAGCCGATCTACAAGCTCTGAACGCCTCACAAGTGCGAGGCATTGTGAGCTTGTAGATCTGCTATTTTTGGCTAAAGTTCTCCTCAGAATAGGGATGCTAGGGTTCAAGTGGTTAATGTAGTAATTCTGAGGACCCCCTATAGGGGTCCCAGACCCCCTGTTGAAGACCCCTGATCTAGCCAATGGCAGCGGAATGAATGTCACACCGGGATATGGGATTAGAAGCCTTCTAGGCTGGGATCAATTTGTTTGTAGGTTGATCCACTTCCAAGCATTTTGGGGCGGCCATAGCTGAATGGTTAGTGAGCCCACCTAGAACTCTGGAGGTCCTGGAGGTCCCAGGTACATTTCTAGCTCTCAGCAGTGGTGGAAGATGCACTCACATGTTTTACTTAAGTAAAAGCATCAATACTGCAATATAGGAAGAAAAAAAAAAGGTCCGGAATTCAAAATGTACTTAAAGTACCAAAAGTAGAAAGTACTCATTATGAAGAATATGTCCCATTTCACAAGTTTTCAAATGTATAACAGCAGATTTACAGTAGATCGGCTACGTTCAAATGGCCAAAATGTATATAGGACTGAAGAAGTTGATGTATGTTAATTATAATCAAAATCTACAAAGTAACTAGTAACTAAAGTTTTCAAATAATTGTAATCGAGTAAAAGTACAATATTTGCCTTTGAGTTGAAGTGGAGTAGAAGTAAAAGTACTGTAAATTGGAAATACTCCAGTAAAGTACAGTACTTGAGTAAGTGTATTTAGTTACCAATGGCTCTCAGCAATGTGTGGAAGTGTTGCTGAGCAAGACACTTAACCCCTACTAAAGATGGTGCCCAGATTTCCCTAGTGCCCACCTTCCCTGTATTCTTTTATTAAGCACTTTGAACGGCCTTGTTGTTAAAATGGGCTGGTTTAACCTTTTGTCTACTGTGTGTGTGTGTGTGTGTGTGTGTGTGTGTGTGTGTGTGTGTGTGTGTGTGTGTGTGTGTGTGTGTGTGTGTGTGTGTGTTTGTGTGCGCAACCCGATCGCCAGAGAATTAGTATACATTGCACGAATCCAGTGCACGTCATTCCGTGCATAGTCGCCTAGAAACCCTGAAATTCCGTGCATATGTACATCTCTCCCTTTGTGACAAAACCATTTCGGAGGCGCGCAGTCTCAAGGGAATTGTCGCCACGTAAGGGGCCACCGAGCGAGCTAAAGCGAGCGAGTTGCCGTCCCGAACGTTGCGACATTCCCTTGTGCCTACTCAGCGCCGTTTGAGTTATGTACTGATAGGCACAGAATCGTAAATTTTGTTGTGGGGACTGCTCTGCTTCCGGGTTTTTCCGGGTTGCGACTGGTTCCGCCCACCGTGGGACTCGCCGTACATATGCACGGAAATTCTGGGTTTCTAGGCGACTATGCACGGAATGACGTGCACTGGATCCGTGCAATGTATACTAATTATCTGGCGATCAGGCTGGTGTGTGTGTGTGTGTGTGTGTGTGTGTGTGTGTGTGTGTGTGTGTGTGTGTGTGTGTGTGTGTGTGTGTGTGTGTGTGTGTGTGTGTGTGTGTGTGTGTGTGTGTGTGTGTGTGTGTGTGTGTGTGTGTGTGTGTGTGTGTGTGTGTGTGTGTGTGTGTGTGTGTGTGTGTGTGTGTGTGTGTGGTCGCCGGGCGGTTTACGGAGGTACGTCCGTCCCGTATAGGCTTCTCTGACTAACAGGTAATTTTCTATTCTAGTGAACTAACCCTTCAATTCACTCATAGAAAGCATGTAAGCCTATGGCGTAAGATATTCACTCCAGTTCGTTAACCAATCTCCATCTTAAGGCCACACCCTTTTTCAGCTATAGGCATCGACCAGGAACAACCCATTAATCCCTCGATGCCTATAATCACCTTAATTACTATTGGCTATCCTAATAATCGCGTGCAAGTTATTGTGATTACTGGTTTGATTATTCTGAATTTATTAACAAATCCAGGGTGTTGTTTCTTGAATAATGACTAAACCCTTTTAATCAATACCCAAGGTGGGGTTAGAGGTAACCCATAAAATCCTTATATATATATATATATATATATATATATATATATATATATATATATATATATATATGCACAAATCTATTTTTACTCTTTGAAGGAGATAAACCAAATAAGGGGAATTATCCCCAAAGTGTGTAAACTAACTCTATGAAACTTCTCTTTTAAATGCAGGAAATGTAAAATTTATTATAGTATTGCTTACAGCTTTAAGCAGAAAATTCAGGTAAAAGTAAGTAGATTGAATACAATGTTCAATTAAGCTGTTACAAATTAATCCATATCACATACATGAGAATATTAAAGTTCTATCCAAATAGATCTCAAATACATAGGTGCTCTTACCCTCCCATGCTGTGATAAAACAAGACATAACTAAAATATCACCTTCTGGTAGTTCCTTCCAATAACCCAGATTCCTTCTTTCTACCTGTTGTCTATTTTAAAGCAGAGCGAGGTATAAGGCGTACACTCTTTCCCTCGCCTGACTACAACCTAATAATAGGCTATAAAGGGTGAGGCCCCTTATAAGACCCATCATCAAATTGGGAGATCTTTTAGTCTAATACACGCACTATGTTTTTGGCTGATTTTTCTACCCCATCTATTATTAAGCATCTAAATTCCATATTCGCACAAGTCAGAGGCTAATTCCCCAACTTGGGTGATATGGTGAGATTACTCTAACATACCCCAGGTCTCTAACGACAGCATGCAAAGTCTCTTCACAACTTGCTCTCTGTACATTGTTTATAAAGGGCATTTTGGCCCATCCTATTTTTCCTACCACCCACGTTCTCTTGACCATATCCCGTTTATTACCCCATGGTCAGCATGACTGTGCTTGATACGTCATGACCCTTTTAATCTATGTTTGGGACATATCACCTCTTCCCTATTCTTACACACTATTTCACCATATGCAATACCCTTAGGGAAATTATGTTTCCATAGTCTCAGTAGCTATTACCCTATACACTAGTCGTGACCATTATTTTCCTATGTATACTATTTATCTCAGTTTACTTATCGTCAGTTAACTAACCCAAATAAACTATTATTTAGGTATAAAGCATTTACTCTTCACCCCACTATCGCCTAATCAGTGTATTACTGTGCTACACCCAGTCTGTCTAGTAAGGCCTTTCCTCCCCCCTTGTAATACTACGTTACCTTCTATCTTTATACTTTACTCCCTAACACTCCTTTACTCCCTAACACATCCTTACCACTTCTTCTAGTGATTAACACAATCTTTAAGAATATAGCAAGCATTACCACACTTTATCATTATTTTGTTACTCCATCTCTTCTTATTTCATTTACCTTTTACTGTCTTTAAGTATTTTTATTCTTATAGAGAGTAGAGTAAAAATAGTAGAGTATTTCTACTCTTTCTTCTCTCTGCCTTTTGGCTCCTCGCCCAGCTTTCATGGTTTCCTGTCCTCCACTAGAAGTTCCTCTTTTCTAGCTGTTTCTTTCACTGCTAACCTATTTTGTCATTCTCACACACACTGTAGTGGCCCTGTCTTTTCTCACATCTTAATTTTAACCCCTTGCATTCAAGCTTGAAACAGAAAAAGATGTTAAGTACCCTCCTCAGTACTCAGTTCATCAAATTAACACAGTTTAGGCATAAGGCATCCATACAATGAATATATGAGACAATATGGTGGAGGATCGCTCTGATCTCCCTCATCGCCAACTGATTCTCTTATGGACTGTCCGGTGATGATGGAGGGGTAGGTGAATTCCCCCTTCCTTAAGTGGAAGGCACGTAGACCAGGGAATGATGCAACCTGGTGATGATGCGGCCTGGTGATTGTGGTCGTTGCAACATCAACCTTATCAGCTGCTGCTGTTGGGGTGTCGCCTCTGGACCCTGTTCTAACCACCTCCCTGTGCTCCTCACTCCCCTGCTGCAACTCCTCTATGTCACTCTCCTCATCACTGCTTAACACTATCACAGCATCTGTTCCTAGCGTCTGATTCCATCCTGTCTTCATCATCGCTGATTTCTATCACTACCCTCTGACGCTCTCATTGTTTCTCCTAATTCCTCGATATTCCTCTCCACATTTTCTCTTTCTGCATTAAGAGTGGCGATTGTTTCTCCTAGTTCCTCGATATTTCTCTCTACATTTGCTCTTTCCGCATTAAGAGAGGCGATTGCTAGTCCACCATTTATGGTGGCCAACACATTTTCTAATATCTCCTCATCTCTTAGGGTCCTTTCTGAAGGCCCCTGAGCTACATAGCTGGGCCCTGCTCTGTTACGGGGCATAGCGCCATCTGAAGGCCCCTGAGCTGGGCCCTCCTTGACTGTTATGGGGCATAGTGCCATATGAAGGCCCCTGAGGTGTCGGTACCACATAAGCTACTTGTTCGGCTTCTGCCAGCCGCGGATCTCGATTCATGCAAACAACTGCCCTCCGGGCGACTCTCTCTCTCTCGCTCTGTGTGTCTGTGTGTCTGTGCGCGTGGAGAAACTATTGGCCTGCTTCCCCATAACAGTTATTGTATCCATAGGATTACATCCGAAAGGGAGCTTTAAGTAAACGGAGTTGGTACTACAGACAGTGCAACTGTTTGTGATTGTGGCGCCCCTATGGGCAGATATGCAAGCGTTTAGATGTGTGCTCTGTAGAGGCCCCTCAACATGTGAGTCCAGTTTAGGGATGATTGGATTTAGTTTATCATATATGGTGGTTGTTTTGTTTTGTTGTTAAAAATAGCCCCTGCCCACAATTTTGTGAAGGCAATTATAGACTGTGGCGTCTGACCCCAACCCGGCACAGAAACAGTTCAGGCTTTAAAGCTCAATTTATTGAAGGGAAAACTTAACAGGTCATGGGCATGCATCTCAGGCAAAAACAAACTTAGATTCTTCCCACATCAGGGGTTAGTAGGGTTTAGGGAGAAGCAGTGCAGGCTTCATGAGCGCTCGTACATTGCCTACAAAACAAAAGAGACATAACATGAGCCTTGTATTCAAACATAGCATTGATCTCTAATAACACTGAGAAATGAGTGGAGTGTATCGCTTACCGCCGGACGGTGTTTCCCCAGGGAGAGTCATGAGTGAGTGAGCTGATTTTGTAAACTCAGCCCAGCTGCCTTCTGATTGCCCAGCACGCAGGTGTCATCATTTCCAACTGATTGAGGATGCAGAGTGGCACGTACTGCCCCTCAATCAGTTGCCCTAGGCAACGGGGCTGTCTGAGGTGCTGGACTCTAGGCTCCTCACTCTGGCTCTCACTGTAGGAAAACTCACCTGACCGGCGGAACTGGAGCGAGACTCCACAAGACAAACAGTATGTTGTGTAGAGCAAGGGTTCCCAAACTTTTCAGGTTGTGACCCCCAAAATAATCATATTTGAATTGGGGACCCCCCAAATGAATCATATTTGAACTGGTGACCCCCCAAAATAATCATATTTGAATTGGGGACCCCCCACCCCGATAAGCACTTGGAATTGTAGGAGTTGAGACATTACATTTAGTTTGACTCGGTTCCATAGATAAATATTGTGAAAATAGCAGATCTACAAGCTCACAACTCGTGAGCTTGTAGATCGTCTATTTTCACATTTTTGCCTCTTTCTTATATAATTTAACAATTTGGCCCTTGTTTGACCAGTTATTATAGTATAGTTTGTTGATTACCTTTTCTCTTTTTTCTTTTCTTTCTTTCTTTGAGGTATTAAAAAGTCCTTAAATTGTCACTTCACTGTCATCTCTCTCTTTCTTGTTACTTCCTCCTTGTTGAACAGGTAGTTGTCCTTCACCGTGTTCTCTGTCATGACATTACAAATGGAATTGATAATGATTTAATCAGTATAATTATGATAGCCTCAGATGATATGTATGTTAATGTGTATACTTTCATACATTAGCTCTGATCAAGTTGTTTTGTACTGAAGTCACCAGCCAAGAACCGTGTTTATCGTTGACCGTGTTGGTTTAACTTTAACCCATTTAGACCTGAGGCCGATTCTAAAAACGCCTTCTAAATCCTGACCTAAGTTTTCTGAAAAACTTCAAATATTTATTAAAAAATTACAAAACATGTATTTTGCTATATACTGTACATATCAACAGGGACACCAAAAGGGGTTCCCGTCCTGGAAGGTATAGTTACAAATAGGGATTCCCTCCCAAAATGGGTTCATATATCTTCCTTACTTGTTTAATTTTACGTTTTGCTTTTATTCATGACAGGTATGTTTTTTGTATATTTCATATTATTTGTAAAATAATATGAATTATTATCTTGTTCCTACTTCATCAAAGGAGAGAGGAGTTTAATTATTAAAACTATGAATGTGTCTCTTTGTTCCAATGGGGTTTTAGCAACACACACAGACATCAACACTTCACTCCAACAGACACTGACTGGCTTTTAGACAAACACCACAAACAACTACACAACTGCTCCAGCTACCAGGTAACTTTGATTGTATTGCTCTCGAGTCAAACAACCAATGTGTTTCTGCAGAGTCTTGTACTTGTACTACTCAACTTGCTCATTTCAGTCAGACAACTCTTGGATTGGATTAGAATATATATTTATTGAGCAAGCTTAAGCATAGATATAGGAAGCATAAAGAAGCATAGGGGGGATCTAGAAACAGAGCCTACAGGTGGATGCCGGGGAGGCGGTGGGATGAGACTATTCATGGTCAGCAGCATACGTAGGCAAGCAAGGGCAGCAGATCCGGCAGGATCTCAGTCTGTCCATGGCTGTCTGTCCACCATGGACAGACAGCTAAAACAACTCACTCACATGATTCACTTGAGCTGAGCCCTGATTCAATCAGATCTACATCCTCTTCTTGCATGAAATTCTTGGACGTCGGCCAGCCAGAGGCGGGCCCCGGACTGGGATGCGAGTCAAAAAATATTTAAAAAAATAATAATAATAATAATATTCTTTTATTACAATTTTTTTGTGGGGGCCCCCTGAGGTTGGGGGCCCGTTTCAATTGAAACGGGTGAAACATAGGAAAGGCCGCCACTCTATCTATCAGTCATGAATTAATTTTCTCCCCCATACCGACCCGCCGACGTAGTCGATCCTTCATGGCACCAACGTCAATTTCCGATCCATCGACCATATCTGCAGTCTTCTGGCGCGGCTGTTCTAAATCTATCTAAATATCTATCTATCTATCTATCAAACTATCTATCTCCAGCAATGTACCGCTCAGCAACATGTTGTTCAACAAATAGCAGATCTACAAGCTCACAACAACTGTTATTGTGAGCTTGTAGACAACAACTGTTATTGTGAGCTTGTAGATCTGCTATTTTCAAATAGCGTATGTATAAAATATGTCTGAATTGGTTAGTGATTCATATATATCTGCGATGTGTAGGATTATTATTATATTACAATTAAAGTAAGCGCGTCTGTCTGTCTGTCTGTCTGTCTGTCTGTCTGTCTGTCTTGTAGATCGATCTGTCTACAAGCTCGGTTATTGTGAGCTTGTAGATCTGCTATTTTCAAATAGCGTATGTATAAAATAGGTCTGAAGTGGTTAGTGTATGGTTCATAATATAATAATATATATATATATCAGACAGACAGACACACAGACAGACAGAGACAGACAGACTGGTTCAGTCCATTAATGTTGTATTCAGAATAATAAAAAAAATATGATTATCATTATTATTACCCTTATTATTATTATTATTATTATTATTACCCATATTATTATTATTACTACAACTACTATTACGCTATTGTTATTATTATTATGCTATTATTATTATTTTATTATTATTATTATTATTATTATTATTACCCTTATTACCACTACTATTAAGCTATTATTATTATTATTATTATTATTATTATTACATTAATGTTGATGTTCTGTCACAGCTCACTGTTGCGCGCACGTTGATTGACGGGTCAGTAATCACGTAGGCCTACTCAGAGACGCTCACATGCTCAGGTTTCTCAGATGTTTTCTCGTTAATTAACCCACTTGTCACATCTCACATGAATAGTATACGCATCAGTGGTGGAAAAATTACTCAAATGTTTTACTAAAGTAAAAGTACCAATACTGTAATAATGTAGAAATAGGCCTACTCTGTAACATGTAAAAGTCAAGAATTCAAATTTGAGTAAAAGTATCCTACAAAGCCCAAGTATTGGTATCAAAATGTACTAAAAATACCAAAAGTAAAAGTACTCGTTATGCAGAAGGTCCCATTTCACAAGTTTTCAAATGTATAAAAATCCTTTGAATAGCAGATCTACAAGCTCACACAATACAATTATTTATTTGACGGAGAGAGAGTGCGAGATTTGTGAAGCTGTTGCATTTGACCAATGAAATGAATGAACCTCTGGATACCTCCGTTTGAAGATCGCGTTTGACCAATGAAATGAATGAACCTCTGGATACCTCCGTTTGAAGATCGTGCATAGATAGATAGATAGATAGATAGATAGATAGATAGATAGATAGATAGATTTAAATTGTAGGCTGTGTGGAAATAACTGCAGTGTGTATGTATGTAGTAACGGTAACAGCCAGAATAGGTGGACACCAAAACATTCTGGGCACTAGGGCTAACTGGGCACCTTGGACGAGTGGGCATTAGGGACATGTGGACACTTGGAAGAGTGGGCACTTAGGGTGGATAAGAGTGGGCGGTAGGGAAATCTGGGAACCGAAAAATGGTGTTAATAATCAATGTTAATAAAGAATACAATCTCACAGGCAATGCACATAGTGCCCACTCTCCCTGGTGCCAAGATGTCCCTAGTGCCCACATATGCTGAATCCAATTAATACATCAGCAGAGATGAGAATTACGTATCTTCCCGTCTGACAGACAGACAGACAGACCCAGGCCGTGCATGGAAGCGCACTCAATCACACTAACCGATGCGCTTACATTAATTGTAATATAATAATTATAATAATCCTACACTTCGCAGATATAAATTATTATATTATGAATCACTAACCAATTCAGACATATTTTATACATACGCTATTTGAAAATAGCATATCTACAAGCTCACAATAACAGTTGTTATGAGCTTGTAGATCTGCTATTTGTTGAACAACATGTTGCTGAGCGGTACATTGCTGGAGATAGATAGTTTGATAGATAGACAGACAGACAGACAGACAGACAGACAGACACGGTTTAATTTTTTTAATTTTTCTTTTCTGAAACCGCTCCACTAGCGGCGCTAAGGTGGAGCTTGGAGCTTTGGGGTCCATAGCTAAAACCCCCAAAAATGTTAGCCTACAGTGGGCTGTATATATGTACAGTACACGTTGTGTATTATTATGTTACAGCATGCACTTGCGTGAGTAGTTACGCACGTGGAAAAATCCGGCTTGATATCGATACAGAAAATAAATAATAAATTATAATAAATTCATGACTGATACCAAATGAAAATATAAACTTGACAGACCATATAAACATTAAAATTATAAGAATTCAAGTACAATTGCCAGAGATCTGGCCTAATGAAATCTCAACTGTTCTGTCTGAATGCGCAAAATATGCCGATATACAATTATTATGAGTGACCCCTTGGGCCAGGGGGGGTCCGGGGGGGGTCCCTTTGGGGGGGTCCGGGGGGGGGGGGGGCACGCGGTTGGGGGGGGGGATGAACAGCCGCGCCAGAAGACTGCAGATATGGTTGATGGATCGGAAATTGACGTTGGTGCCATGAAGCCCCATACCATGAAGCCCCATACCGACCTGCGGACCCGTCGGTATGGGGGAGAAAATGAATTCATGACTGATAGATAGAGTGGCGGCCTTTCCTATGTTTCACCCGTTTCAATTGAAACGGGCCCCCCACCTCAGGGGGCCCCCACAAAAAAATTGTAATACAAAATAAAAAAATATTATTATTATTATTATTTTTTTAAATATTTTTTGACTCGCATCCCAGTCCGGGGACCGCCTCTGGCTGGCCGACGTCCAATAATTTCATGCAAGAAGAGGATGTAGATCTGATTGAATCAGGGCTCAGCTCAAGTGAATCATGTGAGTGAGTTGTTTTAGCTGTCTGTCCATGGTGGACGTGCAGATAGCCTAATTAATTTAGTTCAAAAATGCATCATTATGGATTGTGGAATCAAACCAACTTCAGTCCACAAATTATTTTTTAATAATAATAAAAAATAAAAAATAACTTTAAAAAAAAACTTTTCTTTTTTATTTATTTTTTTTGCGGGGGGGATGCCCCATATGCAAACCCCCCCACTCCTACACCCCCCCATTCCGAAAAAAAAAATCGGAGTGGGGGGGTGTAGGAGTGGGGGGGGGGGGTTTCGGAATGGGGGGGTGTAGGAGTGGGGGGGTTTAGAAATGGAGGGGTGCACCCCATCTTAGGCTATCATAATTATACTGATTAAATCATTATCAATTCCATTTGTAATGTCATGACAGAGAACACGGTAAAGGAACCTACCTGTTCAACAAGGAGGACCAAGTAACAAGAAAGAGAGAGATGAAGGTGTAGGATGAATTTATAGGGCAGAGGGAGGAGGGGTTAAGGAGGGGAGGGGCACACAGTCCCCTGACATGATTTTGGGGGGGTCCCCAGAGATGACAGTGAAGTGACAATTTAAGGACTTTTTAATACCTCAAAGAAAGAAAGAAAAGAAAAAAGAGCATTATTGAATCAAAAGTAATCAACAAACTATACTATAATAACTGGTCAAACAATGGCCAAATTGTTAAATTATATAAGAAAGAGGCAAAACATTTGAAAATAGACGATCTACAAGCTCACAACTCTGTGAGCTTGTAGATCTGCTATTTTCACAATATTTATCTATGGAACCGAGTCAAACTAAATGTAATGTCTCAACTCCTACAATTCCAAGTGCTTATCGGGGTGGGGGGTCAAATATGATTCTTTTGGGGGGTCCCCAGTTCAAATATGATTATTTTGGGCGGTCCCCAGTTCAAATATGATTATTTTGGGGGTCACAGCCTGAAAAGTTTAGGAACCCTTGCTCTAAACAACATACTGTTTGCCTATATGCCTTCACAAAATTGTGGGCAGGGGCTATTTTTAACAACAAAGCAAAACAACCACCATATATGATAAAAAACTAAATCCAATCATCCCTAAACTGGACTCACATGTTGAGGGGCCTCTACAGAGCACACCTCTAAAACACTTGCATATCTGCCCATAGGGGGCGTCTGTAGTACCAACTCCATTTACTGCGCTCCCTTTCGGACGTAATCCTACGGATTAGGATACAATAATAACTGTTATGAAAGCAGGCCTCTAGTTTCTCTACTCTCTGAGCGCGCGCGCACACACACACACACACACACACACACACACACACACACACACACACACACACACACACACACACACACACACACACACACACACACACACACACACACACACACACACAGTAGACAAAAGGTTAAAACGGTACATTTTAACAACAAGGCCGTTCAAAGTGCTTAATAAAAGAATACAGGGAAGGTGGGCACTAGGGAAATCTGGGCACCATTTTTAGTAGGGGTTAAGTGTCTTGCTCAGTGACACTTCGACACATTGTTGAGAGCCAGCGGTAACTAAATACATTTACTCAAGTACTGTACAATACTTTATTGGAGTATTTCCAATTTTCAGTACTTTTACTTCTACTCCACTATATCTCAAAGGCAAATATTGTACTTTTACTCAACTACAATTATTTGAACACTTTAGTTACTAGTTACTTTGTCGATTTTGATTATAATTAACACACATTAAGTGGTTAAATGTCTGAAAATACACATTAACATGAATCCAACACAACACTGATGATAGTGCTGTCATACAGCACAGTGCTGTCAAACACACAAATCCAGCGATCTCTGAACCGTCAGACCCACCTAAGCCTACTCGACCGGCATGGAAAAGGTCTTTCTCTATAGTACGCCTAAATGTTCTGGTATTCATCCACGCGGCTCACCCATCTGACCACTTAACATGGGTGGGCTCTGATCCGGAAAATGTTGGTAACCACTTGTCTAAATATTCACACAATTGAAATGACAAAGCCTTGATTTCCAAAGACCCAATTCTACAGATCTGCATGGAGCAAAGGCAGATCTACGGCCCAGATAGTTTCAAGACCCTGTTGTTTCTGGCTTCCTCTTCCGCTCTCCTCTTTGTTACTTATCTTGTTTGAGTGTATAGGAGTAAAAGTATTTAGTTCTGGTTCCTCAGTCATTACTATGTTTTTAATAGGTGTTTCTGCAGGCTTTGTTAGTGGTTCTACAAGCAAGCACATCAGTGCATGCAGTGCAGGTGGTTTCGGAGAGTTACTTCTCTGAAACAAGAGTTACAAGGTCCTATGAATTCATTGTGAAAACATATACAAATTAAGAAATGTACTTCTACTTTTACTTGTAGTTTAAGTATTTTTAAAAGCATGTACTGTAAAAAATAATTACATGAGATCTACTTAAAGAGGCACTATGTAACTTTTTTTTATGAATACAAAATAATTTTGTTCAATCTGTATGGTAGAGTAAGCTGCTCTTCTATTGAGACATTTAGATCATGTCAAAGGTCATGTCTCACCTAGACAAAGGATCTGACATGAATTTTGACCGGATGTGTTAGTGTAGGAAATCAAAGGTTGTGTGTATGGAGACCAAGCAAGTCGACTTGTCTCTGTGCCATCTTGTTTTGACAGGGCGAAGTTCGCCGCTGTGCATATCGGCGTCATCTTGTTTTGACAAGGTGAAGTTAACGGTTGTGCGTGTGGGTGCATAATATATGAAACTGCAGATAACAGCTTCTTCTTTGTGGCCAAATCCTCTGCTCTCATGAGAGCCCTGGTTATTGAGACACTGGTTATGGACACAGAATGCGCTGCAAGCCACTCGTTTTTTTTTAATGCTGGCTGCAAAAAACAGTCGGCCGCGCACAACCTGAGTTCATCAGCGGCCAGCCATAGTTTAGTGTGGCCGTGTCCTTAATCAGAAATACCTGATGAATGTCAGTTGGAAACATTGTCGTAATTAAATACTTTTTTTTCTGTAAGTGAAGACAGTGGCCCTCATTTATCAACGCGGTGCAGCCCAAATAATGGGCGTAGGGCGAGATCACCGCACCTTTCGGCATTTATCAATATATCCTGACGTGGGCTTCATCCTACCATACGCTGAGATCTCACGTCTGGTCGAGACCAGTTGTTGACGTTGGCTGCGCCCGTTTATTCCATTCTAGACCTGCGGAGCAGCATTGTCTGACTGTCTGACAGGCATCTGGACACATAATCCACTCCTAAATGTATATCTACACACTAATAATTAATCCCTGTGAAAATATAACATTTTATAAAGTAATTTAAACAAACTGCTTTAACAGTCATTCAGTTGCATTGGCTATTTTAAAATAGCAGATCTGCAAGCTCAAAAACGGGTCGCATCGCGACGCGTTGTGAGCTTGTAGATCTGCTATTTTCAAAATATACGAGCGCTTTTGCGTTGGGACTCGGGAGTCCCGCGGTCGGGACTGCCGACGATCTTTTCATGGACAGTGAGGTGTACAAACTTACAGTAGCTTGTCCTATGTTATGGAGTTATGTCATAGAGAGTTTTGAAGACTACAACCTGGATGGGTTAAGGATATAAACCCGACGCTCCAATCTCTTATTAACGGGACGGACCGAAACCACTGCCGTCTCACGGGGAATATCCTACATGACTGCTTGTGCACTGCTCGGTATGGGTTAAATAAATTAATATACAAACGTATTCCATTCATGGCGATGTGATTGGTATCATAATATGTCATTCATGTAGGCTACAAGCCTACGTGACAAAGATTGTACCGCTACGGTACGGATTACAATACATGAAAAACACAGCTGGGCGGGCGTCTGTGTGTGTGTGTGTGTGTGTGAGAGAGAGAGAGAGAGAGAGAGAGAGAGAGGGGGGCGTGTGCGTGTGCGTGTGTGGCGAGGCAGGCGGGGGAAACTCTTTCTCATTGGCTTTTGATGTCTTTGGTCGTATTCTGGTCCTTCTTCATGTCGTAAAATCGGGGCGTTTTGAGAATATTTAAGGGTGTGTTATTTAAATGACGCTAGGTTCCAGCCGTGACATTTATCAAGCCTGGGACCAAATGTAGGCTCGGATCAGCTGTGTAGGATTCGTTGATAAATGTGACTTCGACGTTGGTGTACGGCCGAATATATGGAAAAATATAAGCCGGTTTATAAGCTGCGTTGATAAATGAGGGCGAGTGTGCGCGATCACCATTCTTTCCTGTCTCATGCACTGGCTGCCTGCTCCTACGCACCTGTCCAAGTAGGTGTGCAAAATGACCTTTTTTTTAATTACATTTCAAGTCATACAATTTCATTATTGGCTGATGATGAAACCATAACTGGCATAAGGACTTTGCAGATTACAGGGAGAGAAATCTGTTCACAATAACACACGGTATCAGAGCGGGTACATCATGCATCCTGTGCACGTTACAAAGCATCACACAATAGTCATCCGACCGATACATTCCCTGTATGTGCTCAGCTTTCTCCTTGGGTGCTCGGGCTCCCCGGCACCCACAGGATTGGCGCCAATGTCTGCAGGTCTCTGCACAAACATACACTGAACAGAGAGAATGTTCTGTTTTCTATGTCAGCTGTATGCATGCAGAATGAGCATGTAAGGTATTGTGTCATATCAATAGATGTTACTTATAATCTGGTGAAAACATATGTGTAATCACTGTAATCAAAACGGCCTTCATGACAGTTACTCAATTTTTTTAAATTTATTTTTTAGAACAGATAATAATAATAATAATAATACACTTTATTTGTATAGCACCTTTCATGACATGAAATGCAGCTCAAAGTGCTTTACAGAGCAAGAATACAATTACAGTTGCAACCAATTTAACAATAAAGCAAAAAATAAAATAAAAAATAAAATAAAATAAAATAAAATAAAATAAAATAAAATAAAATAAAATAAAATAAAATAAAATAAAAGCATAAAACAACAAAAAAAAAAATGCAATACAGTGAGGACTTAAAAATCAACCAAAGAATCAGCTAAAAGCAAGAGTGAAGAAATAGGTCTTGAGCTGTGCTCTAAAGCTATCGACAGAGCCTGCCTGTCTTAGGTGTAATGGGAGTTTATTCCACACTGTCGGTCCGTAAAGCAGAATGCTGCTTCACCGTATTTTTTATATGTCATTGTAGGCACCTCGAGCAGGTCAGCACTTGAAGACCTGAGGGGCCGGTTTGGAACATATCTCTCTAGGCAGTCATAGAGGTAGGAGGGTGCCAGACCATTTAGAGCTTTATAAACTATTAAAATAATTTTAAAATCAATCCTAAAAACAACCGGGAGCCAGTGTAGTGAAGCTAGAACTGGAGTGATATGTTCTCTCATCCTAGTTTTAGTTATAATTCTGGCTGCCGCATTTTGAACAAGTTGTAATCTGTCAGTTGTTTTCTTTGGCAGGCCAGAGTAGAGTGCGTTGCAGTAATCAAGCCAAGAGAAAACAAAAGCGTGGATCAACGTTTTTGCATCGTCTAACGACAGATAGTCTCTAATTCGCGCAATATTTCTAAGATGAAAGAAAGCAATCTTGGTGACATGATTAATGTGTGTATTAAAATTCAATTCAGAATCGATAATAACCCCCAGGTTCTTTACTGTGGTGTTACTTTCTACAGCCAGGTTACCAAGTCTACTTATTATTGATTCTCTCTGCTCAGATGGCCTCAGTTTAAAGTTAGCTCATATCCTAATCTAAGCTGAATAAAAAGGTCACAGCTGGTGGCCCTGGATCTGAGAATTTGTATCAAATAGATTTTCTTTATCACCAAAGTACATTAAGAAGATCTGAGAGCAGCTTTGTCAGTGATGTGTCACTCATGTGTGACTCCTGTTATTTCCTCATGAGAAAATAATAATCTTTTGAGGCACTGGGGTTCACGCTGGTCCCGAGGAAGACTAAGCTAGTACTGTAACTCCCATCATGATTACTGACATGGACTATGCAGATGACATTACCCGAGTCTCAGACACAGCAGAGAATGTAAGGGAATACTACTGGCAGTAGAAATGGAGTGCAGGAAGATCTGCCTCAAGCTCTACCCCAAGAAAACAAACTATCTGTATTTAACACAGAGGACATCATTGCCACTGCTGACGGGACAGTGCTCGAGGTAGTCGAGGACCAGTGGTGGAAAAAGTAATCACATTTTTTACTTAAGTAAAGTCCGGAATTCAAAATGTATTTGAGTAAAAGTACAAAAGTATTGGCATCAAAATGTACCAAGAGTAGAAAGTACTCATTATGCAGAATGTCCCATTTCAGTTTTCAAATGAATAAAATGTATTAAAAAATCATTTGAAAATAAATCTACAAACTCGTCGCATCACGACACATTGTGAGTCTGTAGATCTGCTATTTTCAAATGGCAGAAATGTATATAGGGTTGAAGTGGTTAATGTATATTTGGAATAATACTCAAAGTATAAATTATTTTTACAAATTGCAAATGATATATTTATAAATAGCTTATATTTGTACAAATCATAGCATATGTATATAAATGCCAACGTACAAGTTACAAGTACATTTGCAGATAGGAAAATACATTTGTAAAAATGTTATTAAAAAAGCGTGACGTTTGTCTCAAAATGATGTAAAAAAGTAAGAAAAAAAGTAAAGTAAAACATGTGAGAACTTCTTCCACCACTGCTGAGAGCTAGAAATGTACCTGGGACCTCCGGGACCTCCAGAGTTCTAAGTGGGCTCACTAACCATTCAGCTATGGCCGCCCCAAAAGTGGGATCAACCTGCAAACAAATTGCTCCGAGCCTAGAAGGCTTCTAATCCCATATCCGGGTGTGACATTCATTCTGCTGCCATTGGCTAGATCAGTGGTCTTCAACAGGGGGTCCGGGACCCCTATAGGGGGTCCTCAGAATTACTACATGGGGGCCACCAAACCTTTGTGTGATAGATTTATTTTTTACATTAGTCACTTGAACCCTAGCATCCCTATTCTGAGGAGAACTTTAGCCAAAAATAGCAGATCTACAAGCTCACAATGCCTCGCACTTGTTGGTAACCACTTGTCTAAATATTCACACGATTGAAATGACAAAGCCTTGATTTACAAAGCCTCAATTATGCAGATCTGCATGGAGCAAAGGAAGATCTACGGCCCAGATAGTTTCAATGTGATCATAGCCAACCTGGAAGGCCATTGTGGTACAGGAGAGGAGAGAGGTATGTTTCCTGGTCTAAAGTGTCATTCACACTGCAGCACTATAACTATAACGATGACTATAACTATATCGTTCACCATTGTATTTTTTTTATAGTCGGTGTGAACTCTGCCATCCACTTGACTTAGAACGATTTTTAAAACTATATTTATATAGTAATAGTTATAGTGCTCAGTGTACTGTTAATGGCCTTATGCGGCGTAAAATCGACTAAATATATAGTCTATTAGAGAGACACATTTAATAACAAAGTCTCTATTGCAGTTTAAAATATTTTTTAACATTTAAAAAATAACATTCTCCATGTTTGTGCCGGTTTGCACCTTCGGTTCAGGAGAGTCACCACATTGTGAAATTGCACTAAACTAATGGTGCCTTATAGGATAGTAGGACAGTAGGTTATACTGTACTAGGAAGTAGGATAGAAATATGTATAATAGTACAGTAGGATGTTATTAATCAGTAAATATTTTAAGTGTGGCCTGTACAGTACATGACATGGCTCAAACAAAATATCTGTCTCAAATAAACCGCATGTGTTTCGACTCAGCCAGCCAGAAGAAGAATACACAAGTCGCAACACGTCGGTTGTTCCTCCGGGAGAGGAAAATAAAACAATGAAAAGACTTCAAGTGCCGTTTTCTCTTTTGAGCCGTGCTCCTAGAAGTATTTACGGGGCCAGCTTGCCAGCATGGCAGCAGGCCCTGTTTTAATATTGGCTTTATTCTGTTTCTTCTGTTTCTGCCACTTTTCGCAGTTCTGGCTGAACCGTGCATACGCTTTTTACGAAACTCTGCCATATGATAGATGGTCATGAAAAACTATCAAGAAATAAATCTCACAATCTTTCGTCAAAAGGTGGCGCTATAGCACTCAATTGAAAATGCCAACTTTGAACAGGTACACCTCATGCCCTGTTTGACCTACAGCCATAAAACTTCAATACACACATGCGTCTCCTCATGATGAACAACTTTCACACTCTGACTTTTGACCTCTGACCTTTAGATCTCCCACCATTTTGAATTATATGAAAAACAGTTGGGATTTTTGAGTAATCTGCCCGAAACCTTTTACACATGAACTTTTGACCTATGCCGACAAACTGATGCAGCGGATTTTCCATAGGTGAAAAAATTAAGCTTTAATGAGCCAATGAATATTGCAGTTTTATTACAATTATTCATCTGCCCCTAACACATACATGCAGACTCACATTTCTTTGAAACTTTGCGGTAATGTTGAGGGTCATTCCAAATATCACTGAAACCAATCTTACTCCAATTGGTCAAAGGGGGGCGCTATAGCGATTTTTTGAAAATGCAAACTTTAAACAGGCAAAAGTCATGCCTCGTTTGGCCGACAGCCATTAAACCTGCTTACACATGTGCCTTGACTTATGAGGAACACATCTATCACGTTGACCAGTAAGCTCCGCCCTTAGATTGTCCGCAATTTTGAGCAGTTTGAAAAACACTTAAACCCAGGATTTTTCAGCTACAGTATTTGCGTGAAACTTTATCATCTGTGTGATCTCTTTTTTCACAGGGCTTGTCTGTTGGTCCAATGGCTTCTCCCTTAAGCGAGTACCTCACGACCGTAAGGTTGCCGGTTCAAACCTCACTTGATGCAGACTCATTTATGTTGAATTGCAAAAAACATGACTGTATCAATGAATACATGTGCAAACGGTAAAGATAACATGAAATGCTTATTTGAGAGGGTATGTTTTTGCAATGTATGACATACTTCATTGTGAAAATAGCCGATCTACAATCTCACAACTTTTCAGATAGCAACGTTTTGTGAGCTTGTAGATCGGCTGCTTTCACTGGTTTCGGTTTCGAGGAGACATACAATTTCTCTATTGGTAAATGGTTTGTGAACGAGTGATCTTAGTGTTAGTGTTAGTGTGAATTCTTTTTTCACTGATTCTGATCTGTTGGTCCAATGGCGCCTCGCTTCAGCATAAGCCTTTGGATCGCAGGGTAGTCGGTTCAAGCCTCACCTCTTGCTGGCTACTTTTCAATTGTATCGCACAAAACATGACTGTATCAATTAATACATGTGCAACTGTTAAAGGTAACATGAAATGCTTCTTGGAGAGAGTATGTTTTTGCAATGTATGACAAACTTCATTGTGAAAATAGCCGATCTACAATCTCACAACTTTTCAGATAGCAACGTTTTGTGAGCTTGTAGATCGGCTACTTTCACTAGTTTTCGTTCCGAGGAGACACAAAAATGCCTTTATTGGTAAATGGTTTGTGAACCAGTGATCTAGAGTAGTTCGGGACACAGAGGCTTGGTTCATAATGGACGGAAATACTTATAAATATCAACAGACACTACCAGGGAGGCCATATCTAGCTCAATGAGAAGAGAGGCAACCTCGGAGTCCGTAGATCGCTGGTTCGATCCCTGTCCGCGACAATGTATTGAGGTGATCATGATTTGGCATTCTTGGGTTTACACATAGTGTTTCTTAAGGATAGACTTAGGCGTTGTTTTACTGAGGTTAGGGTTAGTGAGGCATTTGTTAACTGCATGGTCTTCTTTCTCTCAAGTTCATTCTTCTATGTTTCTATGGCTTATTGTGCATATTACTTATCATTGCTTCTTTCTTTTTTCTTTCTGCATTCCCTGGCCCCGCTTATCGCTGCTTGCACCTATATTTTTATTTTGTTCTTGGAGTGTTGCCACTCATGAGGCGCAGTTTACAGAGCTAGTTCAGGCCAGGCAACTCAAGGGATTGTGCTAACCGATCAGGTGACTAAGTCACATGCACTCTTCTCCTGGTCGGTGGGTTATAAGTAATGCTCTGCTACCTGTTCAGTCTGGTTGCGCTCTTCTGCTGCGATGACGTGCCGACGCTGCTGCTGCTCTACTGCTGAGATCCTGCCGGATCTGCTGCCCTTGCTTGCCTACGTATGCTGCTGACCATGAATAGTCTTAAATTGTTCATGTAGGTGGTCATACAGCGTCGTTGTTCCTTGGTTGATGGTTATTTGCGTTGCTGCCATTGTCCATGCTGCGCTAATCATAGCTACTCAGCTGTGTGCTACTGGTTCTAATCGTGGTATTACTTTCTTTACTTAAGTAAAAAACTAAATTAAATTATGGCAAAATCGCTTGCTGAACGCTCAGCTCAAAAGCAGTAGCGTTCGTCATTGATCGATCTCAGTATGGTCAACTAGAGTGTAGAAATAGAGTAACGAGGCTCCTTGGGCTATAGTTCCAAACATTGGGACTGCCTCATTGAGATAGACGGAGCACTTCCGCATTCCATTCTTACAATGGGAGTCGACGCCATAGATATATATAAAAGCTAGATGACTCACCCGCGCTGCTGGCCAATGGAGTACGACGTTGCCACATGGCGGCCATCTTGGGATGGTCATTCATAACATTATGTCTATGGTGCATATACTTTGAAATAACCATAGCGTGCTCAATTTTCATCCGATTTTCAAACGGTTTGGTGTGTTGTAAACACCAAAGATGTATTTATGATACTGCATATTTACTGTTATTAAAAAAAAAAGAAACATGATTATAATTATAAGTATGCAGTATCATAACTACATCTTTGGTGTTTACAAAACACCAAACCGTTTGAAAATCGGATGAAAATTGAGCACGCTATGGTTATTTCAAAGTACTTGCACCATAGACATAATGTTATGAATGACTGTTGCAAGATGGCAGCGGTTGAGCTACGCTTGCGACGCCCCCTTGAGCCATCTAGCCTTTATATATATCTATGGTCGACACTAGTGTCAGAACTCTCTTTATGGCACTGGGTTAACGGTAGTTCACCAACAGTGTCGCTTAAGTTGCTATGTTTTCTTATCAACGATGGGCTTGGGGTTCTGTTATGGTCCCCAGTTTAGCATGTATTTGTTCAAAGTAGTACTTTATCTCAAGATTTGGGTTTCTAGACCTGGCTGCTTGCTTCTCTCTCAAGAGATGGCATCACCGATCTGTTGTTCACAGAGAAACGGATGGCGTTCGCGGTGCAGGGAGGGAGAGAAAGAGAGAGAGAGAGGGAGGGAGATAGAGACTAGGGCAAGGCGTCAATTTGTGAGTTGCTTTGCTTGTTCTGGCTCTAATGTTCAGATTAATATCTTATGTACTGGTTAAAACACGGATATGCTCAGTTGGCTGCATCTTGCTTAATTTATAGTTTAATATATTTTTGGATAGTTCAGTGGCTTCTTTAGACGGTACTCTTATTCTGAAGAGCTCGTCCACCAGATGTTGTATTTGAGGCTATATTTGATGACCGAACACATCTCTACCCAGGCGGATGAGAGATGAGAAACTAACTTGTGAGTAGTGTTCAAAAGTAGTTTTTTGCACTGCAGCTTAAGTGTTAATGTTCAGCTGCTAGAACTCATTGAAAATGATTTACCATTAATCTATAGGATGTTCTGTTTCGGCGCTGGGCTGGAATGAACTATTACGTTATGGGATAAAAGGGTAAGCGTTGTTCCGTATTCAGCTGTCTACTCTATGATTGGTTGATTTCTGGTGTAACCTGGGAATTGTAGTCTCTACATTTATCATTTTATGTAGTCTGCGTGGTAAAATACATTTCAATCAGGCTGAATGGCATAAGATGGTAAGTAATTATAGTAAGCCACAGCAATTAAAGTATTATATTTGATTAAATTATTATATGTTATGAACTTACTTGTGACTTGCAAATGTGAGTAAAGCAGCAATAATGCATGCAAGTATCACAGTGTAGGATTAATAAATGTGCAAGTCTAGTTGGTGTTAAATATTATAGGTTACGGGTCAGTTCGGATTCCAATCATCATTTAGCAGTATCTTAATCAGAAGGCTGAGAGTATGTTGTAAGGATGTGCATAGATCATTCTATGCTTAAAGCAGTCTGTAGTTGTGCAGACTGGCATTATATCGTGTTATTTATTTATGGACAGATAATAGGGGTAGGGATGATTTATCTCCATGTGCTGATGGTGGCTATATTTATTTACCTCTTGTATAGCTATGTCTGGTATCTGATTGCAGAGTAGGAAAAATGGCATGGTAGAGTTGTTGTAGCACAGGCTAACACAGTACGTTTGCTTCTTGTGGAAGCTTTAGATTGTCGTAGCACAGGCTAGCACAGCATGTTGCTTCTTGTACGGAAGCTTTAGATTGTTGTAGCACAGGCTAGTCAGCATGTTTGCTTCTTATGTGGAAGCTTTAGATTGGTTATAGCACAGGCTAGCACAGCATGTTTTGCCTACGTGGAGGCCGAATTGTTAGCACAAGCTATCTCAGCATGCCTTGCTACGTGTATAGCTCTGGATTGTTTGTAGCACAGGCTAGCATAGCATGGTTTGCTTCCCACGTGGAAGCTTGAATTGTCTTAGCATAAGCTATCTCAGCATGCCTTGCTACGTGGATAGCTCTGGATCGTTTGTAGCACAGGCTAACATAGCATGGTTTGCTTCCCACATGGAAGCTTGGATTGTTCGTAGCACAAGCTAATTCAGCATGTTTGCTTCTCATGTGGAAGCTTGGATTGTTGGTAGCACAAGCTAAACACAGCATGTTTTGCTTCCCATGCGTAAAGCTATCAAATTGGTTGTAGCACAAGCTAACTCAGCATGCCTTACTTATGTAGATAGCTCTGGATTGTCGTAGCACAAGCTAAACACGGCATGATTGCTTCCAAGTGGGAGGTAAATGGTATATAGAAAAGTTGGTTGCCAAGTGATGTTGTCATGTTATGAGCATCAAGATTACAGAAGTAAAGTTATTGCAACAGGATAGATAGTGGGGCTTCAGTAGAGTCAAGATATCAGTCATTTGTCCATGTTGGCTGGTGCGCACCAATAAAAAAAAAAATATATATATATATTTTGCTGCGACATATCTCGCAGGACGGATAAAAGAGGGACTCCGATCCTGGCTGCTCCCGTATCAATAGTTACACTATGTTGATGGGGTCTTTGCTTGTCACATGCTTATCAAAAGCTGGGTGACTGGAAGTTTTTGTCCCCGTATAAAAGGCGCTGCTGTATCCGCCAGAGTGGGATGCTCACGGCATATTTAGCACCACATCAGGGTGTGTTCATCACTGGTGACGAGTGTTGCAGCGCAACCAGCAGCTTGCGGTGTGCGACTGACTGTGTCAGGATTTGAGGCCACACTCGCGCATTGACGTGCAGCATGCGTCCTCACACATCCACAGTGAAGCACGCACGCTTCACCGTGGATGTGTGAGTGGCTTCAGGAAGTAAATTCCTGTCCCAGCGGTCTATAACGGCGTCATCTCGTCCAGGGTGGCTTACCATGGTAATTGCAAGGATAATTCTGCTTCTGGTTCTAGATTCCAGGTTGAGCTACCTACGCTCTTGGCGGCACTGTGAGCTCTCAAGGCAGCGTGAGAGAGCTGCTTGAGATGTGGGCTTCTCATGTTCTCAGCACTATGCTGCATCATCTACTGTGCGGGCTAGCACAAGGCTCTCAAGGCAGCGTGAGAGGGCTGCTTGAGATGTGGGCTTCTCAATGTCTTCTCTGCACCTCGGTGAATGACATGTCATCAGCCTGCGACTGCAAACTGTTCCTGTTCGCAGATGACTCGGCCCTGCTAGTCTCGGACAGGGACAGGCTGCAGGTTGAGAAAACTCTCAGCTCCGAACTCAACAAGATCTGCATCTGGCTCTCTGACAACAAACTTTCATTACACCTGGGTAAAACTGAATCCATCCTCTTTGGGTCCAGTCCTAACCTTAGCAAGGTAGAGAGTTTCACGATCAAAGTGGGTGATGATGTCATCAAAAGAAAGGATGAAATTACCTACCTGGGCTCCATCTTGGAGGCAAACCTCTCTGGTAACAAAAACGCCGAAAAAGTGATCAAAAATGTCAACCAAACAACACGCTTTTTGTGGAGGATTGATCGTCTAGTCAGTAAGAATACTCTGAAAATTCTTGCAGGGGCCCTCATTCAAGGTCATTATGATTATGCATGCACTTCATGGTATCACAACACCTCCAAGGCCTTAAAAACAAGGCTCCAAACATCCCAAAACAAACTTGTAAGGCTACTTCTTGGCCTCAATCACAAAACCCATCTAACCCCTGCTCATTTTGCTAGGATTGGATGGCTTAGGGTTGAGGACAGAGTACAGCAACTTGCTATGGGCCTGGTCTTCAAGATACACCACAACATTGGGATCCCCCTGTATTTGTCAAAATACTTCCAAAATGTTAATGCAGTCCATGATCATAACACCAGAGGCAGCTCTACAAATCATGTTCAACCCAGATTTGGCTCAACTAAGGGAATGAACTCGTTCTCATGCTATTCATCAAAAATGTGGAATGCCCTACCAAAAGGAGTAAAGGAGTGTAAAACCCTACTCACTTTCAAAACTGCCCTAAAGATACACCTTCAGGAGGCTGCAATTCGAAAATGGCCCCTGTCTAAGTCTTAACCTATCCCCCCCTACCCCCCCTCCTTCATTTTCCTCTTTTGTATATATATATATATATTTTTTTCTCTCTTCATACCAGTAACCTGAAATCTCATTGTATGACATTCTGTATAGTAGTGTGTATATCTATCTGCCTCTTATATTTCATCATGATTTGTGTGCATGGGGTTCTCATCTTAAACAAGCTTAGTGCTTAATGAGAGTTCCAGTTTAGTAGACCTTGTATTGTGAATTTGTACTTCCATGTACTGTTACTGTCATGTACTATTCTCATGTCTTACTAAATAAACTACATCAATCAATCAATCAATCAACCTATGCTGCATCATCTACTGAGCTGCCTAGCCTCGCTGCTAAACTCTGCTAAAATCAATTCTGCCAACCCTCTGGCGTCTGGCTCTGTTGGGCCGATCCAGACTTGCAACAGATGGCATTTCGTGCTAAATCTATTAGGCTATGGATGGAGAGGGATATCGGCGTTAGTTAATATTATTCACATGTCTAATAATCTGCGTCAAGCTCTGCAAGCTATAATTTAAGCTTGTATACCGTATTCTTTCTGCATCAACTGCTATGATGCTAATTGCTAATATGCTGCCACATGGCGCTTAACCTATCTAAAATCGCCTTCTAAATCCTGACTAAGTTCTGGAAAACTTCAAATAGTTATTCAAAAAATATATAAAATGCATGTTGCTATAGGCTACGGTAAATGGCAACATGAACCCAAAATGGGTTAACTTGGTCATAGGATGGCCGGGCTAATCCAGAATTGCAATAACATTGTGTTTGTCTCTCCATCTGTAGGCCTAAACTTGAACTGGTTCACTGCAAAGCTGCGAGAGATCTGCTCAAGCTGCGGGCTTTCTCCATCCTCCGTTGGTGTAGCTACATCTGCAGCGCTGCTTGTCCTTCTGCTTCTCTTAAATCTATGGGCCGATGGTCCTCAGGAGCTTACGTAGATATTGGTTAATAAGAATGACATTCTGCAGGCTAAAAGCTCATGAGTATGAGTGCTTATGCTGTTCTATCGCTAATTCAATAAATGCTGCTTGCGCATTATTGACGCTTTAATTACAACTCGGGTGGATTGCTGGGGATTTAGTTTAGTGGTGATGTCATGGTGCTAAAAAAAATTGGTTTATTCCTATAGCGCAAAAAAATGTCGTTTTTTCTATGGCTATGCAGTCAGGCTAATTATATCAAGCTCAGTCTATTAGTAATTGCTGCTCCAGGTATCGTTGGGTACTGATTTTAACTCTTTCAGTGCCAAGAGTATTTTCATAAAGTACTCCCAAACTGCCAGGAATTTGCGTTTTTTTAAATTTTTAAATTTTGTAATTTTTCATTCAAATAAATGATCTGATTGGGGTTTTAAACCCATAATACAGTTCTACCAGTAGAGAGCAACAAATCGACACATTGATGATCTCGCTGGCTCACTCGCCCCCTCCCAAACAGGCTCACGTCATATCCGGTCAGAACCGGATGTTGACATTTTTGACAATCGTTGATCGCGCTAAATTACGATGTAATACACGACTACGATGACTGATCGTCACCCAGACCAAAGAGAGTAGACGTGGACCTCTCCGTTTGTTTTTTATAACGTGTGAAAAACCGTGACTTTCCCTATTCTGGCCGAAAATCACCGGAGAAAAACAACGTGACCCGGAAATGATTTTTTTTTTTTCACATCCATTTCCGGGTGAGTCTGATGTAGTCAGGAAGCGAAAGTGATCATGAAAAATACACAGAATAGCGCGACCACAGTCAAAAGTAAAAACTCGGGATTTCTCGTGCTGGCACTGAGGGTACTCGGGAAAAACTCGGGATATGTCGGGGCGTGGCACTGAGAGAGTTAAGTAACGATAGCACGTCTTTACACACATAGTCAGTACACTTTATTTATTATGGATGATAAACAATAGTTATCATTCATCATAGGATGACCTCATTTATATACTGTATATATGTATATATATATATAGCAGATTTCTTTGAAAAAGAAAAAATATAGAATGTCCTTTTCGAATCCTACTCGTGGTGCGGCACAGCAGTGGACACCGTATTAGGATACCGTCTAGGACTCCTGGGTTCAGGAATCAACAGGTACCTGGATTCATCAGGCTTGTTGAACACATGGATGCATGCTTGCATTTGTTTAGTTTAGTTAACAATCAAATGCTGAGGAACTCGGACATTTCATCATGCTTAGTTGAACACAAAGTTCATGGAGCTCCACCATTCTCACAGATGGTTGGTCTGGCGTCAGGCTCTGTGTTCCCAAGCGGTTTTGGGGGTTCTTGCTGTTTTGGGGGTCTTTATTCATTCCCTGTAAATGCTATTTGGCATGTAACATTTATTAAAATGTTATTCTTACAGGGAGTGAATGGATTCAGATCCTGACGCCAAACTATGCTTCTTTATGCTTCCTATATCTATGCTCAAGCTTGCTCAATAAATATATATTCTATTCCAATCCAAGAGTTGTCTGACTGAAATGAGGCGCAGTTTACGGAGCTAGTTCAGGCCAGGCATATGCCCCATATGAACCCCCCCACAAAAAAAGAATTATAGGATTTATATCTATTTTTCGGAATGGCAGGGTTTACTCCAAGTTTTCAAAACCCCCCCACTCCTACACCCCCCCATTCCGAAAAAATCGGAGTGGGGGGGTGTAGGAGTGGGGGGGGGGGGTTCGGAATGGGGGGGTGTAGGAGTGGGGGGGTTTAGAAATGGAGGGGTGCACCCCCTCAGGGCTCAGATGATATGTATGTTAATGTGTATACTTTCATACATTAGCTCTGATCAAGTTGTTTTGTACTGAAGTCACCAGCCAAGAACCGTGTTGATCGTTGACCGTGTTGGTTTAACTTTAACCCATTTAGACCTGAGGCCGATTCTAAAAACGCCTTCTAAATCCTGACCTAAGTTTTCTGAAAAACTTCAAATATTTATTAAAAATGTACAAAAAATGTATTTACATAGCAACAAGAACCCCAAAAGAGTTCCCGTCCTGAAAGGTATAGTTACAAATCGGGTTTCCCGCCCAAAATGGGTTCATATCTTCCGTACTTGTTTAATTTGACGTTTTGCTTTTATTCATGACAGGTATGTTTTTTTGTATTTCATATTATTTGTAAAATAATATGAATTATTATCATCTTCCTACTTCCTCAAAGGAGAGAGGAGTTTAATCATTAAAACTATGAATGTGTCTAATAGGGTTTTATCAACACACACAGACATCAACACTTCACTCCAACAGACACTGACTGGCTGTTAGACAAACACCACAAACAACTACACAACTGCTCCAGCTACCAGGTAACTTTGATTGTATTGCTCTCGAGTCAAACAACCAATGTGTTTCTGCAGAGTCTTGTACTTGTACATCTCAACTTGCTCATGAGTGGCAACACTCCAAGAACAAATACAAATACTTCTAGGAGCACGGCTCAAAAGAGAAAACGGCACTTGAAGTCTTTTCATTGTTTTATTTTCCTCTCCCGGAGGAACAACCGACGTGTTGCGACTTGTGCATTCTTCTTCTGGCTGGCTGAGTCGAAACACACGCGGTTTATTTGAGACAGATATTTTGTTTGAGCCATGTCATGTACTGTACAGGCCACACTTAAAATATTTACTGATTAATAACATCCTACTGTACTATTATACATATTTCTATCCTACTTCCTAGTACAGTATAACCTACTGTCCTACTATCCTATAAGGCACCATTAGTTTAGTGCAATTTCACAATGTGGTGACTCTCCTGAACCGAAGGTGCAGACCGGCGCAAACATGGAGAATGTTATTTTTTAAATGTTTAAAAATATTTTAAACTGCAATAGAGACTTTGTTATTAAATGTGTCTCTCTAATAGACTATATATTTAGTCGATTTTACGCTGCATAAGGCCATTAACAGTACACTGAGCACTATAACTATTACTATATAAATATAGTTTTAAAAATCGTTCTAAGTCAAGTGGATGGCAGAGTTCACACCGACTATAAAAAAAATACAATGGTGAACGATATAGTTATAGTCCTCGTTAAAGTTATAGTGCTGCTCAGTGTGAATGACACTTTAGACCAGGAAACATACCTCTCTCCTCTCCTGTACCACAATGGCCTTCCAGGTTGGCTATGATCACATTGAAACTATCTGGGCCGTAGATCTTCCTTTGCTCCATGCAGATCTGCATAATTGAGGCTTTGTAAATCAAGGCTTTGTCATTTCAATCGTGTGAATATTTAGACAAGTGGTTACCAACAAGTGCGAGGCATTGTGAGCTTGTAGATCTGCTATTTTTGGCTAAAGTTCTCCTCAGAATAGGGATGCTAGGGTTCAAGTGGCTAATGTAAAAAAAATTCTATCACACAAAGGTGTGGTGGCCCCCATGTAGTAATTCTGAGGACCCCCTATAGGGGTCCCAGACCCCCTGTTGAAGACCCCTGATCTAGCCAATGGCAGTGGAATGAATGTCACACCGGGATATGGGATTAGAAGCCTTCTAGGCTGGGATCAATTTGTTTGC
Source organism: Gymnoscopelus braueri (assembly GCF_963280865.1). Taxonomy (NCBI): domain Eukaryota; kingdom Metazoa; phylum Chordata; class Actinopteri; order Myctophiformes; family Myctophidae; genus Gymnoscopelus; species Gymnoscopelus braueri. The sequence continues at coordinate 6,609,229 of NC_137613.1, forward strand.
AGATACTCACATTTTTTACTTAAGTAAATTCAAAATGAACTTGAGTAATAGTACAAAAGTACTGACATCAAAATGTACTTAAAGAACCAAAGTAGAAAGTACTCATTATGCAGAATATGTCCCATTTCACAAGTTTTCAAATGTATTACAGCAGATCTACAAGCTCACAATGTGTCGCATTGCGATGCATTGTGAGCTTGTAGATCTGCTATTTTCAAATGGTCAAAATTGATATTGGGCTGAAGTGGTTAATGTATGTTAATAATGATTAAAATCTATAAAGTAACTAGTAACTAAAGTTGTTCTTTTCGTTTCTTTCGTAAGAAACGTACTTATGGGATATCATCGCCCTCTGGCGATGGCACAGAGCACAACACATGAGCTCCCGGAAAATCTTCGATTGGACAGGGTTCTGTGACGCAAACCGGAAACCGGTTGGGTTATAAAGCCCCCAGCGTCACCAGGTTCGCCCTCTTCCTTCACTCTGCTACAGCGAAAGCGCACGAGTCCTGAAGAACAACACGACTAGCAACGACGATAAACTTCGACGAATCCCAACAAAACCCAAAGCGAGGGCACCCAGTGTCGCTCTACGGGCGTTTTCGTTATTTATCAGTTTATCGTTATTATTTTAAAGACGCTCCCGCGTTACTTTCCTGTCCTCTCAGTCTTTTTCCACGAGCTAAAAAGTAAGCTAACGCTGTTAGCCGGGCTGCAGGCCGCGTGAAGCTAACAAGCCAGAAGCTAGGTTAGCCTAGCTGCGCTTACCTGCCTCGTGGTGACTGGAGGAAAAAGAAGATGGAGGCGCCACAAGTCTGCGGTCTGACGGGCTGCGGCCTACCAGTGGCAGCGGACGACCGCCATCGACTGTGTATCCTGTGCCTGGGGCCCAACCATGCGTGGCTCGCCCTGCACCACGCAGGCGACGAGGACGCGTGCAAGCCCTGCGACGACTTCACGGTCCACCAGTTGGAGTGCCGCCTCAAGAGGGCCAAGGGCCTAGCGGCCTCCAGCAGCAGCGGCAGTGCTACCACCGACGCTGGCCTTGCCATGGGCCACACGGCGTCGGTGGAAAGCACGGGCCTCGGGCCAGGCCTGCTACAGGAGGCGCCACGGTCCAGCGGCGCCAGGAGGAAAGTCCGGAGAGAGGCTCCTCCGTCGCCTGTTTCGGATGACGCAGCTCCAGCCGAGGCCGGTGAGCCACCGAGCGGGGACTGAGTGCCTCCCTCCTCCCCCTCTTTCTCCGTCCTCGCCTGGGGCGACACCCCGACGCCAGAGGGGTGCTCGGATGGGGAGGATTTCGGGGGAGAGCAGGCCTTCCAGGACGTGGTGGAGGCCGGACCCTTCCCCCGTCGGGCACGGGAGGCCCCGAGGTCCAGTCCGGAGCCTCCTGTGCCTACGTCAGTGCGGGCGTAGGCCCCTGCGCCAGTAGCAGCCACCTGGGAGGATGCTCCCGAACCAGCAGCACCGTGGGTGATGGCTCCTAGCCCGGTAAGGGAGCCTCTCGAGCCCGTGTCGGCGGTGCTACGGCGGGCTATCTCCAGGTGCGGCATGGAGCAGCCAATGGAGGCGACGAGGGCTTCAGCCGGGGACCCCATCTCGGGATTCCAGGGCCTGGCACCCCTCGTCCAACGGCAGGTCGCCTCCAAACTCCTGCCCGAGGCGGATGGAGTCCGCGCAGCCCTGCACCACTCCTGGCGGCGAGGTAGGGAGGAACCGGAGAGACTTGGTTTCGCGACCAAGCTCCTCTCCGGGGCGGACCTGGGGGTCTTAGGCCTTCCCCCCATGGACCCCACTCTGGCGACCAGGATCGAGAGGGCGAAGAGAGGCTCGGTGACGGTCGGGACATCGGCCTGTCTTCGCCGAGCAGGACAGGCGACAGCGCACCGCGGCCCTCAGCGCTCTCTACAAGGCCTCGGGCTCGGCTGCGGAGGCGCTCAACGCGGTATCGCTGCTGCAGGGGTCGGCCGCCGTCAGACTGAAGGAGCTGGTGGCCAAACCCCTGCCAGACAGGATGTCTGCGGCAGCGGTCCACAAGGTGTGGGTGGAGGATGCATCGGAGCTGGACAGGCTGGTGCAGTTAGCCATCCTCTGCACCTGCCAGAGCCTGATGTGGACAGGTCGCGCCATGGCCCTCACCGCAGACTTGGAGAGGGCCCAGTGGTTGGACCTGGCCACAACTGCCGGGGCGGACGTGTCTACAGGACTTCTCACCCTTCCCCTCCAGGCCCACAACCTCTTCGACAGCAGCACGGACCTGTTTGCGAGGACACAGGCGGAGGAGCAGCAAAGGCGAGGGGCGACCGCTGGTCTCCTCGCCACCGCCGTCGCTGGACGCAGACGAGGAGCGTCCGGGTCGTCCTCCGCCAGAACCAGCTCCTGGGAACGTCCCTACGGCTCCCTCGGCGTGGGGGACGTGAGGAAGCGCAAGGACGCCGAAACCCCCCCTCCGATCAAACCCCCCCGAAAGGACCCCGGGGCTGGTCGCAAAGGGAGGGGGTAAGTGACATTCTATAGCTGATCCTGTCACGGCCACTTGGCCGGGTTTATGCGGGGTCAGCTCCCCAATTGGGGACCAGAACTGGCGCTCTTCTTGCCCCGACGGACAGGGCCACGGGCGGCACCGCGGGAACACAGAGACTATAAGAGTCCTTTAAGTCAAATGTGTGTGATGCTTTGTGTGTGTAAAGGAATAAACCTGTTGCCGAAACCACAAATGCTCATTTATTCTCATACTAATGTTAGAGGCGGATCGCACCCTGGTGGGCTGTTCTCGAAGTATTGCTATGAGCCCTCAGTGTTCGGTTTGCACCCTGGACGGCATTCCGAACACTGCAGGGACAACTCCTGTGCGTGCCATGACCATGATGAATCAATCGCAGGTAGTACCTTTTTCTGATATGAATCAAATATCTATAGAGTGTTGTTTTCACAATGTGAAACTGGGGCCTTCGGTGAGAAAAACATTTCCAACTGCGACATTACAGTTCCCTCTTCCGTCTGGCAGATGGCTGCAAAGCTCATCTGTAGGACGGTCGGGAGCCAAAATGGCGGCCTCCCTCACCTGCCCTAAAATGGCGGACGAGGACAGGCGGAAATGCGCTTTCCAGAAGACCCCGGTGCTGCACCGTCAAAACTCCCCTGGTGGGACGAAAGTTTCGTTCCGTGTAGCAACAACATCTCCGCACAAGAGGCCCGCCCCAGTCGACCTTCCTAAGATGGCGGTCGCCAAGAGGCGGAAGTTGACGGACAAACGGACCCTGGTGTTACCCCTTCAACTCTCCCCGAGAGGGACGGGAGTTTCGTTCCGGGTAAGAACTCAACCGAGTAAGGGTTCCGCTGTCTCGTCGAGAGGAGTGACGAAGCCTCCGGTTCCCATGGAAACGGACTCGCCCTCCGAGGCGGTGGGTTCTTCACGTCCGTTGAGACACGGACGGAGCTGCCGCTGCTGCCCCCCGTGGACACCCTCCTACTGGTTTCGCCGGTCGGGCCGGAAGTTTCACCGGTTACCTTGGTAACGGGGCAGCGCTCTTCGGAGCTGATGACGTCATTGACCCCCTCCGACCCCACGAACCCTCTAGCTCGTTGCCTGGCGCAGTGGAAAACTTGCAAACCAAATCCTTGGGTGTTACGCACCATTACGAACGGGTATAGGTTGCAATTTTCCCGAACACCTCCCCTAACGGACGAGGTTGTTTTCTCCCGAGCATCAGGCCAGGCGGCTGTGACGCTACGGGAGGAAGTTGTGTCTCTGCTGAGCAAGGGTGCCATCAGAGAATTATCTCCGAATCAGAGCCGGCTAGGTTTCTATTCGGAATATTTCCTGGTGAAAAAGAAAGGGGGGGGGGGGCGTGAGACCTATTCTGAACCTAAAAGGTTTAAATAAGTTTCTGACGATCTTCAAATTTCGAATGTTAACAACGGCCAGGTTGTTACGATCGATACGCCAGGGGGATTGGTGGACGAGTATAGATCTAAAAGATGGCTATTTTCACGTCCCAATCTACCCTGCGCACCGGAAGTTCCTACGTTTTGGCTTTGAGGGCAAAATATACAAATACACGGTGCTCCCGTTTGGCATGTCGCTGAGCCCTCGGGTCTTCGTGAAATGCACGGACGCGGCTATCGCTCCGCTACGCCAGCAGGGTCTCCGTCTGGCGACGTACATCGATGACTGGCTGCTGGCGGCGGGGTCGAGGGAGGAGATGACGCGGCACACGATGTTAGCCATTGCGCACCTGACGTCCCTGGGGTTTACGATAAATACTCAGAAGAGTGTTCTGATCCCATCCCAGCAAACCACCTTCGGGGGGATTTCCTTGGACTCCTCCACAATGGTGGCGCGCCTGTCTCAAGACAGAATAGCCGGTTTCCTGGCATGTGTGCGCTCTTTACGCGTGGGGCGCAGAGTCGCGTACAGGACATGCATGCAGGCTGCAGGTCTTATGGCCTCGGCCATACACCTGATCCGGCTGGGGAGATTCCACATGAGACCTTTTCAGAGGTGGATGCAGAGTCTTAAGATACCGCACACCATGAAGTTTCGAAAGGTGGTGATATCTCCCTGGTGCGTGACGACGTTGCAACCATGGTCACAGGCGTCCTTCCTGTCCGGTGGAGTCAGGATGGGCGAGGTGGTGTCACAAAAGGTGTTTACCACGGACGCTAGCCTCTCAGGTTGGGGGGCTGTCCACGACGGCTACACAGCCAGGGGGTGTGGACTTCTGCTCAGAAGGTGTACCACATCAACTATTTGGAGTTGTTGGCGGTCTTCCTCGCCCTCCAACGGTTCGAGGACCACATTGTGGGATGTCATGTTCTGTTTAGAACGGATAACACCACAACGATGTGCTATGTCAATAAACAAGGGGGCCTAGGCTCTTGTTTTTTGGACAATTTAGCACACGACCTGACGCTGTGGTGCACGTCGCGCCTAGCCTCGTTACGCGCCTCCCATGTGCCGGGTCTCCTAAACAGCGGAGCGGTCCTGCTGTCTAGGGGCGAACTTCGGTACGAGGAGTGGTCTCTCAAACCACGGGTGGCGAGGATGATCTGGCTCCGGTTCGGCCGGGCTCAGATTGACCTGTTTGCGTCCGGGGGCAACGCAAAGTGTCCACGATTCTTTTCGTTGAATCACAGGGATTCCTCCTTGGGAGTGGACGCGTTGGCGCACGTCTGGCCGGACGTGCTGCTGTATGCTTTCCCACCTTTGGAACTGATCCCGTCCGTTTTGGAGCGGGTCAGGGTCCAGGGCGGGACGGTCCTGCTGGTGGCTCCAGCATGGGGAGTGTGGAGGTCGGAGATCACTCCTCTCCTTTACACTGAACCTTGGCCTCTCCCGCTTTTCAGAGATCTTCTGAGGCAAGGCGGGGATGAGGTGTTTCACGAGTTCCCTGGGGTGTTGGACCTATGGGTCTGGCCCGTGAGGGATCGGTGAAAGACCGGTGGTGGTCAGACCACTCCCTTGGGGACACGGTTATTACCGCTGGCCGTCCGGTGTGGATCCTTGACAGAGGTTTTTTGGCCTCTGTGGCCCTGGCTCGACCGTGATGGCACCGGCACCGGGGGTGTCATGAGTGGTCTGGGTTAGGTGGGGCTGTGGTCAGGGGAGGCCACCACTGGCCTTGGCTGGTTTTCCTTCCCCTGACCGGTGGTCTCTTTCTGTGTCCCTGGGGCCGGCTGGGCCAGGCCCAGGGATGGAAGGTGGGAACAGGAGCCTGGCTCTCTTTCAGGGAGAGGTCAGGATCATCTGATGGCTCCTGTTTCGTTTCCCTTCCCTTTGACCTTTGGGTCATGCGTCTGGGGTCGAGGTCTTGCCGGGGGGCATGACCTTTTGACCTTGGGGCGTACGGGTTGGATAAGGGTTGCTCCTGGGACTCCCCAGGGGGGTCTATGTGTCCCATAAGTAAGTTTCTTATGAAATAAACGAAAAGAACAACTAGGGGTTACGTAGGTAACCCCAGTTTTTTTAGTTTCGTAGTAAGAAACTTACCTGAAACCCCTTCTGTGCGCTTCAACTAGTGTGCAGAGTGAAGGGTATCAGAGGGCGAACCTGGTGACGCTGGGGGCTTTATAACCCAACCGGTTTCCGGTTTGCGTCACAGAACCCTGTCCAATCGAAGATTTTCCGGGAGCTCATGTGTTGTGCTCTGTGCCATCGCCAGAGGGCGATGATATCCCATAAGTAAGTTTCTTACTACGAAACTAAGAAAACTGGGGTTACTTACGTAACCCCTAGTTTTCAAATAATTGTAGTGGAGTAAAAGTACAATATTTGCCTTTGAGATGTTGTGGAGTAGAAGTGAAAGTACTGAAAATTGGAAATACTCCAGTAAAGTACAGTACTTGAGTAAATGTATTTAGTTACCACTGGCTCTCAGCAATGTGTCGAAGTGTCGCTGAGCAAGACACTTAACCCCTACTAAAGATGGTGCCCAGATTTCCCTAGTGCCCACCTTCTCTGTATTCTTTTATTAAGCACTTTGAACGGGCTTGTTGTTGAAATGTGCTTTTTTAACCTTTTGTCTACTCTACCTACTGTCCTACTGTCCTATAAGCACCATTAGTTTAGTGCAATTTCACAATATGGTGACTCTCGTGAACCAAAGGTGCAGACTGGCGCAAACATGAAGAATGTGCATTTAAATAGTTTAAAAAGCTTTTAAACTGCAATAGAGACTTTTGTTATTAAGCCATTGTTCTCGCGTTAATAAAAAAATACATTAAATCTAAATTAAACTAAATTAAATCTTGTTTGAAATGCCTAACGATGATGTCACTGGTAGGCATGTTTCTGAAGTGTCCACAGCCCTCCTATGAAAAACAGAGTGAGGACCAATTATATGAAGACAGGTTGAAAATGGGTGAAGTCGTCCTTTAAGTGTTCTCGGCCCACCCACGTTAAGTGGTCAGATGGGTGAGCCGTGTGGATGAATACCAGCACATTTAGGCGTACTATAGTGAAAGACACCTTTTACATGCCGATTGAGTAGGTTTTGGTGGCCGGAAATACGTGGGTCCGACAGTTCCGAGGTCTCTGGATTTGACAGGGTCCGACTGTGTCACACTGACCGTTCTGGTATTGGTCTCTTTGAGATACAGGAAATAAAGCCAGATGGTGTCACTGTGTCTTGCCTTTGAATTTTGTCTTATTTTGGCAACAACTATACAGCTCTGTGTCATCACAGCGTTTGTCGATAGGGAAGGAATGATGAAAAATGAATGCTGCAAGGTCCTAGCACTCCAGGATATTTTGGAATGCAGTACGTCGTCAGAAGCAGTATTTATAGTATTAACGCTAAGATACATACGTATCTAATATTGTGTTGAAGTTGTTCACATTTACAGTATGTGGAATGGTTGTTGTGAAATATACCAAGATTATATCAAAAACAACTTTTGTTTTATTGACAAAGTTACACAGTATGGCTTTAATAAAGGATACATTTCCAAAGACCAATCTTCAAAATGACGGTAAACGTTGAGAAACATCCTGTTTCCACTGATCAATTTAACTTCAGACGATACCAAAACCTCAGTGTTCATAACATTCTATAATTCTCATGTGGAATTTTCATTTAAAGTTCTTGGAAATGTCATAATGAGCTCAAGATTCAGATATACACTGTCTCCCCGCTGTCCTACTGTCTGTCTCCCCGCTAGCTGTCTCCCTGCTAGCTGTCCTACTGTCTGTCTCCCTGTTAGCTGTCTCCCTGCTAGCTGTCCTACTGTCTGTCTCTCCTACACTGTCTCCCTGTTAGCTGTCCTACTGTCTGTCTCTCCTACACTGTCTCCCTGGTAGCTGTCCTACTGTCTGTCTCTCCTACACTGTCTCCCTAATAGCTGTCCTACTGTCTGTCTCTCCTACACTGTCTCCCTGTTAGCTGTCCTACTGTCTGTCTCTCCTACACTGTCTCCTGTTAGCTGTCCTACTGTCTCTCTGTCTCTCCTACACTGTCTCCCTGTTAGTTGTCCTACTGTCTGTCTCTCCTACACTGTCTCCCTGTTAGCTGTCCTACTGTCTGTCTCTCTTACACTGTCTCCCTGTTAGCTGTCCTGTCTGTCTCTCCTACACTGTCTCCCTGTTAGCTGTCCTACTGTCTGTCTCTCCTACACGGTCTCCTTCTCCTTGAGCAAGAGAGCAAAAACTCCATGTGCAGATTGCTCAAACCGATATTGCACAATGTACTGTATACAAGGTATCTATCTGTACATTGTGACTATTGCTGCTATTGGCTAGTATTTATCGATGCTGTCGGGCAAAAACCTCACATCTCCATATTTAAACTTTTAGTTTTTTCGTAAATGAATGCCCTACTTCATCATACTTCAGTGTCACACAAAAGTAGCAAAACAGACCAAACTACAACACAAAGCGTCACATCGTGACATTGTGTTTAAATGTGTATTTCAGTACAGTAGAGTTTAAACGTCTAATTGTTGTATTTCTGTCTTCTTCCCTCCTATCTCTGTTGTTCTCTTAGGTGGTTAAAGTTTGCCATCTAGTGGACAATTTGTGGAATCAGACTGTAAAACAGGTATGTTCTTAAGCTACATTTGGGTATTTGTACAGATCCTCTTCATACAAGCCTGATCAGTTAATGTGTGTGTGTCCCATCTAATGTAATATTATGCATACAGTACCAGTATTTAATGTGAATGGCTTTACTTTCATTGACCTATGTGTCTGTTAATCCAAAACAAATCCTGACATCCCTATGTTTTCGAGATTGTAGATCAGCTATTTTCGCCGCTTGTGTTTATTCTCTTCACACCCAAAGCTTTAAGAGAATGTAGCTGAGATGTTAACACCCTCTGTTTGTACCAGGAATCAGCCATGGTATCAGCACTTAGGGACCTTATGCTTGAAACTCTGAGTTGCCTGGGTGATGAGGAGTTCAGGAAGTTCAAGTGGTTTCTGCAACACCCTGTTCACAATGAAGGCCTCGCGCGGATCACAAAGGCCCAGTTGGAGAATAAGGACATGTTTGAAACTATTGATCTCATCTTCGTGCACTACGAGATTACCGAAGCACCTCAGATCGTGGTGAATGTTCTGAAGAAGATCCACAGACGTGATCTACTGGAGAGGTTTTTTAATCTACCCGACGTACATGAGGTATGTACACTGTCCAGAAACTGAACACAATGGTTGTTGTGTCTGAAAGCAGTCACTTCAGTAAACACACTGATGGACACGAGCACAACTCTGCGTCACACATGATTTCATACACAGACACTTCTCAATGATTTAAGTTATAATTCACTGAAACCCCCCCCTCTCTCTCTCTCTCTCTCTCTCTCTCTCTCTCTCTCTCTCTCTCTCTCTCTCTTTTTCTCTCTCACACACACACACACACACACACACACACACACACACACACACACACACACAATTATAGAGGTTTGAAGTAACGTATCACCAACCCTCCAGCGTCCAGACAGCCACACACACCACCAGTCTATTATCAACTTCTTGGTGTAAGAAGGCAGGCATAGAACAACAAAACAAAAATAAACTATAACATCAATAAAATGTAAAGCTAAATAATGCCAAGACAAGAATAGAACACAAATAAAACGACTGCATCAACAATAAAACTAAACAGCAGTGGCAGTCAGTAAGTAATTAAGTATACATTATATAAACAAACATTAAGGAAGGCTCAACACCTGGAAGCGGGGGTCACTATAGAATGGGACATAAAGTACATCAAACAGAGGGTCAGACACACAGCAGAATGGCCTCAACTTAAAATCTAAAATGAACACCAGAGCATTACACATAACAGTTACAACCTGTCGTACCAGAGACCAGAGGAAAAGCTGCATGTTAAATGAAGCTTTTATAGTGAACCGTACAATTTGGAAACAAGGAAGTGGGAGGTGCTATAATAGCCTGTCTAGCCAAACCCACAAGGAACTTTAACTTACTGGCTGCCAAAGTAATGGAGCTCAGATAATGGTTAATGTTTTGAGCTCATCTAATCCCCTTCCATCTCGGGCCCACTTCAAGACTAATGTGCCCACTACGATGTAACCACAGCTCGCTACAAAATACCCCTTATAGTTCTCTCATTCGCTTTTTACTGTGTAGGTCAGAGTGCCGTAAGGTAATTCCACTCTTATGTCATTCTTAATGTTTTCCTCCATGTCTGTCCCAATTGGTCCTTCAGCCATTCATCACATGACACTGTGTCAGCCTCAGCCTCCCTGTGCAGTTTATTAAACATAATGTTCTTCCTCTTAGATCACTCAATGCCTATGGAAACTTTCTTATTGTCCTCTCCCAGGCTCACTCAACAATGTCCCCCAAGCCGAAGGGCATTTAATTATCAATCCACTTGATGAGTAGCCTGGTAAACAAATGAAAATTGAGTAATGGACACAGCTAGATTTCATCCATACTGTATCCTAATGAGATGGTAAGACTGCGTTCATGTGATGTGGTCAATATTATAAATTAATAGCGTGACACTTGAGTTGGCATGAAAGTCCAATAAATGCGTCAATTGAAAATTTACAAAAATTGGTTGAATTTGCATCATGTCAATAATATGCCTACAGGCAATAGATCGTTTGACATATTTTTTCCTTTTTTATGTGTTGACAAATGTTGGGCACATACATATTGTATTTGAGGTTTGGCACTATTGTAATTGATTTGCATGAAAAATAAGGCATTCTAATGACATGCACATGCTTTGGTCCCAAGTAAGTCTACCTCCAAGCAGACGTGAGAAAGAGCGTACATCCTTCAAAATTCACGGACAAAACAACTGTTAAATCAGACTCGTAACAGGGGAATTTTGCGTAAATGCCCATAAGGACAAAATGTGGGCATAAACAAGCTTAGTGAATGAGGCCCATAGTCATTTCTCTTAGATCACTCAAAGCCTATGGAAATGTTCATATTGTCCTCTCCCAGGCTCACTCAACAATGTCTCTCTCAAGAGGGCATTTCATAATCAATTCACTTGAGGGCATTCATTTACTGTCTTACACTTGCAGTCATGACTTCTCACGATTTCTCGTTGTTTCAGTAAACTGCACAAAGTAGCCTGAGGAACACCAAGTTTCACTGTGTGCATATGCAAATCATGACAGGATTTTTTTATAGTTTTATCTCCATAAAAAACATACTATCTTTAGGTAGCCAGCTGGAATGTGACAGGTTACTGCGAGGCACAGTATCAGGGGGTTAAGAAATAACAATATATAGAATCATGTTGCATAACAACATATGGGATTTTTAAAACTATGCTAATTTTATTAAAATAATCACACAGTGTGACACACACACACACACACACACACACACACACACACACACACACACACACACACACACACACACACACACACACACACACACACACACACACACACACACACACACACACACACACACATACACACAGCTCTGCTTAATGCTTAATCTATTTGGCTTTGTTCTTACTGACCAGGGGCCTATTTCACGAAAGCTGAATTAAATAAGCCTGTTTTTAAGCCAAATCCAGGTTTGACAAAGTCTGCTCCATACAGCCTGGTTTATTCCGTTCCACGAACGCCAAGCCAGGCTGAGAAGGAGCTACTTTGTCGAGCTAGATTTTGTCAAACCAGACTGTGACGAGCCAGGATGGTAAAGCCAGGCTTCACGTATTCCTGTAAAAGACCATGAAAGTCGGTAGCAGAATCCTTGAACTTGACCAATCATGGAGCCCAATACCAGAGCGACGTTCATCTCTGTGGCTGAACAGCAGCACTGCAGCAGCACATGGAATCATACCTTCAATCATACAAGGAAGTAAAATGTATAATATGCAAGAAAGGAAACACGGCCGCAATAAATAGATCCAGGGAGAAAGCGTGGCAAAGTATTGGCGACAAATTAAATGCACAAGTCGTCCAAAAATATATACAATTTATATACAAGTCCATAAATATATAATTCAGTTAGGCTTAAATACGAGGAGTTTAAGTGAATATTGGAATTATCGCCTACTAATCTACAATGCTATATTATATGCGCCATGCATGCAATGTTGAGATTACAAGGAATCTATTTATATATCTGCAGTTCCGTCCATGGGGGTCCCCGGTCCACGGGGGTAACGGGGGTCCATGGGTACACAGGGGGCCGGGGACCCACGGGGGTCCGTGGGTACATGGGGTGCCGGGGGTACACAGGAGTCCACGGGGTCCTGGGGTACACAGGGGGCCGGGGGGCCACTGGGACCCCCGTCAACACGGGGACCCCCGTGGACCCCCGGCCGCCACAGGGACCCCCGTGGACCCCCGGCCGCCACGGGGACCCCCGGTGACCCTCGTGGACCCCCGGTGACCCCCGTGGACCCCCGGCCGCCATAAGACAATTTTTTTTCAAGCTTGTAGATCTTCGATTTTCACATAAGAATTGAATAAGTGTGGAAAAACTCATTGGTTTGTGATCAGATTAACTACTTAATGAACAGTAAAGGCAATAGGATTAGTTAAACCTGGCAGTTAGCCTGGTCCTAACTTCACAGCTAAATTTCAATGGTAACTAAGGTAGGATTGCTTCAATTTTCTTTCGTGAAACCGAGTCATGGATAAACTTACCCAGGGTGAACTGGCTAAGCTAGTCTGGCAAGATAATTCAGCTTTCATGAAACTGATTAATGGCTAATCCTGGAAAAATTAAGCCAGGATATTGTTAAATCCAGGCTTAACCCCTAATTCTGCTTTCGTGAAATAGGCCCCTGTTGGTCTACTCTATATGTAAATACATTACATTAATACAAATACTTTAGAGCTACCACCAGGCCGGTCAACAGCAGCAGCCAGCTACCACCAAGCTGGTCAACAGCAGCAGCCAGCTCGGACGAGGGTGCCGGCCGCGGCGGCCGGTACCACCAAGCCGGTCGCCGACCGGCTTGGTGGTACCGGCCGCCGCGGCCTGGCCGCGGTACCAAGCCCGCGGTACCAAGCCTGGCCGCGGCACCCGACTACGACTACCGCTAACACCAGACTATCACCAGACAACAGCAGCAGCCGGCTACCACCAGGCCGGTCACCAGCAGCAGCCAGCTACCAGGCCGGTCAGCAGCAGCAGCAGCCAGCTACCACCAGGCCGGTCAACAGCAGCAACCAGCTACATGTACCAGGTCTGTGATCTCATACTAGAGCTACAATGTCTCGTAGGAATGCCAGGCAGCCACCATCAGAGGATGAAACTGTTATTACCATGAGCAACAGAAAGACTTCTATAAGGAGCTGATGTAGGTCAGAGTGCCGTAAGGTAACGTTAGTACTCGATTCCACTCTCATGTTATTCTTAATGTTTTCCTCCATGTCTGTCCCGATTGGTCCTTCAGCCATTCATCACATGACCCTGTGTCAGCCTCAGCCTCAGCCTCCTTGTGCAGTTTCTTAAACATAATGTTCTTTCTCTTAGATTACTCAAAGCCTATGGAAACGTTCATATTGTCCTCTCCCAGGCTCAATTAATAATGTCCCTCTCATGTCCCTCTCAAGCATTTCATTATCAATCCACTTGATGAGGGCAGGTTCAACTACAGTGTGCATTCATTTACTGTCTCTATCAAGTTTCACTGTGTGCATAATGCAAATCATGACTGGAAAGTATCAAATAATCTAATAATTGATCATTGAAATAATCTTCATGAAAAACATACTATCTTTGGGTAGCCAGCTGTAATGTGACAGGTTACTGCGAGGCACAGTATTAGGGAGTAACGTTAAAAAAAATAAAAAGGGGATATCTTTTAAACTATGGTAATTATATTAAAATAATCAAAATGAACACAGTAAGCAGATGACTTGATTGCCTTAAGGGAATTATTTAAACATTTGTATAAGAATGATTCTGTCCAAAGTTTTTACATCCATATGCAGTTTTAATATTGGCCGCGTTTCCCAAAGAGATTCGTAGAGATGCTGCGTAGAGATGCTGCGTAGAGATTCTGCGTAGAGATGCTGCGTAGAGATGCTGCGCTGCTGCGCAGGTCCTACGACGGGTCTTACTGTACGTGCGTCCACACAGGCTGCGCAGTACCTTAGCAGGCACGTAACAAGCCCCCAGAGTTGCTGAGAAACATTGAAGCCGCCACCCCAGTGGCCAAAGCTGGAACTGCAGGCGGGGAGAAATACATGCACGAGCAAAACATACTGAGAGATATTTATATATATAAATATAAATATGTAAACATATTATACATAAATACATATGCATTTACATATAAATATGCATCTCGAGTGTATTTAATAATATCTCGCGTTCAATCCTTGACACACGGGCTGCCGTAGAACACAAAAAGGACACTAGTGCGCATGCTCATAACTCTATGTGTGACCAAAAACTACTCAATAATTCTACTTCCGGCAGGCTTCCGGGTGCTTCAAAACTGTCTGCTAAAACTACATTCGGGAAACAGCATGCACGTATCCTACTCCTCCTACTCCTGGGAGAGGTTGTAGCCCTGAGTGCTGTCCTACGCAGCAGTTTGTTACGAGCGCCCTGGGGCGCTCGCAGGGGTGCAATGCTCACTGGACGGCCTTGCACGGCGTGCCGGAACCTATTTGACTAGGAGCACACGCAGGCACACGCATAGATTTAAAACTACTTTAAATTCGCACCTCAACAAAGTTTTCAAAGGCTCCCGACTCACACCTAGCGAATTAACATAGGAATAAGCCTAGATGCATATCAATTGTCCATTGTGTGACTTGCAGTGTAGGTGTTAAGCGATGTGCGCGTCACGTCATTGAAAGTGCAAGAACATACCAAATGAGCATTGCATGCCTGGGCGCTCGTAACACCCATCGTAGCGAAATAGATCTATGAAAAGACCGACCACACACACACACACACACACACACACACACACACTCTATTTCAATGCTTAACACCTACACTGCAAGTCACACAATGGACAATTGATATGCGTCTAGGCGTATTCCTATGTTAATTCGCTAGGTGTGAGTCGGGAGCCTTTGAAAACTTTGTTGAGGTGCTATAAAGGTATAGTTGCTCTGTTTGTACGTATATGTGATATATATATATATATATATATATATATATATATATATAAATTACGGCCGGGCCGGTGCGTAACGTGCGATGCCTACCCAAAAAAACAGACATACAAGCTGTCAACACACTGCGACATGCCGTGTCGATAGCTTGCAGATCTGTTCTTTTGGGTAGGGCGAGCGGCTGCGCTGCTTCGTCCTCTATGCATGAACCCGAAGTTTACAAATTGTACTCTCACGGATGATCCGATCATCTGATAAAAATATTAAGCATATGTTAAGTTAACTAAAGGTATATAAATGATGCTGAGCAAAACATGTTTCCTTAATTTCGAAGTTTTATAGTTAAACGTTATGATG
Source organism: Gymnoscopelus braueri (assembly GCF_963280865.1). Lineage (NCBI taxonomy): Eukaryota > Metazoa > Chordata > Actinopteri > Myctophiformes > Myctophidae > Gymnoscopelus > Gymnoscopelus braueri. The sequence goes on from NC_137613.1 coordinate 6,624,622, forward strand.
AAAGTCCCCAGTTCCTCTCACAAAGTGACAGCTGTTGCGCTCGCCATGTTTATGAATGGTTAAAAAATCTTTTGAAAATAGCAGATCTACAAGCTCACAACGCCTCTCAAGCTTGTAGATCTGCTATTTTCAAAAGATTTTAATACATATTAAATTTGGGAAATGGGACATTCTGCATACCTTTACTTTTGGTATTTTAAATATATTTAATTTACTTGCATAATGGGGACACTTTAGTGTTTTATTTACCTTGCAGATGTCACCTCACCGCTATAATTTCATTCATAAATATATTATTCAAAAGTTGTATTTGGAGTGGACTGCTTCAGGACATCTGACAGTTGGCTCTGGTATTTTTATGATCCATTTCACTGTATATATTCGCAAAGGGTGTTTAAACTGCTGTGTAGCGTAGGACAGCACTACGTAGTTTACATAGGCTTTACGTAGGCTTCGTCCAGGAGGTCTTTACGTGCATGCTGTCTCCCGAATGTAGTTTTAGCACACACGTAACGCTGTGCACTTGAGAACCTACGACGATGGTGTCTCCCGAAGCCAGTTTAGATAGCACGTAGGGCACACACAGCTGCTACTAATGAAGATAGTGCGTAGCGGGGTTGCTACTGCGCAGCTGCGTGGAGGCTCTTACGCAGCTTCTAGGCTACGCACGAGCTGAAATTCGTTTGGGAAACCCGGCCATTGACAGAATTTTTTTATTTAGTTTAGTCATAGTCTTTTGTATAGAATTCTGTTAAGTTTTCGTCGTATTTTAGTCATCTGAAATGTTTTAGTTTTAGTGTAGTTTTAGTCGACTAAATATCATACGATTTTAGTCGACTAAATCTACAGTTGATTTAGTCGACAAAAATGTATTTTGGCAGTGCCTTTATTGTGTCGTAATGACTGATTTTACACTTGGTTGCATGCTGAAAATAGCCCAAGCTCACAACGTGTCGCGCTGCAACGTATTGTGAACTTGTAGATCTGCTATTTTCAGAGCGCAACACCCAAGCGCAACCAAACATAAAATGAATTGTCTTAGTTCTACTGGATCTCTTCTCCACTATAGTCCCTCCCCAACATTTTAGTCTAGTTTTTATTTGTTGACAAAATTGTCAATATATTTAGTCTTAGTTTTATTTAGTAATATTTAGTCTTAGTCATCGTAGCTTAGTTTATATTTACTTTTTGGCAGTGAAAAAAGGTAGTCATTATGACTGCTATGACACTATGACATTTTTCGTCATAGTTTTAGTCGACAAAACACTATACGCGGTTGATCACTGTAACTACAGTATGATCACTGTAAGTGGTTTACATAGTGTAACACACTATGTAAACCAATGACGAGTGTACTTACTGTAGGGCAATGACACGAGTGTACTTTGATTTGCATATACAGTAAAATAGCCATATATTATAGAAATCATCGATCCACACTCATCAGGATGTTTGTATACAATCCTTTACACAGGTTTACATCAGTTTAAATTCACACACACACACACACACACACACACACACACACACACACACACACACACACACACACACACACACACACACACACACACACACACACACTGTTAGTGTTTAATCTATATGGCTTTGTTTTCACTGACCTGTTGGTCTACTTTATTATGTAAATACATTAAATTTATGCAAGAACCATAGAACCATAATGTAGAAATTCATGCTGAAAGCATAAAGAGAATGAATCTGAGATGTTACCATCCTCTGTTTATTCCAGAAATCGGTGGAGCCGAAAGATGACCCTGATGCTAGAACATCAACAATACTACGAAAATGGCTCCCAGTCAGTAAAAGATGGAGGCCTCAGTTAGAGAAGCTTGCAAAGATAAAGAAAAGAAAATTTGTCAAAGTTAAGAGTCTTGTGTTTGTGAAAGATGAGGAATTCCGCATAGCACAGGGAAGTATGGGAACTGAGGTCTTCTTGGGGTTAACAACTGATGGGACTGAAGTCGCCATTAAGAGAATGCCTAAATCCTACTACCAGGCGCTGAAGCATGAGGAACACTTTTTACGTCTTTCAAAGCTTAATGATCCTTTGATAGTGCAATACGTTGACTTTGCAGAGGATGAACACTTTGGTTACCTTGCTCTTCAGTTATGTGAATACACACTGGCAGAATACATCACAAAACTTCCAGAACAGTGGAGGAAACAGCTCGCAGAACAGTTTCTCCAGAGCTTAAGAATTCTTCATTGTCAAACTCCTCAAATTCTCCATCGGGATATAAAGCCTCAGAATGTCTTGATTGGTAAGATACAAAAGAAAAAAATATATATAATATCAGAAATATAAGCAACTTAATTAATTTTCTCAATCTTAAACCCTTTATTATATTGATTTTGATCATTTTGGCCTGCAGATATTCAAGGCAGGGCAAGATTGGCAGATTTTGGATTAAGCCGAGAATTACGCGAAGGACAAACCACCCTATACACAAACGTTGCTGGAACAAAATATTGGATGGCAAAGGAGACTTTGGATCAAACGAATCCAAAACACCCATATAAAAGAAACACTGATATCCAGGTTTTTTTTTAATTTTTTTATCTGTGTGAGAACAATTTCATTGATGAGAATAATATTCCCAATTAAATCTCATTTTCATGCTTATTCTTAAGGTGGCTGGAATGTTGATATATTACATCCTTTCTGGAGGACACCATCCATTTGGCAATGGCGCTAGATGTGAGACCAACATTTTGGATGGCAAGTACGATCTGAAAGATGTTCAGGATGTGGTTGCTAAGGATCTCATTGAGCAGACGATCAACGAAGACCCAAAGAAAAGACCTAAAGTGGAGGAATGTTTGGCTCATCCCTTTTTTTGGGACAACTGGAAGTATGATAGAAACTGTTCTGTTCCACATACAGTATTATTAATTCATTCACTAATCTTTAAACATTATTTCAGCTCATCTTAATCAGTTAGATCTGACGGTATGTTTTAAGCCTATGCCTATGTTTCTTCAGGAGAGCAGGGTACTTGGCACAGGTTGGAAAACAAGAGGAAGTTGTGAAACGTGGAGAGGATGCTGACAAGGACCTCATCGCTGCGTTAGACCAGTATGCTGAACTGGGAGGCTTCAACGCAGGGAAACAATGGGTGAGTTTATTACTAATTGTGTGTGAAAACAGTAAAACAACAGTTGCACTTTGATTTGTTTTTCTTTGCTCCAATTTATTCCCTCTATTCTTTATTTAGTTTGCAATGCCTTTTTAATGCCTTTAAATGTTCTTATTTATGAAGTATACAAATACACTTTGCCAAAGTAACTAAAAGCATAATTTCAGGCTCACATTAATAACAACAACAACAACAACTTATGTTCTCAAGTCAATCTTTTATCTTTAAGATATACTGTGTGGTTTTCCAGTTCCCACAGGAGTTGGTCCAGAAGATGGATGAATACCCTGAGGACTCATTTGGACTGCTGCGTCTCATATGCAATCTCTATGAGGAAAAGTGAGTTGAATTAGATTTAAAAAATTACACAAATAGAAGTCACTCCTGTCCATTTATTATTTAATAAAATGTATGGAGCTCAAAACAAAATAGTATTTCTGTTCTGTTTAGCAGTGTTGAACTTTACAGAATTTTGAATTTTAGTACAATGATACAAGTGTACTTTATAGCCATATATTATAGAAATCATCAATCCACACTAGCCATCATCAATGTTTGTAATAATGTATACAATCCTTTACACAAGTTTACATCAGTTTAAATACACGCACGCACGCATGCACGCACGCACGCACGCACACACATACATACATACATACATTGATACATACATACATACTGTACAAACATAACAGTACAGGCCAATAAACAACAAGGGCATCTATAAAATACGTCTCATGAAGAAACTCAATGTATAGAATAGAATAGAACTTTATTGTCACATCACATGAATTACAAGTAAAACAGTGGGTGAGAAACATTGTAGTGCAGCTTAAAACAACAACAGCAGTTGAGAGTGCAAAAAAGTGCAAAAAACTTTAAGATCGTTTAATTAAAAAACCTAACGACACTCATATTAATAAATAGATAAAAAGATAAAACAACAATAATTAAGTCCAGTGTGTCCAGAGTGTACAGCCAGTCCTACACTACTGCTTATTTAGCAGTCTCACTACCGTGGGGAAAAAGCTGTTTAGTGTCCTATTGGTGGTACTTGGGAGGCTAAGAAACCGTTTACCAGGGCGAGGGTTTCTGCAGGCCTTGAAGAGTTTATGTCTGGGGTGGTAAGTGTCTTTGATGATCCGATCCGCTTTGGCAGTGCGTCTTTTTTCATAGAGTTCTTGGAGGGATGGAAGTTCACCTCCAATGATGCGCTGGGCCGCTTTCACCATGTATGTGATCAGAACGGTCAACCTGTGTCCACATCCACAGGACAAAGAAAATACATGCATTTCATTTTTATATTTTAAATAATATACATCCTCTACTATTGAATCTTGTCTATTGGGAGTCATGAAGGTTACTTAAAGGACAACTTCACCCATTTTCAACCTATCTTCATATAATTGGTCCTCACTAATGCTCATGATAGAATGATTTTTAAAAAATCTACTTGGCCTGTGTCTCATAGGAGGGCTGTGGACACTTCTGAAACCCGCCTACCAGTGACATCATCATTAGGCAGGGGTTTATTTTTCAAACAAGATTTCATTTTTTTAATTTAGATTTGTGTTAATGTGAGAACAATGGCTTCCCTTATAGCATGCTAACTTTCCAGGAATAGAAATCCTGCTGTTTCTATCAGCTTGGATTCCCAATCGATGATGTCACTGGTAGGCGTGTTTCTGAACTGTCCACAGCCCTCCTCTGAGACACAGACCGGGTAGACAAAAAGGTACCATCTTATTATGAGCATAAGTGAGGACCAATTATATGAAGATTATGTTGAAAATAGGTGAAGTCGTCCTTTAAATGATGTGTTTTGTCATTTATAAAAGCAGAAGTTTGACCATATGGCGGCCATCGTGATATTGTGGTGGTATCACTATAGTTGTGAATGTGGTCACCAATCAGAAGTAGTGATTTGAAGGAGCACTGCTTTGTGTTCACAGTCCAGAGGCTGCAGCGTGTGACAACCTGATGGAGATGTTTCCTGCTGCTCTGTTTGGATACGTTTACAAGTTTGCCAGAGAACAAGACTGGAACTCCAGGCCCGCCTTGAAGGAAATGTTTAAAAGAGAAGATATCAGCACCAGTGCTGCCACAAATTCTTCAGAACCAGAAGTCTCAAAGTGTTTTCAAGGACTCATGATTCAATAGACCAATATGCAGTAGCCTGCATACTGTGTCATTGACAGAACATCGCAGCTCCATAAGATGTAAAAATATGACTTGTCCAGTTGCAGCACATTTCATTGAGGTTGGTCATCCAATCTATTCTTCCTTACAGAGGCATAGAGAAAGTTCTTGTTCCTACAGTATAAGAGGGGTGATTTAGATCATTTGCTTTTGAAAATAAAATACGTACTTAATGTGGACGTTGATTTAATATTCTCCCTCTGACATTGCATATAGTTTTACCGTATAGCACAATTAAGCTTAGGCATTTTACCCTTGTTTAATATCTTTGAGATTCCACCTCTACTCATTCTGGCCTTCTCTCTCTTTTTTTATCTGGAGCCATGATTGTTTTTATTTTTATTTTTTTCCCCCCTGGTCTTATAAATAGAATTTCTTTTTTACTTTTTATACTAAGATAGTTTGATTGAGTTCTTTTTTTTTTACTAAATGTATTTCATATATTTCTATCTTGTTAATTGTGTGCGAGAATTATTCTACCTTCCTCCTGGTGTATTGATTTGATTGAAGACATTCCTCCCTGTAACTCAACATAATATTACAGTATGTGTTCTATCCTCCACATATACAGTACATGATGTAGGCTACTGTATATACATCTAGTCAGATTACATGTCCCATAACCACGTAAACGTTTATACTTTGTTGTTGCCGATCTGTAAGCTTACAACACATAACAATGAGACACGTTGTGAGCATGTACACCACATTTTCTGTGTTTTTGAAAACTTTTGAAAGAAAAAATAAAAGCCATAAAAGGGAAGCCAATCGTTGAAAGTGTTATACCCTGAATTATTTTGATCAAAATGTTGGATTTCTTAATAAATTCTCATTGCATTGTGGCTACTAGTGTGGAACTTCTTTTAAATAGAATTGTCATGTCTTGTTTTGGGACTTTTTGATTTGGTTTGATTTAATTTATTTGAACAAGCAATAGCCTTTATACATACTACTGGTGGTTGCGGCCAATTTCATGTCATTTTGGGGTACGTCCTTGACATGAAAAGGTTTGAGGACCACTCAAGAGGGACCAGTCTTGTGCCCAATTAAGACAAATAACTAAACTAACAGCATGGGGCAAAAATACAACATTGATCTAAATCCATTGAACTATGGTGTTGTTTACCAGTGATGTAAAAAGTACTCAAATGTTTAACTTAAGTAAAAGTATCAATACCATGTAGAGATACAGCATACAAGTAAAAGTCCGGAATTCAAAATCTACTTGAGTAAAAGTGCAAAAGTATTGGTATCAAAATATACCGAAAGTAAAAGTACTCATTATGCAGAATGTCCCATTTCAAGTTTTTAAAATGTATGCAAATCTTTTGAAAATAGCCAATCTAAGCTCACAACGCAATATGCATTGTGAGCTTGTAGATCTGCTATTTTCAAATTGCCGAAATATATGTTTAGTATAAATCTAAATCTACAAAGTTAAAGTTTTCAAATAAAGGCAGTGGTGTTAAAAGTGCAATATTTTCCTCAGAGATGTAGTGGAGTATAAGTAAAAGTATTGAAACTACAACAACTTCGATCAATTCAATCAATGATGTTTACAGCACTTGCAAGGACCTCCGTTGATCTGTTTTTATTCAAACGGCTTTGTCGCCCTCGTGTGGAGAAAATGAATAAATACAAATGGAAGTCGTCAATGAATCCAGTGTTCACTCAGTTAAATTAACTGAGTGAACATTGTATTGTATTAACTGTTAATACAATATTAAAAACGAATGTTTATGGAATATAATTTTTCTGTGCAATGTAAAAACATATCACTATCTTTATATTATATTTTATATATATATTGACAATTTCGTCAACAAATACAAACTAGACTAAAATGTTAGTGTAGTCTAGTGGAGAAGAGATCCAGTAGAACTAAAAGACAAGTCATTTTATCGCACTCTGAAAATAGCAGATCTACAAGCTTAGATCGGCTATTTTCGGCATGCAGCTGAGTATAAATCAGGCATTATGACGCCATCAAGGCACCGCCAAAATACATTTTAGTCGAATAAATCAACTGTAGATTTAGTCGACTATAATCTCATGATACTTATTTATTATAATAATTAATTATAAATGATTTATTATAACTAATTTTGGAATTGAATTCAAAAGACTATATGACTAAAAGCATTTGCTGTTAAAATGAACATTAATGTCATCATAGGTAAACATCCAGACACACTGTATCAGTGTAGAAATGTATTTACAGAGCAAACAGCATGTTCTGTTCTCATGTAATAACTTATTACATGATAAATTAGCTTATTACTCATAAGCTTATGAGATGCAGCCGTTATTTAGAGCAGTGGTTCTCAAACTCTTTATTGTCAAGGACCCCCAAATTGATACAGTAAATAGGTCACGGACCCCCATTTTAAGAAGATATACCAGGGACCCCCATAAGAGATTATCTTTTACAGCGTGGCTCTAGCAGTGATTCTTTTATTCTTTTATTTTTTTCATTTCAAGGACCCCCACTATGATATGCATTAGATCAATTGATGCCATTATTATTTCTGGGACCCCAATTTACACAGTAAAATCCTCTGTGTTAATTTAACTCTCAGAGAGTGCACAAATGGAACCAAATGGACCCATACGGGTCCATTTGGTTCCATTTGTGCACTCTCTGAGAGTTACAGACCCATAAGGGTCCATTTGGTTCCATTCCATGTGTACACTCTCTGAGAGTTACAGACCCATAAGGGTCCATTTGGTTCCATTTCTACTCTCTCTGAGAGTTACAGACCCTTAAGGGTCCATTTGGTTCCATGTGTACACTCTCTGCGAGTTACAGACACATAAGGGTCCACTTGGTTCCTAACTATCAATCATTTTGCTGGGGACCCCCTGGAACCTCCTCAAGGACCCCCTATATTCTCTCTATGTGAACAGCATTCTGAAACATTCTCCACTCTGTCTTCCAAAGAGTTCCACAGTGTTCCTGTGGGGGGCAGCATTGCTCTTCTTTAACCGTACAACCTGTGGCTACAACACCAAAACAAGAAGGAAAAAGCAGAAGCAGCAGAAGAAGAACCACAGGATGTTTTTAACTCTCTGATCAGCAGCTCTAAACTAAAGCACTGATCAGTGATTTAGTTTGATATATAAACCCATATAAACAGTTTATAAGCCTTATTATCAGTGTGGTGTTTCAGCATGTTTCATCCTCCAGGACTACACTGTCAGGTAGGAACTATAAAACACAGAGAAACTAACACTTTATAAATAACACTGTCTTTAACTAACACTAACTAACACTGTCAGATAAAACACACTTTAAAGGAGGAGTTCACCCAAAAAATGACTTATTTTCTATCAATTGCACACCCTATGAAGCCTTGAATCCATGGATTCTTTTTTGTTTTTGTCGCATTCCTAAGCTAATAATTTCATTCCCGTCTCCTACCGGCTAATGTATCCAGTAGGAGACACAAAGCAGTGTTCAGTCAGCAAATATAACGGAGCAAATATAAGACTTCCGGTGGACGATCTCTTCAGAATAAGAGTACCCTCTAGAGTAAAAAGAAACCATTGAAAACCATTGAAAAACGGTTCATTTGCACATTAAAACTATAAATTAAGCATTTAAACGAAGCTATATATCACATATTATGTTTCTGTGTAACAAAAACGGATTTAAAACATTAATTATTTATCTAAATTGATAGATGCTGTTCAAAGGAGTGCATAGCCTATACAAATTGGACACTGGACAGGAGACGGTGCTTAGTGCCGGAACTTCTGAGGTACGCACGCGTTCGGGGAAACCCCCTCTACACAGCCACACTCTCCGCTAAGCGGCACTAAGGTGTAAAAAAAAGTGGCGGGCCGTCCAGTGAGGTCAAGGGTCAGAAAAGGGCCCTTTTCAGTGCATAGCCTATACAAATTGGACACTGGACAGGAGACGGTGCTTAGTGCCGGAACTTCTGAGGTACGCACGCGTTCGGGGAGACCCCCTCTACACAGCCACACTCTCCGCTAAGCGGCACTAAGGTGTAAAAAAAAGTGGCGGGCCGTCCAGTGAGGTCAAGGGTCAGAAAAGGGCCCTTTTCAGTGCATAGCCTATACAAATTGGACACTGGACAGGAGACGGTGCTTAGTGCCGGAACTTCTGAGGTACGCACGCGTTCGGGGAGACCCCCTCTACACAGCCACACTCTCCGCTAAGCGGCACTAAGGTGTAAAAAAAAGTGGCGGGCCGTCCAGTGAGGTCAAGGGTCAGAAAAGGGCCCTTTTCATAGCCTATACAAATTGGACACTGGACAGGAGACGGTGCTTAGTGCCGGAACTTCTGAGGTACGCACGCGTTCGGGGAGACCCCCTCTACACAGCCACACTCTCCGCTAAGCGGCACTAAGGTGTAAAAAAAAGTGGCGGGCCGTCCAGTGAGGTCAAGGGTCAGAAAAGGGCCCTTTTCAGTGCATAGCCTATACAAATTGGACACTGGACAGGAGACGGTGCTTAGTGCCGGAACTTCTGAGGTACGCACGCGTTCGGGGAGACCCCCTCTACACAGCCACACTCTCCGCTAAGCGGCACTAAGGTGTAGAAAAAAGTGGCGGGCCGTCCAGTGAGGTCAGGGGTCAGAAAAGGGCCCTTTTCAGACAATAGTGTATACAAGTGGCCATACCCTAACCCAATAGTGTATACAAGTGGCCACACAACCCCACACCATAAAAGAATACAGACAGGCTTTGAAAGTTTAAAAAAGACCTTTTAATTACTCTTTACTAATAAAACAGTGTACAATTTATCAAAAACAGAATATATATAAATACTTTTTCCAATATTTGTTTTTAAACATTGCCAATTGTCTTAAGGTGGACTGAGAGGCTACTTTAGTAGTTTAGTAGTCACAGATTTGATCAATTTACTATATGTGTGTCAGTTTGTTCTATGAAATTGGGACAACTGTGATAACACTCATATCTAAATGTAATACCCATACCTCTACCATACAATGCAAAGTACTGTAATGCTAAGTACCTTTGCAGTGGAAAAAATGCCTTAACCAGGTCTTGCTCATGCACACGTAGTACTTTTCCTCCTGGTGCACAACAACTGGCTTTGGCTGCACCTGAACACGGCTATTTTTGTCTGTATATAAAATCCCCTGTATCAATGTCTCATGATTGCAAGTGGTGGATAAACACGCATACGTAAGGGTGTCAACGTCTCGACTCGGTGAAACTCCCACACAGTCCATATGATACCAGCCTCCACAGAGATCACATTGAAGCATTGGTCTTTCTGGGTCATTTGGTGTTTCACAAATGCAATAGACATTTTTTTTTGTTTTTTTATTTGGCTTCACCCACTCATCACCTCCTAGTGGATCTCTGGCACGTCTTTTGCCCACACGCATTTTCATGGGTGTAGCAGATGTATTAGCTTGTAGACCCTCTGCAGCTATCTTGTCAGCTTTATCTGAATATGCACTAATATGTTTCTTCTCTGTGGTCAAGGTATCACCAATATCTGGACATCCACTATTGTCATCCATATCCTGTATGTTCCCAATATCAACTGAACAAGCAAGAGTAGTTGGGTCTCCCTCATCAAACAGATTAATAAGGCCTTTCACATCACCTCTATTTACTTGCCAAATTCTACGGAGATGTTTAACAGAAAGCATCTCTCTTTTTTGTGTACTAATTGGCCAACCAAGTTCTATTGCAACATCTCTCCAGAAGCTGACATTGTCTCTGTCTGTGTGTTGTTTTTGCATTGCGTGTATTGCTTTAGCAATGGGAAGATAATTCGTTAAGTCTTTCTGTCTATTTGTCTGTTTCAAAGCAAAGTTTTTGCTGCCACCACATAATTTCAACTTGTTATCTGTACGATTTGTGACTTTGTCCTTCTTATCACTGGCAATATCACTAATATCACTAACCCCAGCTCCAAAAGCTTTGCCTCTCTCCCCCTGCCTCTCTCTGCCTCTCTCTGCCTCTCTCCCCCTACTCTCCCCCATCTGCACCACTTCAACCACCTTTCCCTCGTTCAGCACTTCTAAAGCTTTGCCTCTCTCCCCCTGCCTCGCTCTGCCTATTTCTACTTCCCCCCTACTCTCTCCCATCTGCACAACTTCAACCACATTTCCCTCGTTCAGCACTTCTACTGAGACTAAGCCAAGGCAGCCCTGATCCAAATCCCTGGCACTTAGCTTTTCAGTGAGCGGAGATGTCTTCTTCTTCTTCCTCCATCTGACCCTCTGGCGCATTGAAGGGATGGTGGGAGCATCATGAACTGGTGCAGTCGAGGCCCGGTAGCAGGAAGGAGAACAGACGACAGCAACAGAACGGACATACACAATGCTGCCCTTGTGTACAGCATCCTTAAATAAACATAAAATTAAAAGAAAAAATAAATAAAAGGCCTTAACATACTGTATGTAGAGTGAAATCTGCTTATAGCGATTCATTCAGAAATGAGCCAATTATACTATATATTACATGAATACTGTACATAAACATATTGTATATAGTGATGAAACTGACACTATATAAATATATAGTAATACAAGTACAAATTTAAATTAGATGGTAATCCGCATGAGAAATAATAATAATGATTATCCGCTTATAGTGAATCACATTGATCAAACATACTGTACCTCAAAGGCCATCAGTTTCTGTTTATCCACTGACAGTTGCCGTGACCGCCTGTGTACAGGGGACTGCCCAGGACTAGTATGACCTGTCGAACCCGGTTTCCTTGCTGGGCTGCTGGGCTGGCGTGGAGGAAGTGGAACAGGAAGTAGCCACCATTTATGCTGGCGACGACGCGGTACACTGCGCAGTGCTGTGTACTGGGTAACTGGCTCTTTCACATGAAGAACTCTGTGCGACGCCTGCCAGATGAGATCTCTCAGGACAGGCATGCCAAAGTCATCGCTAAGATGGACCCGGTCGTGGCACCACAGGCGGCTGTTGGATTAAAGCCAGTAATCAGTTAGGAAATGTATGACATAAAACACAACTTTTACATGCATATAGCCACTACCATTCTCACATTCTCAGAGTACTAGTTATCCCCTTACCTCTCTGAGTGAGGGAAGTTTTTTTCTGTAGATAGGTAGCGAACCCCAATTCGCGCAGCGGCTCTGTGGTACTCGTCTTTCAGGTGTTGTTGATAAGTCAAGCAGATGTCCTCATCCTCAACATCAAACCGACGCAGGGGGAAATCCAGGACAAACACCTACAGTATGCAAAAGAAGAAAGAAATATACTTAAGTAAAAGTATCAATACTGCAATGTAGAAATACTCTTTTACAAGTAAAAGTCCCGTGTTCAAAATGCTACTTACAGTACAAAAGTATTGGCATCAAAATATACTTAAAAACGAAACAAAAAAAAAGTACAAACACAATAAAAGTACTAAAATTTTTGAAAATAGCCTATGGATAAAATAGGGCTAAAGTGGTTAATGTATGTTTTATACTGTAACATTTTATATCTACAATGTAACTAGTAACTAAATATACCTTGGGCCATCTGTACAAAGCTGTGCACAGAAGTCTTTCAAAGGCTTTGGCTGCATTTTCGATTGAGGCACTGGACGTCAGGTTGTTGCTTGGCGCAAAAATGCAGACCACGTCAGGTGAGCAGAAATTGCCTGCATAGCAAATCTCTCTTCTGATATCATCAGCGTCACCAGATGGCGTTGACATGAATCCGAATGTCAGCCTGCCAGATGGCATGTCAACGATTCCATCAACTAGAGCACGAAGGTGAGAGTCCCCTATGACCAAGACAAACTGTATGCAAAACACAAC